>NW_012123487.1:4101100-4149730 GCF_000951035.1 Colobus angolensis palliatus
AGAGAGAGAGAGAAAGAAAGAGAAAGGAAGGAAGGAAAGGAAAAGGAAGGAAGGAAAGAAGGAAGGAAGGGAGGGAAAGAAAAGAGAAAAGAAAGAAGAAACAAAACAAAACAAAACTTGATACTATTTTTGATTCCCAATCAAGTGCCCTTTTCAGCATACCAAGTCAATAAGAAAGCAATCCAATCTAGAAGAGAGAAGATGGGACTCCAGAGCCTGGTTCCAATTCTTACCAGTTGTGTGTTGTTAGGCAAATTATGTAAATTCCCTGATCCTGAGTCCCTTGGTCCATGCAATACAAGAAGACTATCTACCCATCACTTTGCCGGGCTCTCCATCACTGAGAGACTTCTGGGAGAGAGGTTTTGATTTCAGAACTACATATGTGAGAAATTGACAAGTTCCAATCTTATCTGGGCTCACTGTACCTGCCAGTCTTGGTCCTTTGGGGAAAGAGGGTAGTTTCCTATCAGTGACAAGAAAAGGTCCCGAAAACCTTGGCTCTGCATCAGTGACAGCTGTATCTGTCTCCAGATCAGAACTGGAAAAATGATGAAAAATTAGCCGCTAATTGGAACGCCTCCCTCTCTGAGTAATACCCTATAACATCACTTTGTAGTCAAGAAAATATTTACCTGGCAATTATATTTTAACATAGTCAGCTGTCCCTCCTTTTGATGAATGCCTAATCACTATGGAAAATAATCTCTTCTCTAAACTGTGTATTTCATGACTTAACCCCTGCCAAAAATGTATTCCCATGTCCCTTTTCTTCTTTGGAGTTTAAAATACACTTGAACAGAGGGAGACAGTGAGTTGTTAGTTTGTTTGTTTGTTTGTTTGAGACAGGATCTCGCTGTGTCACTCAGGCTGGAGCACAGTGGCACAATCTCCGCTCACTGCAACATCCATCTCCTGGACTCAAGCTGTCCTCCGACCTCAGCCTCCTGAGTAGCTGGGACCACAGGCATGTACCACCATGCCTGGATAATTTTTGTATTTTTTGTAGAAATGGGGTTTCACCATATTGCCAAGGCTGATCTCAAACTCCTAAGCTCAGGGAATCCACCTGCCCCGGCCTCCCAAAATGTTGGGATTGCAGGCGTGAGCCCCTGCACCCAGCCCAAGCAATGATTTAAATAGAGATCTGCAACCACGTTCTCATTGAACATAAATCAGGCCAGCCCCAGTGTCATAATTGCAAGCTCCTAGAGCAAGTTTCTCAACAGAGGCGCTAGTGACATTTTGGGCTAGGTCATTCTTCATTTGGGGGCTGTCTCGTGCATTGTAGGATGTTTAGCAGCATCATTGAACTCTACCCACTGGATGCCTGTAGTACCTCTCCTCCAAGTCATGACAATAAAAAGTGGTGCAGACACTGACAAATGTCCCCGAAGATGTGGGGTGGGGGTGAGGAGGAAAAATCACCCCCAATAGTAAACTAGTCTCCTAGAGGGAGAGCCTGGGCCTGGGGGCTTCTCTTTGCTTTGCCTTACCCAAAATTAAGTACTTTACAGAAATGCTTGTATGGCATCGCAGCTGAATTAAATATAGGAGTAAAGGTTGGGTAAGCATGGAGGAAAATATATGTATTATATGCCTCACATACACAAAATGTACACATCTGAAGACTGCTTGCAAAGCTAGTTTCTGGAACACGATGCACAGTGAGTTTTTCCTGGGATTTCAATATTTAGTTAGGCATGTATGGCGACACTGCAAACTAGATCAGCTGCGACTGTTTGTGACTTAACGTGCTCTTCTTTAAAATGGCTGCTCTCCCAGACACGTCCTCCTCCGATGTTGTTTGCTGTTATTCCATTTTGCTGCAAAAGGAAAAAGAGTTTCCACTGTAGAAATTCCTCACCAACTTGTTAAAATGTACGAAGAATGTTTTGAGTCTATGGCATGTATAAAAATGGTATGGGAAGCTTGGGGAAGGGTGGGAAGAAGCCAGGCTTGCTTAGGGCAGAAGGTGGCTCTCCACATTTGACTGAGCTGGTGCTGGAAGCCACATCTAGCAGCATGATGTGCTTGAATCTTGCGGCAGTTGAGAGAGAGCTAATTATTGCTTGGAATAACACGTGGTGGGAAGAGGCTTGGACTGGAAGTCAAGAGTCCTGGGTTCCTGTCCTGGTCCCTTTTGGCTCCAACATTCTAATATCTAACAACTGCCTCATGTGATATGTTGTTACAATAATGGCCACTGATGAATCATGCTTCCCCTGTGCCCTCCTGTCTTCACTCTGTCAGTTTACAGGGGCATGTACTGAGACAAGGAATCTATTTTTCCATCCCTTGGACATGGGTTGCCCTTGTGACTGGCTTTGATCAATAGAATATGGTGGAAATGTCACTGTGTGAATCTCTGAGCTAGTCTTTAAGGGACCTTGCATTGCAGATGTTACTTTCACTCTCTTGGGACACTGTCATTGCCATGTTTAGAGGTGAGGTCTAGCCTCCTTCAGGATAAAGGAGACAGAGGCCCAGCCGGCTGCACAAACCCGCCTGCTGCATGCAGCTGGACAGGGAGCCCCATGAGGTCAACAGAAGACCTGTCCAGTAAACCCACAGAACTGGGAAAACTAATAAATCGTGCTTGTTTGACGCCGTTAAGTTTTGAAGTGGGTTGTTACACTGAATAGATGAGCAGCTTGTTGAAAGATCGTTTTTAAGAAACACCTTATAAACAACCTCATGCATGTTCTCCACATCCCAGCAAAACCCCCTCCTTTCCCCTACTGTTAATTCTTTTTCTCTCAAACTAGAACAAACTTTCAGCCTTTTTTCTCTTTTTTTTTCTATCCAAGGGGAAATGTCTACATTCATTTGCTCTCTTCCATCCTTGGGGCTGGGACCTGTGGGGATACAATAAAGGCATGAGCAAAGTCACCTTCAGCCTCTAGTGTGTGTGTGTGTTGGGGTGTGTCTCCTGAGAAAAACAGAACTTTCATCTCAGGAAAAATTTCAGTTTGTCTAGGCTGCTAAGAAGATATCTTCAAGAAGGAGAATGCCTTTCATGAAGACTTTCTGAGGAGTTCACCTACTGACGGTCCATCTCCAGTCCTCTGAAGGTAAGAGGGCCTGTATGAATGACCTTGGTATGTCTTGATATGACCTTGATGTGTTCCTGATTATATTACTTTTTTTTCCCATAGCACATAAAACATCCTACTGCAGAAATCAGAGAAAGCAAGATTATCATATGAGAAACACAATCTCTCCTCTTAAAGATGAAAGGACTGCACCTTGAGAGGGCCTTCCTGTTGGGTTGTCATCTGAACAAATCAGAGTGGTGATTGAGGACACCAGATATGTTATTTCCTGCCACAGCAAATTAGAGGGCTCACACTGTTCCACTGCAATTGAATTTGTTGATTATCTTTGCAAGAGGGAGAAGCTTAGCATCAGTGAAGACATTGGTATTTGGTAGGTATTCATTTAATCTCTGATCAATCTTATATAATAAGTTATATTATTCTCTCCCTTGGGGCTGCATTTTGCAGTTTTTTTCATAAAGGCAATTCAAACAGAGTAGAGTCCTGAAAACAGAAAATCAGACTTGTAAGAAATAGCACTATAGAAGCCATAATAAAATTTTTTCTCGGCTGGGCACGGTGACTCATGCCTTTAATCCCAGCACTTTGGGAGGCTGAGGTGGGAGGATCACGAGGTCAGGAGTTCAAGACCATCCTGGCTAACGTGGTGAAACCCCGTCTCTACTAAAAATACAAAAATCAGCCAGGCGTGGTGGCATGCACCTGTACTCCCAGCTACTTGGGAGGCTGAGGCAGGAGAATCACTTGAACCCAGGCGGTGGAGGTCGCAGTGAGCCGAGATCACACCAGTGCACTCCAGCCTGGGGGACAGAGTGAGACTCTACCTCAAAAAAAAAAAAAAAAAAAAAAAACAGTTCTCAGGAGTGAACTCAGGTGATAACAGATAATAGCTGGTCTAATACATTTTCAGATTAAAGTAGTTTTTTAATATCATGTGGAATTGAACATGGTAGTTTCAATCTACCAATAATACAAGAGTTACAACAGTTTCCAACATTGAGTGTGCGTGTGTGTATGTGTCACTCTGTTGACATCCCAGTGTGTTCCTCCTTATGCCAGTGCATGCCAGCTATATGTCTGGGCAAGAGGAAGAGCTGGCTCTGAAACTTTCCCAGTATGATAACGCTGCTCTTTGGCAGAGGCCACCCACTTTCTTTAGCTACAGAGAGCACACAACCCTTCTTTGGCCCTGTGTAATCTATTAGCACGACCAGTATTAGCTAGACAGTGTTTCTAGCCAACGAGAAGCTAATGTGTGATGAGTGCTTATTCCCACCTCCTGACACCACATATGCACACTCACACATGCCCAGTCTTCTCTGAACCCCATTTTGGACATGTGGGGATGTCTGTTACTTATCCAAGTTGAGATGTTGAATAGGAAGTAGGATTTGCAAGTCAGGAATTCTGGGTAGAGGACAGATCTAGGGGTAAAAATGGATGAGTCATCAGCATATTGAGGCTCTACAGAATGTGCAGTGCAACGACACAGCTTGGTGAAGTGTTCAGAGGATTCGAGGCTCTGGAGTTGGCTCTGCCACCATGAAACTGGTGACCATAAATGTGATTCTTCCCTATGTGAGCCTATGTCTTCCCATTTGCAGAATAAAGGGATGGGAGAATGGCATTTCTAAGGTTCCTTCCAGCTAAAACATGTTTGTTATTTTACAATTCTAATTGCTAAAGCGTCCCCTACCCTCAAAGAAACTCACTATCCCCTGGGTTGAGCAGGTCACAAGCCAATCAGTCATAGGAGCAATGGGGCAACACAGCAGGAACCTGCCACACTAGTCGCCCGGCAGTGGGAACGACCATCCTGCACTGGAGTCACCAGGAAATGGTGTGGATTGGAGGCCACCAGATCCACAGAGACTTTTAGCTGGGTCTCATTCTCAGTCCTTTGTGGCGCTGTTCGCCGCCTTGCAATTCTAATAATCTGTAGGTCTAGTCAAAATTTCACCCTATCTCCAGGAATTGGTGCTTTGATCTGTAAAAAGAAGAGATTGGGCCAGATGATTTCTGTTTCCATAGAAGAGTCTAGCCCAAATATTTTGAGTCTGTGGTTGCCTGCAGACTAGCAAGAACCTTAAAACTGGTTTCATGATTTTGGGTATTCTGGAAGTTTCAATAGTTTTCAAGAAAGTTAGAGGTTCTGGGACCTGGGTCATTTTTCTTCTGAGCTACCACCCTATCTATCTTTGGATGGAACCTACACCGTTGTCTTTCCACCAGGTAAACCTCCAGATACACAAACACTGCAGAGGCTGTGGGTCAGAGAGCAAGAGCTAATTGCTGCATTGGAGTCTGAGCGTAAGGGCTGACTTGGGTCCCTAATGGGAGCTATCAAACCCTTTGGCCATCAAAAAAAATATATACCTACTTGATAAGAAACTGAACCTGAATAACATTAATAATAATAATAATAGTAACTATTCCTTGAATGCTTACAATATACCAGATATAATGCTAAGCACCCAATAAGAATCTCATTTAATATTTGCAACCTTCTGAGGTTGGTATTATTTCCATAATACAGATGGCAAAGTAAAGTTTAAAGGCTTAAGCAATTTGCCCTAAGCCCCTCAACCAATAAGTGACAGATCTGGATCTGGGAATGAAATCCAAGTCTGTCCTGCTCCAGGATGCCTGAGTAACCATCCTGCTACACTCTCAGAGTCCTGAGTTGACTTTGAGAGAAGCTTTTACTCATCATGTGTGCATTAGCAGGACTGCTCAGTTAGACCACAATGTTCCAGATTTATAGGCCCCCGGGATAAACTATGCAGATTTTCTGTATTTATCACCCCATCTCTGCCTGTGTTCATGTCTCAGCCAGCACCCTCTTTCCCCACCCATGGAAGTCTCTGGGCCATGCTGACATGCCTGGTTTATAAAATCACTGGCTCTACATTCTCTAGCCCTTTCATTCGGTGTCATAAATTCTTTTTTTTTTTTTTTTTTTTTTTTTTTGAGATGGAGTTTTGCTCTTGTTGCCCAGGCTAGAGTGCAACGGTGTGATCTCGGCTCACCGCAATCCCTGCCTCCCGGGTTCAAATGATTCTCCTGCCTCAGTCTCCCGAGTAGCTGGGATTACAGGTATGCACCACCACGCCCAGTTAATTTTGTATTTATAGTAGAGATGGGGTTTCTCCATGTTCGTCAGGTCTCGAACTCCCAAACTCAGATGATCCGCCCACCTTGGCGGATCCCAAAATGCTGGGATTACAGGCATGAGCCACCGCGCCTGGCCTGGTGTCCTGAACTCTTTAGGAGGCTGCAGGAGTGGGAGAGAAAGCAAGGTGGGCTGAAGGTTAAAGACTGGGCACAGGGCTATCAACAAATGTGATATGCAAGCTCTTTATGTGACCCTAGGACTTTTAAAACCCCAATTATAGTGCCCTTGGTCATCCTGATATGGAGATTATGAACTTGGGCTTTGGCATCAGCTAGACCTGGGTTCTAATCATAGTTCTAAAGCCTTTTCCAAGTTACTTCCCTTCTCTACGTCTCAGTTCCCTCATCTGTACCATGAGTAGGAATAAGTCCATCCAAGTTTGTTTTTAGCATTCCCGGAGATCACACATCTGCAGGGTTCAGCACAGGAAATGTTCCAAACTTGTAGCGGCTATTTGTAGTACACCCTCATTGGCCGCCAGCCTAGTTCCTTCTCACTTTTTCCATGCTGGGCGAGGTGGTGCACTGCCCTTTCTGATAGGTCAAAAGCTGGACTGCCTCTGGAACTCTCTTTGATGTGGCTCCCCTTCCCATTTTATGAGCAGAAACCGGTGGAATGACCTTGAAAAGAAGCATGATTAAGCACTTTTAGCTAAGCACCCACTGTGTACAGAACACAAAATTAGGCATAGAGAAACTGTGTTCTTACAGAGTAGAGCATCCAGTTGAAGAGCTAAGACCAATACTCCAAAAGGATGAGGCCATAAGAACACAGGACTGTGCATAACTAAGTGCTATGTGGGCGCAGAGGACAATTACTCAAGCTGCTTAAAACTCCAAGCCAGTGGTTCATCCAGATGCCTGACAGAACGATCTCAGAGGCCTAGGAACCTGAGGAATCTCATAGCTGGTTATAAATGCACATTATCTCTAAGAGTCAGGATTGCATTGCTGGCACCCTGGGTGGGTACATGGGCAGTGGCAACGATTTGTGTGTGGGCTGCTGTTTCCATTCCCAGAGGGCAGAGCTCATGTTTGGGCTTGGAGGGTGTTTCCTACTCAATAAACAAAAAGTGGCCGCAATAGGACTGGGGCAAAACAGTGAGGGGAAAGAGCACGGAACTAGACGTCCAGAGAGCTGGGTCTTAATTCCATCCTGAGCACTAACTCCTCGTACAACCTTGAGCAAGTCCTTTGCCCTTCTGTTTATAAAATGAGGTGGGTGGATCAGGAGTTCTCAAACTGTGCTCCATGCTACCCTGGGGTTCTAGAAATTCTGGAGCTCAAGGGCATCAGTGGGTCAAGAGGACAGGTGAGCGGTGGATCGGGACTCCAGGCTGCCTCTCTCTCTACTTTGTCTGCCTTCAACCGGAGCAGTCCTACCTATATCTTTTTACATATTAAGTTTCTTTTCTTGGAAAATCACCTAATTTATCTCCCTCCTCATCACTTCCACTTACACATAGGCCAAATGAGTCCCAGAGAGCTGAAGCAACTTGGTCAAAGTGACCCAGTGTGTGGCAGAGACTATAGTAAAGTCTCCTTTGTGGTAATGCTGACAATTATTTATTGTCCAGGGAAAAATAGCACTCCCCATCTCTTACAGATATGGAAGGAAATCATGATTCCTAAATTCTGAAATGGGGCAAAGTAGGGGAGAGAGGAGGCGCTGAGCCCCTGCTCACGACAAAGCACACCTGAGCACCAGTTCTGACAAAGACCACCTGAAGTCTGGGCAGTGCTCAAAGGAGAAGCCGGTATGCAAGTGGGGCCTTGAAACTCCACTCCTTGTTGACAAAGAAGGGGGCCCAAGCACTCCCTGTTGACAAAGAAGGGAGCCCAAGCCCAGGAAAAGAGCCCCATGAGTCCCTCTGAGGACTTGGTAGAGTGGCTGTCACTTTCACCACCATCAGCCTCTTAGTCACCCCCAAAAGTCAGTACACTATGTGATGAAGGTTCCTTTTCCCTTTTTTAAAAAAAAATTAATAGACTTTATTTTTTACAGAAAAATTGAGCAGAAAATACAGAGAGCTCCCATATACCTCCCTCCTCTTTTGCATTGGTGTGGTACATTTGTTACCATGAGTGAGCCAATATTGACAGACTATTTTTAACTAAAGTTCACAATTTACATTGTTTACACTGTCTTCCAAAGTGGCTGTACCATTTGGCATTGAGCAGAAAATAGAGTTCCTTGTCCTCTGAGTCAGGGTTCACTCTTTGTGCTGTACATTGTACAGGTTTTGACAAACACATAATGTCATGTGCCCATCGTTTCAGTATTTTACAGAATGGTTTCACTGCCCTAAAAACCTCCCATGCTCCACCTATCCGTTTCTCTCTTCTTCCTCTATTCCCAGGCTCCGGGAAACCACTGATCTTATAACTTACTCTGTGGTTTTGCCTTTTCCAGAATGTCATCAAGTTGGAATCATACAGATTTCAGATTGGTTTCTTTCACTAAGCAATATGCATGTAGGTTTCCTCCCTGTATTTTCATTGTTTTGATAGCTCACTTCTTTTTATCGCTGAATAAGATTCCATTGTATGGATATACCACAGTTTGTGTATTCATTCACAAATGGATGCTGAAGGTCATCTTTGTTACTTCTAAATTCTGGCAATGATGAATAAATCTGCTATAAACATTCATGTTTATAGCACATATTTGTGTGGACATAAGTTTTCTACTCATTTAGGTAAATACCTAGGAGTGTGATTGCTGGATCATGCATTAAGACTATGTTTAACTTTGTAAGAAACTGCCAAACTGTCTTCCAAAGTAGTTGTACCATTTTGCATTCTCACTGTCATAGTGGGTTGGTTTGTTTGTCTTAAAACAGAGTCTTGCTCTGTTGCCTAGGCTGGAGTGCAGTGGTGTGATCTCAGCTCACTGCAAACTCTGCCTCCTGGGTTCAGCGATTCTTGTGCCTCAGCCTCCTGAGTAGCTGGGATTATAGATGTGCGTCACCACACCTGGCTAATTTTTGTATTTTCAGTAGAGACAGCATTTCACTATGTTTCCTAGGCTTGTCTTGAGCTCCTGGCCTCAAGTGATCCACCTGCCTCAGTCTCCCAAAGTGCTGGGATTACCAGCATGAGCCACCATGCCAGGCCTGTCATAGTGTTTTCATTTGCTAAAAATGTCATTAAGTGGCCTTCTAAGTAAAGAAAAATTAAAACTAAATTATTACCATGAATTTTACTGTTTATACTGTGAAATACAAATATAAGAACATTAACTCAAGGCTGGGTGCTGTGCTATGATCCTAGCACTTTGGGGGCCAAGGCAGGAGAATTGCTTGAGTACAGGAATTCGAGACCAGCTTGGGAAACATAGCAAGACCCCATCTCTACCAAAACAAAACAACAAACAAACAAACAAACAAACAAAAACATTAGCCGGAGGTGGTGGTGGCATGCAGATATAGTCCTAGCTACTTGGGAGGCTAAGGCAGAAGGTTCACTTGAGCCCAGGAGTTCAAGGTTTCAGTGAGCTATGATTGCACCACTGCACTCCAGCCTGGACAATGGAGCAAGACCCTGTCTCTGAAAAAAAAAAAAAAGAATCACTGAAATTACACAATTTGTATGTTGTAGCTCATACATGCATAGGTATTTCGTTCTTGCCAGAAAAGTAGAAACACTGCACAGACTTAAGTGTTTTTGATAAATGTGCATTCTACCAGCATTCTCTACTTTCCATTTACTTTTTCTGTTTCTTAAAATTCCATATTTTATTTCAAATTCTACCTCCAATTTAATGAGAAGGAAGGAGGGACTCAGAGGACAAGAAACTATACATTGCCCTGTGTTTTTCTTTCCTTCCATATCATCAGTTTCGCAAAAGTAGTTGGCTGACACAGGGAAGTAACAGGACTAAGAAAGCTTCCTCGGTTGTTCTGTTTCTTAAGAAGATCACCATTGCCTTCTTTCTGCATCTGAAATAAGCTCTTATTTGAATGGAAAGCACAGCCTTGCAGCGCGGTCAGCACCCACTCACTCAGTCATAGTCACGTTAATAGGGATCAGGAGTAGGGAATCTCTCTGTTCAGTGAGACTCAAAGCCATCAGCTTCCAGACCATGCTTATCTTACACCTGCTTAAGTCCCTCTGAGCCACCATGTGTGGTATGTCCACTGGAATTGGGTGTTCACAGGGCATCCCAAGTGCTCTATCTGAATGGGGCAGCAAGGAATGGAGGACACACACATCGCAAATGCCTCCTCTGCTCATGAACATGCCCCATTGTTCTACCAGACTTCACTTACAAAACATTTATCAAAGATAAATGTATTACAGATTTGAAGATGGCCAGCGAAACATGCACTGGGCCCTTCTGAACGCAGGCCCCATTAAACAGCACAGGTTGTAAAGATGTGAAGCTGGCCCTAAGTTTCCTTAAACTTTATCTGTTCTGCTCCACTGCGGGTGACAGCTCTCTCTTGACATAGGAGGAGAGAACTTCTTCCTGTCATCTGCCTAATGGTCAAACCAGGACCCTGAACATGATCCTAAGTCCTCACTCTCTCTCAAAGTCCACATTCAATCACCAACTCCTGCCAATTCCCCTGCAGAAGCACCCCTTTAATTTTCCCACTTTCCACTTCACCACTGCCAGCTGGTTCTGCCTGTAACGGCTGCAAAGGCTGCATGATGGATTTCCCTGCCTCCTGTTTCTCTCCTCTGATGGAATCCCCAGACAACAGCCAGAGTGAGCTTCCTAAAAAGAAAATCTAATCAGGTTACTTTCCTGCATAAAACGTTTCAATGCCCCCAAAGTCCTCGAGATCAAGGCTTATTCTGCATGGCTTACAGGATTCCTTCTGGTCTGGCCTGACTTTCCAACATTTCTCATGGTTCACCTCTCATTCTGGTGCTCCATAAAAATTGAACAATGTACACTTCTTTGAATATCCTTTTCTCAGCAACTCTTACTTTATTCTTCACAAGCCTCAGATATTACTTCTCCCCATTGCTATAAGTGCCATTACATAATACTTTCAGAGCTGTATCATAATTACTTATCTGCCTCTTGCACTAGATTCTAAGCTCCAGAGAGCAGGGGCTTGGTCTGGGATTACTGTAGTGTCCCCAGTGCACTGAGTACAGTGACTGTCACATCGTCATCACTCAATAAAAAATGTATTGCAGGAACAAGCTCTCTCTGAATCTCCCTGAGCCAGATGTGTCCTCATGTCACAGTCCAATGAGATCAAAGCTTCTGGGTGGGCGGTGGGGTGAACTGGGTGGTACCCAGCCCATCTCCTCATTTCCCTGGGCCAGCCTTTGCTAATTCACTCACATTTCTTGGCAGGTTGTGCATGATGCTTTATTGGGGCTTCTTGGGCAAATGTTTTTCAACTTTCCATTTGTCAACAACAGCTCAGGAAAATGGAGAATACATAAAAATACCAACCTGTATATAAAATCAGAGTTTTCAGGGACGTTCTCTCAGCCCAAAAACACCCTTGTTTGGCCCAATCTGAAGTTTTTCCAAGTAGGGTCAGTCTGACCAAGCAACAGAGAGGGCGAATAAAGTGGGATAATTTATGCCATTTCCAGAATATATGTCCACATTGCACACAGGCTGGTTAATCTGCAGTGAAATAGCAAGCATTTGCACAAACTAATTTAACACTTTTCTCAAACACCTCAGATTGTTGCAGAACCTCTCTGTGCTATTAAAGAGAGGTTAAGAAAGGAAAGAACAAACAAAACACACACAAAAAATAGCAGTTTGAAGTTGAAAACAAAGAGTCTCAGAATAACTTCATTTCCATACCACAGTCACTGCGAAATCATCCTTTCAAAATTGCTTTTTAGTTAACAAGCCTATTTATCTTGTCTCATTGGATCCTCGTAACAATGCAAGAGGTCCTTGACGTTTTCTGTACCACGTCCAAATTCTCCATCTGCTTTTAAAGTCATCCTTGATCTCAGCCTCTGCTTGTGCCCCTACCTGTGTCGCATTCAACTGGCCACAGGTTTCTCATTATGCAGTCTCCACGCCTAGGTCACAGATCCTGGGAACAGTCCTATTCATGTGATCTCCATGGCTTCTCCCTTGGCATGCTCTACTATAGTAGAGCTCAGTCTTCTCTCTGGTTTCTTTTATAAAGTGTATAGAGTGTGTATCTTTATAAAGTGTATATCTAAAAGAGCATTTGGTTTTATTTATCTGTTTTGAGGTTCATCATTGTGATTCTTGAATGTAAAAAAAAAAATTTTTTTTTTTTGGAGGCAATCTTGCTGTATCACACAGGCTGGAGTGCAGTGGTATGATCATAGCTCACTGCAACCTCAGCTCCTGAGCTCAAGTGATCCTCCTACTTCAGCATCCCAAGTAGCTAGGACTACAGACACACTCCATCGTGCCTGGCTAATATTTTAAATTTTTGTAAAGATGGGGTCTCCCTTTGTTGTCCAGGCTGGTCTAGAGCTCCTAGACTCAAGTGATCCTCCCGCCATAGCCACCCGTAGTGCTGCAATTACAGATGTGAGACACCGCACCCCGCCTGAATCTAAACATTCTTATCTTTCATCGGTTCTCAGCTACCTTCTCTTCAAACATTGCCTCACCCCATTCTCTCTGTTTTCTCTCCTGGAAGTCCTCTGAAATACATGTCAGAATTTCTCATTTTATTCTCCATATCTCCTAATATCTCTTTCAGAATTTTCATCTCTGGTCTCCATCCAGATACTTTCCCACATTTAGCTCCAAGTTTTCCAATTGTTTCTCAACTATGCCTAATCTACTATTTCATCTGCTCATTGAGTTTTAAAGTTTAAAGAATATTTTTCTTATTTCCAAGAAAGGGTAGCATTTGTTTCACTTTTTTTTTTTTGAGACGGAGTCTCACTCTGTTACCCAGGCTGGAGTGCAGTGGTGCGATCTTGGCTCACTGCAAGCTCTGCCTCCCCGGTTCATGCCATTCTCCTGCCTCAGCCTCCTGAGTAGCTGGGACTACAGGCACCCGCCACCATGCCCGGCTAATTTTTTTGTATTTTTTAGTAGAGACAGGGTTTCACTGTGTTCGCCAGGATGGTCTCGATCTCCTGACCTCGTGATCCACCTTCCTCGGCCTCCCAAAGTGCTGGGATTACAGGCGTGAGCCACCGTGCCCAGCGGTATTTGTTTTACTTTTAAAGCCTGTCTGATTTTATTCATTTATGTTTTTCAAGCTTTATTTTATATTATTAATCATTTTAACATACTTAATTATCTCCTCTGATGGTTGTATAATCTAAGGCTCTTGAAAGTCTAATCCTGTTGTTTGTTGGGCCTGCAGACTTTTGCTTATGTTTTTTCCTTCAGTGTTGTATGATTTCAGATTGTGAGCTCATCTTCAGCAGGACTTTAATCTGGAGAAACCAGTGTAATCAAACTGCTTGCTTCTAACAGAGTATAATTGGCCCATACCAAACTTTATCTTATTTCTTAGCCCAGGGGTTTCCAGGTTGTGCGGGAATTGTTTATTTAAACCCCAAACCCACGAAAGGCTCACGCCAGTGGTTCTGAATTCTTAAGGGAGACATTTCCCCCTCTTGAGCTAAAGCTCAGTTCAAGATAAACATACTTTCTTCTCATTTCTTTTTGCTAGGGATTGCCTTTTTATGCAATTTTTAAAAGGACATTGTCCTTCCAGGGTCCTGGCTTTAGGTTGACATCTCAGTGCCAACACACCACCTCCCACAGGCTCAAGAATTTGTTTCCTGTCCCTGAACAGTATTAAAGCCTGAGCCTCTGTGCAAATAAGACCAGCTCTAATACCAATACCACTCTCATCTGTGGTAACTGTAAGAGACAGCCAATGTGCTTGCTTTCCTAGTTTTCAGTTCTCTCTTGATTTCTAGCTCCTGGGAATTTTTGTGCACTCAGTTTTGTTAATAACAGATAGTATTTCTTGTTTATAAGCACCAGGTGCCATGCTAAGTGCTTATTGTATGCCTTAACCCATTTAACTCCTGTTGCACCCCTTGAGGTAAGTGCCATTATTATCAGTCCTGTTTTCATATAAGGAAATTGAGGCATAGATAGGCAAAGTAACTGCCCAAGGTCTTAAGGCTGTTAAGGGATTAAGCTCAGATTGGAAGCTTAGGCCAAATGACCTCAGAGCCCATGCTCTTTTTTTTTTTTTTTTGAGGCAGAGTCTCGCTCTGTCACCCAGGCTGGAGTGCACTGGCCAGATCTCTGCTCACTGCAAGCTCCACCTCCCAGGTTCACGCCATTCTCCTGCCTCAGCCTCCCGAGTAGCTGGGACTACAGGCGCCTGCCACCTCGCCCGGCTAGTTTTTTCTGTATTTTTGTAGTACAGACGAGGTTTCACCGTGTTAGCCAGGATGGTCTCAATCTCCTGACCTCGTGATCCACCCGTCTCGGCCTCCCAAAGTGCTGGGATTACAGGCTTGAGCCAGCCTGCTCTTAACACATACTTATTATTGCCTTAATTTTGTTAGATATAGTGAACTCCAAGTTTTTCTTCAAAGAATCAATGTGTCAATATGTTTAGCTCTTATTCTTTGATTCTCTATTTTTAACTTTCTGGTTCTCTTTGCCCGCTTGCCTCTAGTTTCAGTAAACAACTTTCTTACCAGTTCTAATTAGTAGTTCACATCTGTTTCCCTGGTCACCTGCTTTGGCCTGAGCCATCCTGAGTCACCTGTTCTTTAAACACTCTTCCCGCCAAACTGCTGACCCTGCCACTCCGGCTCATACTCCTGCTCTCTCTACTAAAAATAACAAAAAATGGCCGGGCGCGGTGGCTCAAGCCTGTAATCCCAGCACTTTGGGAGGCCGAGACAGGCGGATCACGAGGTCAGGAGATCGAGACCATCCTGGCTATCACGGTGAAACCCCGTCTCTACTAAAAAAATACAAAAACTAGCCGGGTGAGGTGGCGGGTGCCTGTAGTCCCAGCTACTCGGCAACCTGAGGCAGGAGAATGGCATGAACCCGGGAGGCGGAAGTTGCAGTGAGCTGAGATTGCACCACTGCACACCAGCCTGTGTGACAGAGCAAGACTCTGTCTCAAAACAAAACAAAACAAAAACAGCCAATCAGAATTAGTTTAGACTGTGTGGTCCAACCCTAGCCAATAGGGGAACAACACAGCAGTAGGGGCTACCTGCTTCAGGAATAAGAACCCCTTCCCTTTCCCTATCCAGGTGTGCTTTCACCATTACTCCATCTGTGAGTCGCACCCTTCTATAGAGGTAAAGAATTGCCTTGCTGAGAAAATTAAATTTATGTTCAAGTGCTATTCCTTTGCAGCACTGAGGAATAAGCATTTGTTTCTAACTATTAGGATATTTAGGTGTTTTTCTAACAGGAAACAATTTAGATTCCATATTGTAGTTTCACTCTATTTCTCCCCAAACATCTGAATCAAGAATAACTGCATGAATAGGTATGCAGTTATTTCTGTCAAACTGACAGCCTGACAATTATTTTAGCTGGTAGCACAGAGAAAAAGTTGAAGCCTGCACTTTGGAGAAGAAGCCAAAATCCAGGCTCCATCATGAACGCTGCTTCTGCTAACTCAAAGAAAATGACTTACAGCTGAAGAAATCGGAGTCTCTTTGAGTTGTCAGGGTCTTTACAGACAGTCCTTATCAAAGTGTGGTCTATGGACCATCTGCATCAGAATCAGCCCAAGACCATCTGCATTCTTTAAAATGCAGATTACCCCGAACCTAATAAATCCGAATTCCTGGGGTCAGGTCCAGGAATCTACCTTTTGAAATAAGCTCTCCACCAGGTTCTAATTAGAATGTGCACTGGGGTTTGAGAACCACTCACTGCGCAGTGTTTGCTTTGGAGCCCAACCTGGGACCACAACAGGCACACCAACGCGTTCCTACCTTCCTTTCATGATGTGGCACCACACACTCAATGCACAGATGAGGGAGCAAGCCCATGAACGTGGCCTTCTGCTGGGGTTCCATGGATCTTGGGTTCCTCCCATACCACTACTACTAATTACATTACCCTACCAGTAACTGCACTATGCTGTAAGGAATGGTCTTGACTGCTGTTTCCCCATACAGTCTGTGAAGGTAGAAAATGCTCTTTGCTGGCTTTACATCCTTGATACATAGCATGGGGCCTGACATGTAGTAATCACTCAATGCTTGTTGAATGAATGAATAAATTGTTTGAACTGCTTAAGAGCCCCCTACTAATCAATGATGTGAATGAATAAATTGAGTTGAACTGCTCAAGAGCCCCCTACTAATCAATGATGTGGTGAGGGCTAGAACCTCAGTCTTTAATTATCCCGAGGCCTTTAAATCTTCCAACTCTACTATTCCAGCAGTCATTTTTCTCCCACTCTTTTGGGAGCAGATGGAATTTCCTTTTTGCCAAGAGAAGGTTCGAGATATGGGATAGCAATGCATTCCTTCTTACTCCCCTGAATCCCACTGAGACACTGGAATTGTTATCCAGTAGCTAACTGGGTTGGGGGTGGGGAGGCGGGGGAGTGAGGGTAGGGTGAGGGCAGACATTGAGAAGCTGTAATGTGAGAATCATCTGGAAGTGATTCTCATCACTTTTCATCGCCTGGACAGCGATGAAAACGGCCCAGCAGCTCCAAGACAGACTTCATCATTGTTGGTCCTTGAAGGCAGGGAAGCTGGGCTGAGATGCTACAAGGCTCCTAACGATCTTTCCTTTCCAAACAAGGCTCTTTAACTTGCAGGTGTGTCCCCATCCCTGCAGTACAGTGAAGCCTGGCAAGAGGACCCTATGTCAGGAAAGCTAACCCGCATTCCCTGCCAACACTACTCAGTGGAAGGGATAGTCCAGAAGGCTGGTATCTCTCCAAGGATCCACCTTCCTTCTTCAAACCAGGGTTTGAACGAGCTCCTGGGTCCAAGTTTAGCCCACTCTTCCAGTTTGTTATTTATGAAACATGTTTGATTCCAGCTCTTTCTATATGTCAGATCCTCTGAAGGTTACTGAGATGAGTAGGACTTGGGCCGCGCCCTGACGGTTTAGACTAGAAGACAGGCATTCACACTCACTTGCCAGGTCATCATTCAGGGAACAGCTTCAGGCTCGCAGCGAGGCCTCACCTTCTCCTGCCTGAACAGCTTCAACCCCTTTGATGTTTCTCTGCCGGTGCCACATCATGGAGATTGTTATTTTAATGCTCACAGAGCCTACGTGATGTGGGACACCCAGTTCCAGCAGTGACCCACATGCTTGAGTGCCATGTAATCACAGGCCTCCCAGCAGAGTTTTCCCGAACAGGAATCTAGAAACAGCACCCACCTCCCACCTCCCTCACACCGTCTCACTCCTGCCTGTCTCTCTCTGCAGCCTCTCTGTCTCCTTTTCTTTTACCTTTGGCTCACACTCCGCTATATGTCTAAGTTTTCACTAATCTGGAAGCCTCTTGTGTTGTTGATTCAGGGCTGTTGTAGTCAGGCTGAGAATTCTCAGCAGTTAACCATCATGTTACCTTCCACCCTCACAGGGTCTCCAAGGGGATTAAGGAAGCTGGTGCTTCTTAGGACACTAGGACACCAGGACACCAGGCACGAGGTGGCTACTTAGCAGGTGCCTGTGCTGTGCCCATGAACACTTGTGTTCATCCATTTGTTTACATGCATTTATCCAAGACAAGAGGAGACATACTGTTTTGTGTGTAAATGGAAAACTTTAGGAATGCAGTGGAGGCATGATGCAGCAACGTTCTTTCACCAGGCCCTGCTTTTCTCTGCTCATCTCAGTTCTGCTCACTCTGCTTGGCTCCACCTCAGACCTGTTCTCCCTGGGGGCAGCAAGATGGCCCTGGCAGCCCCAGTTCCCACTCCCAGCCCCATTCCAATTCCAATGAAAGTGTCAGAATTGAAGCCTTTTTTTTCTTCTTTTGAGACGGAGTTTCTCCTAGGCTGGAGAGCAATGGTGTGATCTCGGCTCACTGCAACCTCGCCTCCCGGGTTCAAGTGATTCTCCTGCCTCAGCCTCCCAAGTAGCTGGGATTACAGGCATGTGCCACCATGCCTGGCTAATTTGTATTTTTAGTAGAGACAGGGTTTCTCCATGCTGGTCTCAAACTTCCGATCTCAGGCGATCCGCCCTCCTCAGCCTCCCAAAGTGCTGGGACTACAGGCGTGAACCACTGCACCCAGCATAGCACTTTGGGAGTCCGAGGCAGGCGGATCACAAGGTCAGGAGATTGAGACTATCCTGGCTAACACAGTGAAACCCTGTCTCTACTAAAAATACAAAAAGTTAGCCGGGCATGGTGGCATGCTCCTGTAGTCCCGGCTACTTGGGAGGCTAAGGCAGAAGAATCGCTTGAAACAGGAGGCAGAGGCTGCAGTGAGCCAAGATCACACTACTGCACTCCAGCCTGGGCGACAGAGCGAGACTCCATCTCAAAACAACAACACAACAAAACCGTTGCTGAAGGAAGAGAAAGAGGAAAGAAGGGTTAACTTGAATAGGGGCTGGGCTCTGGGTATTCTTACCCCAGAGAAGTCTTGCTCACCCAAAGGCTCCCATTCGATGACCTCATAGAATAAGAAATCATCGGGCTCAGTCCAGGCATGGTGGCTCATGCCTAGAATTCCAGCACTTTGCGAGACAGAGGAGGGAGTCTCGCTTGAGCCCAGGAGTTGGAGATCAGCCCAGGCAACATAGCAAAACCCTGTCTCTATTAGAAAAAAGAAAAAAAAAAAAGGTAAAAGAAATTAAAAAAAAAAATCATCAGGCTCTCAAAAAGTCTCCAAAGTACACCAGAGGGAAAAATAAGAGTAACTCTGCCCCAAGGTCCAGGCATAGGAGAGCAAGCGTGCTTCTTTCTGAAACAAGCAGCCCTACTAGATGCACTCTCCTAGGCGGGCTGGATGACCATGTAGTGGAAGTCAGCCTCTGTCTACTCCAGGAAGGGAAAGTTGAGCTGGAGGTAGAACGATGGTCCATCTAGGGGAAAAGATAATCAACTCTCTGGCCTCGTTTTAGTTTTAACTAGATCTACATTTGCTCTCCAGCTTGGCAGAACAATGTTAACAAATACCTTTCTTTTTCATCCAGATATTCCCCAGATGGTTTCACGAGTCCCTGAATGGTGTATGTTTTGGCATAAATCTACCCGCAGGACTTTTAAGAGGTCATATCCCTAAGCAAATTCAATAAAACAAAATGAGCAAGTCCTTGGGACAAACTGGAATTGTCTCCAAATGTAATATTGAGGCCTGATGCACTTTTTCAAAATGGAAGCCACCCCAGTAGCCCCTCCAGAAAATGTGTTGAATTTATTCATCGATGAAAGCAGAGGGCTGGAAGTGCGGCACAGCTAAGGGCTGGAGAAACTCTTTTCTCCCAACCCAACAAAACCAAGCAAGTTTGAGAGAAGGAAAGAGTTATTCTTGATTGAGAAGAGGTGGATGGACCTGGGAGGGAAGCAGAAGAGAGACAAGAAAAGTTTTCTACCCCCTGGTTCAGTGAAATGGAGAGAAGGGAGCAGAGGGGAGTAGGAGGGGAAGTGGGGGGGGAGGGGAAGGGAAAAGGAAGGAAGGAAGGAAGGAAGGAAGGAAGGAAGGAAGGAAGGAAGGAAGGAAGGAAGGAAGGAAGGAAGGAAGGAAGGAAGGAAAGAAGGAAGGAAGGGGAAGGGGAAAGGAGGGGAGGGGAAGGGGGAAAGGAAGAGGAAGATGGGTACACAGAAAGACCTGCAGGACCACTAGAACACCTTCTCCTGGGCCTAGGAGGAGAGCTTGCCTAAATTCCCCTGAATCCCCTTCATGAAAAAGGTCAGTCTTCCTGGGCAAAGACCATAGGAGTCCACAAGAGGCTGCCTCCTGGGACATTATGGAAACAGGGGCTGTGGGCAGGCAGACTAGAGAGGCATTTCAGCAATGGTTTGACCTGATATGTGAAAATTTTTTCCTGCTTAGATAGTTGGCAAATATTTTCAAGGCAAAATGGAATTTATTAACAGAAGATATTTGTCAAGGATTATTCTCTCCCCCAGCAACGGACCCCTGCCACCCCATTCTTCATTTTTTATTTTATTTTTGAAACAACTTCTTCCCAGGATAGAGGACTTCATCAACAAGGTTTTTTCATCTTCCTTCATCGTTTGGATCCTTAAGCCTGGCTTGAAAGAAGAGGGAGAAGTCTTCAGGGGAAATGCTCCCTGCGCTGACCCACAGGATGGCTTCCTTCAACAAATGCAGGTATCAGCTTTCTATCCTGGGAAGAGCCTGGGCTGATAATGCATTGTCATTCCAGAGGAATTCATTTTGTTCACCCTGGCATGGGCTTTGGGGCCCCACAAACCTGAGTCTGAATCCGTAATCCCCTAATTATTAGCCATGTGGCTTTCATCTTAGTGAACCTACATCCATTTCCGTAGGAGTAGAGCAAGGGGAGAATAGGTGTTGGCTTTTGCCATTGTTAGGAGGATTCAGTGAGATGGTACATGTTCAGTGTCTGGTACAAGGTCTGACCCAGAGTGAAACCTCAGTGCATGTCAGTTCTGTTCCTTCCAATACAGGATAGAGACCCTGATGGGAGCCTGCTCATGGGCTACTCAGCTAAGGATTAGAATATGGCAGCTTTAGGTATCACTTAATACAGGTAACAGTCCAGCCTTCACAAAACCTACAGATAACCAGAGGCAGCAAAAATAGGTAATATTCATTGAGGGTTTACTAAGGACCAAGTGTTCTAAACACTTTACCTGTGTGAACTGACTTAACCTTCACTAGAATCCTATTATTATGCCCAAAGCAAGAGAATGGCAGAACTAGCATTGGAAGCCAGCCCACCTGGCTCTCCAGCCAGCTTTCTTAACATCACTGCAGCAATGGAAGGGAACCACTGGATTAAATCATTTCAGAAATTCAACAGGGGTTGAGAGATTGGCTCTTTCAAGCCCTGTTTTGCAGAGAAGAAAAGCAAAGCCCAGAGAGGGAAATTCCCACCCAAGGCCTTGCAGCTGCTGGTGGTGGAGTAGCTCCTGGTCTCTCAGGCCAGTGTCTTGCCACTGTCAAGGAGAGGAACGGCCAAACCACTGGGGAGAGAGACTGTGTTACTGACCACACTGTCTATGAGAATGGCAATTCCCTAATGGAATTTTATGCAAATTTAACCCACACAAAAGGCCAATCATTTTTTTTCAGCCACCTTTGATTGGCTGCCTGCTACAAGAGAAACATCAGGAGGTACATATTGCCATGGGGGGAACTAAAGATGGAGGATCCCTCATTTGTGGAACTGGGAATGGGCTTTGGGTCACACGAGGCTCATCCCTGATGAGCTAGAACGTGGCAGTTACCAGAATCCAGAAACCGATGTTAGGCTCTGTATGGATGTGCAGAGGAAGAAGGACCTGTCGCCACATCTACAGAGGGGTCAGCAAAGACACACTTGCAATGACCCTAAGAAACCATGGGCAAGTCTCCATTTTTTTCCTCAGCCAAACCTGTATGCACTAGTACAGCCATACCAATTATTAAAAATATTGAAAAACTTCTGTATCCCTTGGGAAATAGCCACTACCATCAGCCCCTCTAGTGCCCTTCTCTCCTGGTACTTTCAGACCTCCCTGAGTCCAGCAAGGAAAGGGTTAACACTTGCCCCAGCAGAGGGCCTCTGGGAGCCGGCTCCTGCCTTCAGAGCTGTCTGTTAAGACTGATCTAGGACTAGATTCATTCTTACTGTTTTTAAATAGCTTGAATGTCACCTCCAGATGAAGCTCCCCAAAAGGAATGAGACATCTAAATAGAGCCACATGGGGTCCATCTGGGGTGGCTCCCCAGAGGACAAATTTTGCAAAGGAAATCTGAAGGGGTAAGAGATGCAATTTAGTGGCTAGGAGAGTGAGGGTTTGGACAAAGCTCTGATTAAGGAGCAATCCTCCTGTGGCATGCTAGGGTTTAAACACAGGGTTCAGAGTGGCATGCACATCCCTCTGCCCTCGGCTGCCCTCTGCACACTCCTCCTGTCACAGACTCTGAGGACAGGCCTAGCAGCCAGTGGCCACCATATGAATACTCCTTGATCTGCCACACTCCCTCCCCTTATCACACAGGCTGGGAGCTTATGGTCCTAGACAACACGTGCTGGAAGAATGCAGATCAGAGCAGCACAGAGGACTCCCCAACAACCCACGAATCCTCTGCCCAGCAGGGTTGCCAAAGGTCATCCAAGCACGGTTGAGGGATATAGGAGGCTTCACTCAGATTCAGACATTTGCAGAGAAAGAAAAAGGTTCAATAACTTCTGGGGTATGATGTCCCACATTGTGTGACAGCTGGGAAAGGGCTCCTTGTCTTCGTCTCATCCCCGCTGTTCAAACGGAGAAAGAGCAGACAGGGCCAGGGAGGCAGAAAGAGTGAGGGTGAAACAGAGCCCACTCACCTTCCCCTACACTGCAGTGGAAATGCAGGGCCAGGCCAGCGTGTGTTTTGCTGGCTCTGAAGCCGGGCAGTCCTGGGTCCACACCCAGGCTCCACCCTTACCAGCTATCAGACCCTGGGCAGGTTATTTAACCTGTTGGAGCCCAAAGTTTCCTTGTTGATAGAACAGAGATAATAATAAATCAGGGGCCCTGTGAGGATTGAGTGAAGTCATATATGGAAGGCATTTACCCATGTGACTATTGCTGGTTCTCTTCCTTCATCTTATTAGGCCAGGAAACAAAAACTGTCTCCCGAGCCATTCAAAGGTTATAAACTAAGTTTAGGAGTTTTTTCTTCCACCAAATAATTTCTCCCATATCTTCACCTGGTTTTTTCTTCCCTCGAACTTCCCAATCCTTGGCCCTTTCCTAGGAATAAAATGGCGACAGATGCCCAGGCAATAAGGAGATGGTTCCTGCGGCCAAGTAGATATTTCAGAAGGGATGGCTTCTGCCATCTTGTACTGTATATCAAGAACCTCCCAAAAGTTTGCAGGGTTTAACCTGGAACTTTGACTTCTAGGAATCAAAGTGAAAACATTCAAGAATTTAAAGGTTCAAAGATTTAGAAGTTTATGTACAAAGCTGTGACAAACATACATATATATGCACACTAACACATATGTGTGGGAATATATATATACACACACAAACATATTTCACAATCTAAATGTCACATAAATTTTGCTAAACAAATTAAAATAATTATTTATGGTAGAACATTATAAAGAACACTATATATGATAGGACACTGTAATGAAAAATCAGGTTTGAGAAAGTATTTGTTGAGAGAGAGAGGGACTCTTGAAATACATAGTACAGTGAAAAGTCAAGACCCAGAACTGTATTTATGGGATGATTTCAAACACCCAACAGATGTCTGAATATAGACAAAAGGCTGGAAAGAAATTTGCCAGGATGTGAGTTCTGGTCAACTCTTAGTGTTAGCATTGGAAGTGAGTTTTACTTTCCTCATGAAAGTAATTCATGTCCATGGTAGAAAATTTGAAAAACACAAAATGATATAACACGAAAAGGTGGATTTTAGTTTTAAAATATCTTAAAAGAGGAATGATTAGTCTGCAACTGATTCACAAAAAAAAAGTCAACAATCGAAACCTTCAGCTCCTTGACTACCAGCTGCAATGTTTGCAACACTATGCTCTGCACACAGCTATGCACACACGCACACACATGCACATGTGCACTCTGAGATTCCACAAAGACACGCAGTGAAGTCCCTTGGTGGGGTTACAGGAGCTGAGGCTGAGATGAAGGTGTCCACTGGAAAAGAAAAGACATGAAAATAGGAGGAGAGGATTGTGAGGAGAAATGAAATGAGAAAAGTGGCGAGTGGGCTTCTAGGAATAAAATTCCTGCTAATCACCATCTTCATTTAGAGAGATGGGCTGAGAGTCTTTTGCCAAAGAAAGAAGAGTCTACAGGATGGCTGGGACAGATGCTATTTTAAGAAAAATATATGAATCCATCTGGAGGCTGAAGGCTTGTTCACCAGAGCCCAGTGGGTCCATTTTCTATTGCAAATAACAAACCACCCTGAGACATGGTGGCTTATGGGACAGTGGTCATTCATGCATCTGCAGCCTGGGCAGGGCTTGGTGGGGTAGCTCACCTCTGCTCCATGTGCTGTCAGATGGGACAATGTGATTGGGGGTGCCCAGGACAGCAGCCCCTAGTCCTGGCACATTGGTGCTGGTCAGCTGGGAGCACAGCCAGGGCCGTGGGATCCTCTCCACGTGGGCCTCTCCTCCCCAAGGGCTGCTCTGGCTTCTTGTGGGCACAGTGGCTGCGTTCCAAGAGTGAGTGTCCCAAGAGACAGGAAGTGAGAGCTGCCAGTGTCTGAAGGCCTGGGCCCAGAAGTTGGCACAGCACTGCATTCATTTGTCAAGTAGTCACAAGGCCAGATTCAGGGCAAGGGGAGACAGATCCTAATTCTTGATGGGAGGAGGGTCAAAGAATTTGGGGGCCACATTTTAAAACTGCCACAGAGGGGGACACACAAGATCAATTCTTGGGGGGCTGCTCCAGCCCAAACCGTTTACAACATCGTAGTGCTCATGAAGGACAGATGGGATGAGAAGTTTGAGGCGTGAGCAACATCACACCATATCCATAAAAAACTGCCTGCTCTGGCCTGGGAAGGGAAGCCCAGTTCCTCTCTGGCCCACCTGGCCAGCCCCCACAGCATGGCTCCCTTCAGCCTCTGGGCTCTTCTCCTTCCACCTCTTCTGTCCTCAACAACCCTGAACAACCTCCAGTTCCCACAGGTCCCCAGGGCCTGTGTGAGCAAACGGAACATCCTGCCACTCCTCAGAGCCAGCTATAAATGCCAAATGATGTCAGGGAGCACTCAGGTGTTTCCGGCAAGAGAACTGGCCACTTTCTCTCCATGGGACTGACGAAGCAGAGGAGGGAGCTGGTCGTGCTTTGTCTGGCCGGTGTGCAGCTCTGCCAGGACTGGTCTTCTCCTGGGACTTTAATGCCCATAAACTTCTGAGAGGGGACCTCACAGATGAGTCCAGCCATGAAGGGGTATGAGCCTCAGCGCAGGGAAGTGGCTGACTCAGAAAAGAGGGGACTAGAACCCAGTCCTCCCAAGTCAAAGTCAGATGTTCCCTCCACCAGCCCATCTCCTAGGGTGCATTCGTTCCCTACTAGCAATGGAGCTTCTACTGTGAGTGAGGCTCTTACACATAAGGGAGCTCATCTTTGATGAGAAAATGTTTCCAGTCCAACACCGCCACCCACAAAACCCTAATAGGGCATCTAAACATTTCCTGCAAAGAAGCCACAGCTCAGCAGGGCAGATCTGCAAAGCCAAGGTACACTGGCTCCTGTTCCAGAGCTCAACACCTCTCACCCACCCTACCAAAGGTGGAACTTCTCTAAAGTCCTCAGTGTCACCTTTTGTAAAGGATGGGAACTGTGCTTTCTATGCTGTGATATATTCGAGGCTGATTTTCTATAACAATGATGCTTCAAGTGAATTACCATTAAGTAAAAAGCATGATCCGGGAAGTCATGGTTTCCTATTCACTATACCACCCCATATGCCCCAGGCCCAGGATAAAAAGCACAGCCCAGTGTTGGGGGTTTGCTATAGCATTTGAGTTTTGGGACCAGATGGCCCCTGAATCCAGGGATCTGGGCAGGAGAGCCTAGAGCATTAGGGTTCTCCTACAGCCATAGAGCATGCCTTACCAGGGTCACCCCAAACAGGTGTGCAAGCATCAGGGTGCCCAGGTGAAGGCACAAGTGAAGGCTGAAATTCTGCTTGGGACCGACTGGCCAAAACATCTTCCTGCAGGCAGCAGGGACCTGTGCCCCTCATCCTTTTCCACCAGCAAACAGAATTCACCCTCCCAGTGTTCCTGATGTATGATCTTTTAACAAATGTTTATTGAATACCAACTATGTACCTAAGACTGTCATAGACACTTGGAATAAAGAGAAAAACAAACAAAATCCCTGCCCCTGTGAAACTGATGTGCTAATAGAAGAGGCAATATGATATCAGGGGTAATAAATTCTCTCAAGAAAAACAGAGTGGGGGGGATGGAAGACAGGGAGGCCGCTCTGGACACACTGGTCTGGGAAAGTCTCTGAGGCGGTGATGTCTACGCAGAGGCCTGAGTGGGGTAAAGGAACCCAAGGAGACATGGTGGCAGTAAGATCCCAGCCAAGGGCACATCAAGCCTCAGCGACCTAGTGGGAGCACATTTGTATTTGAGACTGAAACAAGTGAGCAAGGGAAGAGAAGTAGGAAATGAACCAGAGGCTCCTGCTCTCTACACTGCGTGGAACCTAAAACCAGGAAGATAGTACTAGCATTTAAGTGCTGCGTATATGTCAGGCACCTCTCTTACTCAGTTGTTAAAACCACCCTAGGAAGGAATATGTAGGCTCAGAGGAACTACCAGATCACACAATACTGAGTGACTAACTTGGAATTTGAACCCGGGAATGTATGACTGAGCAGCCTGTTCTGTTTTCACTATAGCCTGCTGGAGACAGGCTTTCTTTCAGGGTCCTGAGGCACTTTTATCTAAGCAGTCACTGTATGGGGCACATTGTCTGACCCACTGTCTGAGCCCAGGAGAAAACTGTGACAATTGCCTGCCCCTTGGCCATCAGCCTCAACAAAGGCAGACCACAAAGACTCACTCTTACCCATGTCCGGATCCCCCACCTGCCCCTCTTCCCAAGCCCCAAAAGGGCTATGGTTTGTGTATCCATGAGATATCCTGAGGCCAGAACAGAGAGAAACAGGACTGCTAGACAGATCTAGATTCCTAGCCTTCGAGTTCCCTCTTTCTTGGAACCAAAGGAAGACCAACTGCGAAGTCACATGAAGAGACACAGAGGGGCTGAGCCAAAGCACAGCAAGCATGGTGTCATCTTTTTTGTTTTTGGATGGAGTTTTGCTCTTGTCACCCAGGCTAGAGTGCAATGGTGCCATCTCGGCTCACTGCAACCTCCACCTCCCGGGTTCAAGCAATTCTCCTGCCTCAGTCTCCCGAGTAGGTGGGATTACAGGCACCCATGACCACGCCCAGTTAATTTTTTGTATTTGTAGTAGAGATGGGGTTTCATCATGTTGGCCAGGCTGGTCTCGAACTCCTGACCTCAGGTGATCCACCCACCTCAGCCTCCCAAAGTGCTGGGATTACAGGTGTGAGCCACCACATCTGGCCGTATGGTGCCATCTTTAGAACTGCAGAGAGCTCTGTGTCAATTCCATGGTTAGTGTCCTAGAAACCTTTGTTTTCTAGACTAAGGACTCTTGAGAATCACATTCAGGGAACCAGAAGTGACTAAGATGAGATAAGTCAACGACGTCGTCTCTCTTCCTCCTGCAGTAGAAGGACCAGGGAATAAGCCAGAGTACACAGGCACCCAGCCAGGAGGAGTCCAAGCTTGGACTGTTAGTCAGCAAGTTCCACCATGGTGAGCAGAAAGCACAGGCCAAGTGGCTTTAATTCAGCTGAAACCCCAAACCACCAGGCTGTGTATTCACCTCACTGGGGTACGAAAAAGATTTGGGGGAGAGTTAGTGCTTAAGACAAAAGTCACTTTCCCTTCCAGTTCTGATGATTCAGGATGTATCCAACCATTATTTTCCAACCACTTACTAGAGGAAACCTTTTACCAGCCTTCCTCTATTTTTCTTTATTTTATTTTATTTTTTGAGAAGGACTCTCACTGCGTCCCACAGGCTGGAGTGCAGTGGTGCAATCTCAGCTCACTGCAACCTCTGCCTCCCAAGCTTAAGTGATCCTTCCACCTCAGCCTCCCGAGTTGCTGGAACCACAGACTACTCAGACTGGCCCAAACATGCGCCTGCAGGCAGCAAGGACCTGTGTCCCTCACCCTTCTCCACCAGCAAGCAGAATTCACCCTCCCAATGTCCCTGGTTTACGATCTTTTAACAAATATTTATAGAATACCAACTATGTATCTAGGACTGTTACAGACACTTGGAATAAAGAAAAAAACAAACAAAAGGCCTGCCCCTGTGAAACTTATGTGCTATGTTTTTCCACACCACGCCTGGCGAATTTTTTGTATTTTTGGTAGAGACGGGGTTTACCATGTTGCTCAGGCTGGTCTCAAACTTCTGAGCTCATGCGATCCTCCCACCTCAGCCTCCCAAAGTGCTGGGATTATAGGTGTGAGCCACGGTGCCTGGCCTATTCCTCTTTATTTCCTTTTTCCTTTATATATTCTCCTCATCCGTGCTTCAGTGTTTCTCTCTCTCTCTCTCTCTCTCTCTCTCGTCTCATGTAATCTAATACAATGGAATATTTTTCTTTGGGATCGTGGGGGAGGTTCTCACATCTGGGAGCCTGGCCAAGGTATATGTATTTACAACATCTGAGTTCCATTCCAGAAGTTTGTTTCATGACCCTGTTCCTTTGATTACAATCTAATCCTATGTAGGGGCAGGAATGTTTTCTGCTGCAGCACCGGCCTTGAAAGAGGCATATTACCAGCTATCACAACCTCCTCCCTGGTCACTCAGTTCAAAGACAACACACACACCCCCAGGCCTCTTCCTACCAAGCAAAATTTTTAGAAGAACCATGCTTGCAGAAAAATAAATAAGACATTTTCAAAGAGACATCAATCTTAAAACTTGCCCTTAGCTTCTTTAAAAAAAAAAGAAAAAAAAAAAGAGTGTTAGAGTAGATCAGTCTACGATTTAAGCTTTCAGGTTGTGGGGAAAAAAAACATGTATGAGTTCAATGCTAGCAATGATATTAAACATATATCAACTTCGTGTGCGGAATTTTTTTTTCTGATTCAATGCATTTATGAGCAGCCTACACCCCACTTTGGAATAGAGGCATGGAATAGTGAAAGATGCCTCGCCAGAAGCAGCCCTACTTTCAAATCCTAACTCAGCCACTTAGTGGCTGTGTATGCAAAACTATTTCTCCAAGCTTCAGTGTCCTCATCTATAAAATAGAGACAAAAAATATCCAATTCTTTGGGTTGAAAGAATTCAATGAGATAAAGTCTTAAAGCTCTCAACAAATGTTAATTTCTCCCATACGCACATCCTTGCATTGCGTGCAGTTAACAGAGGCTGCAAACAGGCATTATCAGACCCTTACCATCAAAAAGATCACAACCTGTGGAAAGATAACATTTAGCAGTATATAATAAACTGCAGAATTGGTGCTAGGCTGGAAACAGTCAACACAGAAACAGGGCATAAAAGAGATGGCCCCTATCAGCAGGGCTTTGGGGAAGCTTCGTCAGGAAGGCTGCACAGAGATGGTCCGTGAAGGGTGGCGAGGCTGGCACTTCAGGCTCATGTGTGGAGGGAGAAATAGATTCCCATGTTTGTGGGAGCACAGGACAAGACTGACCCGAAAAGGTGGGGATGATGTGACAGGGAAGGGGCAGTGTAATGGTGTGGGGACACTGGAAAGCCAGGCAGAGGCAGTTGGCCATGATTTCATTTGAAATGGTATTCATTGTCAGCTTTGACACCGTAAGATCGGAGCTTTATGGAATGAAATGCCTCCCCTCTCCCCAGACAAGAGGCAACCAGTGGGAGAAGGAGGAGTCAGTGGGAGGGACAACCACAAAAGAAGGAGGGTGGTGGAGTCCACCCACTGCTCAGATGCAGCAGATGAAAGGGAAGAGGAATCACAGATGCCTCTTGGTTTGCATCAGGAAAGCAAGCAAAACATACTGACAATACCAGAGGCCCAGAAGTTAGAAAAGGGAGTTGCCCGAAGAAGAAAGAGCCATTTGGTCCATTTTGGACAAGTTTATGTGAGATGCCTGAACAAGAGTGCTGCGTGTGTGTGTGCTCTGGAGAGTGTGTACCCCTTAGCAGGAAGGACTGCTTCCCCTTCTATTCCACTGTACCCACTCTTCTCACTGTATTCCAATTTCATGTTTCTTAAAAACTTAGCTGAATTGATAGCTAGGTGTGCCTGGAGGGAGGAAGTTATGCAAGCTGTCCCGAGGAAGCCAGAGGTGTGTTCAACCCCTGTGATTCCTGAGTGTTAATTGGGTTCCTGAAGCCATCAGTTAGTGGTTCCCAAATGTTGTGTTCAGATTCTCCCACCTTTTTTTGCAGAAAAATAAGAGTTTCTAGAAAGGATCTGACTCCAAACCAGGCAAAGTCCCATGTCTTAGAGGGAGTCAATACCTTAGAGAATGTTAAAATTATTGGGCCCAAAGGTAATTTGGAGATATTCTTTAGATGCTCTTAAGAATATTGTTCCTGGCCGGGCGCGGTGGCTCAAGCCTGTAATCCCAGCACTTTGGGAGGCCAGACGGGCGGATCACGAGGTCAGGAGATCGAGACCATCCTGGCTAACACGGTGAAACCCCATCTCTACTAAAAATACAAAAAACTAGCCAGGCGAGGTGGCGGGCGCCTGTAGTCCCAGCTACTCCGGAGGCTGAGGCAGGAGAATGGCGTAAACCCGGGAGGCGGAGCTTGCAGTGAGCTGCGATCCGGCCACTGCACTCCAGCCCGGGCGACAGAGCAAGACTCCGTCTCAAAAAAAAAAAAAAAAAAAAAGAATATTGTTCCTGGATTATGTATATTCTAAATATCTTCTGTGATTCATCTCTTTACTTTCTTTAAGGAACCCTTTGATAAATCGTCATAGGTACCATGGATGAGTCCTCCTGCGCATGCATTCTGCCTCCAGGGAAGCCCACCCTTCTCTGCTGATGCAGTTCAGCATGGCTTTGGCTGGCAAAGTCGTGTTGGCTTCTGGGCACCAGAATAGCAATCAGGCCCCGAGGCAGCCAGCATCAGGAATCGAGAAAGGGAGTTCCAGATGGAAGCGGCAGAGTGTGAAGATGCTTGACTGCAGGCCAGCCCCGTGGCGGGGGGAGAGGTGTGGGGGTTTGGAATGCCCTAAAAGGTTCCAGACCAGAGGCAAAGCTGCTGGAAAAGGCTGAGCACAGACCCAAAGGAAAGCCCTGTATCCAACCCCTATGTTAAGATATGGGGAATTACAGACCCCCCAGGATTGAAATTACCCTCCAAGAACATCATGTCCACTGTTCAACTGTCTGCCAAGATTACCAAAGCAGAATTTTTTTTTAACTGAGACGCTAATCCGCCACGACTCCCACAGCTCCCATGGGTCATTCATTCAGACCCCTTCTATGCAATATTAAGAAGGGAAACTGCACTACCTTCTATGCAATATTAAGAAGGGAAATTGTACTACCTTCTATGCAATATTAAGAAGGGAAAGAAGTCTAACTTTAGATTTTTCTGGACAATTTGAAGAAACAAACACAGAGGAAATGGTTTACATCAATGAAATGGATAAAAGAGAATAGAAAGAACTTCTCAGGAGTCTGAGAAAGTGTGAGAGAACAACCACAGTCTGAATAGTGAGTCTCGGTATTCTTTTGTGAAAGAGCCAACTACACTAGGCCTCAGTTTCCCCACCTATAAAATGGAAAGACCATTCCTTGCCTTGCTTTACTTGACATTGTAAAGAGTAAAGCCCATTTGAGATGTTAAAGGCCTTGGTATGTTGAAAGGAAGTGTCTGCAGGGATCTATGAACTGAGAGGTTATCCAGCCATGGAGATGGGAAAATGAGGACTGTCCACCCTAGAACATCTACCAGAGGCACCTAATGAGTAATGGGGCCAGAGCCGTTTGTAATATGCCACCAGACTGTGCTCATCCTCTTGGCTGCCAACACTCCTCCTGCTTTCAGATGATAGCCCACTTTTCTCCATCAAAGGAACCATGACTTGACTACTCCCAAGGCTTGGTGATCCCAAGCATTCCAAGACCACCTCTCAGAAGCCTCCATCAGAGCTACCAAGCAGCAACTGCAGACTCCTCCTGGAGGCAGGAAACAGTCACAGGCCCAAAGGGAGGTGAAGAGAGAACACTGAGGCACTGGCTTAAAACCTGGGAACGTGAAGCACCATCTCAACATGTAGGTTTCAACTAACGGCAGCCTCAGTGAGCCCTGGAATCCCACTGGGGTGTCTTGATCAGAGATTGGAGGAGGCCAGAACTGGTTCTGCATTTCCCACCCCTGCCTCAGCCACAGCATCTCTGATGTTACTGGTCTTAAATATTGGGATGTTTTGTTTGCAAAAAGAGTTCTAGGACTCTAAAACTGTTTATGAAACACTTGTCTGCACTAGTAAATTTTATTTTAAAAAACCAAAGCATACAGAAGAAAAATTAATTGCACTTAAGACTTTAGAATCATATATCACATCCAACAGAAGAATTCTACTAGAAAAAATGCCCAAGCTGTTGCCCCCAAACTAATGTAACATGCTCACAAATGGCATCTGCTTTTATATTCTCGCTACGTCTTTATTTAGCTTTCCCCATTCTCTCAATTCCTAAGTACTCCTAGAACAGGTAGAGATGCTGCTATTTAGGAAAATGTTCTCGGCGTATCCTCCTCTAGGCCACTGCAGACCCTTCTCGCAGCTCTGTTTTGTGCACCTTCCATACTTAACATTTGGTACTGCAGGTAGATCTAGACTATGAACACCTTGAGGATCGGGATCATGTGTAATTCCAACAGTCTATGTGGCCCATGTTTCAGCACAGTGCCAGTAACTCAGGAGGAGTTTGACAGACCTGAATGAACAAATGAACGAATTAATGCATGAAGACACTTCTACACAAATATATAATTTCCTGGTTTCTCTTCTGTAAGTTAACATCTTCTATGTTTTGTTTTGTTTTTTTCTTCTAGGTCACAGAGGGCTAATGCTGTAAATTCTCTCTCAGGGGAAAGCTGGGCAGACGCACTTGGGAACATTTAAAAAACTAGGTTGGCATTGGAGAGGAAACAGCCAATATATTTAGCCACCCATGGCATGCCAAGGCCTTATCGAGACAGAAATAGGCACTGTAGGAGGAATCTCAATTAAATATTTTTCTAAGCAGTCAGCTCTGGGCTTTGCCTGAACATGGATAGAGAGCTGGGGTGAAGTATAGGACAGAAAGCCAAGAAGATCTCAGTGGGGCTTCTGAATCATCCTGGGGCTTAACTGCTTGCAATGTAAAGCTGGTGACCCCAGGGGGCAGGGGTGCTGGCCTACCTTCCATGTCCAAGGAGCAGGACACCCTCCCTGCAGGCACCTTCCAGAATCCCCCACATTTGGGGGACCCAACCTCTCTGCCATACCTACTCTTAAGTGGCACCAAGTACCTGGAATATTCTTCCTATGAGCTTTACCCAACTATTTCCAATAGTCAACACTCCCTAAGAATCCTGTCTTATCCAGAAAGTATTCCTGGAATGACTTGAGGAGAAACACAGTGACACTTTGGGCACAGAATTCCACCCTGAGGCCTGGTTATCTTTTCTTTGTTAAAATATGCAGCACTTCAATCTAGAGACATAGGGACAACTGCCCTGAATTGACTGGGGTATCAGGATGGGCTCCAGTGCTGGGCAGGGTGAGAGTGGGAGCGGGTATCTAGTGGGGGTACAGACAGTCCAGTGCAGAATGCACGTATGAATAATAAGAAATCTCTCTCTCTTTTTTTTTTTTCATATTTGGGCTTTTCCAAATATGGAAAACAGCTTTTCCCACTTAAAAATGTATCATCAACCTTTTCCCATGTCATTGCATGTTCTTTTACAATGTGATTGTTAACATCTATATAGCATGCCCTCATTTGGAAGTCATTTTATTTAGCCAGTCTCCAGCTGTTAAGCATTTAGATTGTTTCCTGTTATTATCACACTATGATGAACACCCTCAGGGTGACTGTTGTGTTAATTTCTAATCATTTCAAGAAGCAGGCTAGCTAGGGTTAAGAACAAGGGTGTTGCAGCTGTTCTTCCCGATCTCAATCCCAGTGTCATGACTTGTTCCTTGTTAGACCTTGCTCACATGACTTGGTCTTCACATGCCTCATTTTCTTTATAGTAAAAAGTACTAATAGTACTTACTTTATAGGGTTGTCTTAGGGGTTAAATATGTTAATAAATATAAGTGCTTAAAACAATGCCACTTTAACACTGTGTATGGTTGAGAAAGTACTCAGTGAACTTTAATTATGATATCTTTGGATTATATTCCTTGAGGAATTTCTGGGTCAGCAAATTTGCATATTTTAAGGCCTTTGAAACATATTGCCCAACTGGATTAGGCCAATTTACATTCCCATAAGCAATCTATAAACACATCGGGTTGTTCACAGTCTTCTAAACCTCTTCTTTTAAAATATCCCAAACATTTACTGTAAGCAACCTGGACTTCTCTGTAGTGTAGGATTCAGCACTATTGATCCCTTTTTCTTGAAACTCTCCACTCCCTGGTTTTCTTCCCCTGCCTTCCGGGTTTCCCTTTCACATCTCTGATCTTCCCTCCACTTCGTTGCCTCCCCTTTCCTGAGACCTCAAGATGCTGGGATGTTTCCCGAGGTCCAGACAGCAGCAGTCTTCTCTCTTTTCTCTACATCCCCTTTCTCAGAGGTCTCATCCACTCCAGCCATCCCCTCAGCTTCCTAACTGACACCTCTAGTTCTCATTCGTCACAAGTGTTGCAACCCTAGTCTCCAATTACTGATTAATTCCAAGTGACTGTCCCGTGGTTTCAAATTCCAAATCCAAAACCAAATCTACCACATCTGGTTCCCTCCCCTCCACCTTCACAGGCAAGCTTCCAGTTGCCATATTCCTATTACCAAAACTTGAAACTTCAAAGTCACCTCGGATGCCACTCTCTGACATCTAAGCAGTCATCAGATCCAACATGCTATTTTTTTTTCAGTATCTCCTGGACTGTCTCTTCCTTTCCATTCCTAATACTGTCACCCTTATTCACACTTTTATCATAAAGTTAAGTCCTCTTGCCAACCAGCTCTCCCTGGCACACTCCTTCCTTTGATGGGCTTAAAGATGGATCTTCTGTAAATGCCCCACCACTTCCCTACTCAAGGCTCCTCTGCAGACCTCATCACCTGAACAAAGCCCATACTCCTCCCTCTGGCATCAAGAATTTCAAAGACCTGACCCCATTCTATATTTCCAGCCCTATCTTCTGGACCTGACCTGTATTTCTCTTTGCCTGTAATGTCCATTAGCTCTAAATCCTATCTATTCTCCAAATAATTCTCCTCCCAGAAGTTTTTTCCGGCCACTCCAGCCTACAATAACCAGTTGTACTTAGGACAGTTGGGCTACAAATAATAGTTTGAGAAACACTCAAATTGGCCTCAACCATAGGGATATTTGTTAGCTCGAGTCACAGGAAATCTACACACAGAAGAGCTGAAGGGCGGGGCTATAGCAAACACTGCTGCTCAACAGCATCTGTTTTCCCCTTTCTCTTTCCTAACAGAAGTTCAGTTTTGCTCAAATCTCCCACTCCTCTTTTTGTTCAAGTCTGCATAGTCTCATGCTTCTGGGAGGCTGACCTCATTCTTAGCTCTAGTGAATACTTAAGGGCGTGGGTGCTGAAGCCTGAGTTCAAAACTTAGTTCTGCCATTTCCTAGCTGTGGGGTCCCTGGGCAAATTATTTAAACTCTGTGCATCCCAGCACTTTGGGAGGCCAAGGCAGGAAGTTCACCTGAGTTCAGGAGTTCAAGACCAGCCTGGGCAACACAGCAAAACCTCATCTCTGCTAAAAAAAAAAAAAAAAAAAAAAAAATTTAATTAGTCAGGCATAGCAGTGCACACCTGTAGTCCCAGCTACCCTGGAGGCTGAGGTGAGAGGATTGCTTGAGCTGGAGAGATCAAGGCTACAGAGAGCTATGAATGCACCACTGCACTCCAGCCTGGGTGACAGAGTGAGACCTTGTCTCTCTAAAAAAGCAAGCAAATGGCTGGGCACAATGGCTCACACCTGTAATCCCAGCACTTTGGGAGGCCAAGGTAGGTGGATCACTTAAGCTCTGCAGTTCAAGACCAGCCTAAGCAACGTGGTGAAACTCCGTCTCTACTAAAAATAGAAAAATTAGCCGGGTGTGGTGGTGCACTCCTGTAATTGCAACTACTCAGGAAGCTGAGGCACAAGAATCACTTGATGCCAGGAGGAAGAGGTTGCAGTGAGCCAAGATCACGCCACTGCACTCCAGCCTGGGTGACAGAGTGAGGCTCTGTCTCAAACAAAAACTGTGCTTCAATTTCCTCATGTACAAAATGAGGATATTAGCAGTACTCCTAGAGCATTAAGGTTGTTAAGTGAGATAATATATGTAAAGCACTTAGAACAGTGCCTGGCACATAATAACAGTTGTGTTTACGGAGCACTTGCTGTTTTTACCGACTGGGGTAAAACAGTAATGGTACTCCCATGCTCTTCGCTATTGCGTGGTTTGGAGTAGCCATGGGATCCAGAGCTGGCCAGAAAGCCATGAGGGGAGTCCTCTGGGGACCTTCTAACGATGTCGTCTTAACTCTTAAGGAGGAGACTTGAGATTGTCTGACCCTTTGATTTTCCATACCGCGCCACGTCGGAAGTCTGAGCACGCTGCCTGGTCCATGCAGCCTGGGCAGCTGGGGCCTCAGTGTTGGCTGGATGATGCCGTCAGAGACCTGGACGCTCACCTCCTTGTGCATCCCTCTTCCATGTGCTGGCTTCTTCCAAGTGGCAAGCTGGCAACAGCAGTCCCAGTCCTCATGTTCTAGGCAGAACAATGAGAGGAGTAGAGACTGCCCTTTCCTGTGTCTCTCTTTAGGAGCGAGAGAGGCTTTCCTATAGGCTCTTCAGCAGACCCCATTCTTACCTTATTAGATAGAACTGTGTCATGTGGCCTTTCTTAAACCAATGAGTGCCAAAGTAAATAGGATTTTGTATAGTTCAGTCCGGGCAAGCCTAGAGTTGTGATAGGGTCACATCCCTGGAGACAAGGCAACTTCTAGCAGCATCTCTGCTGGTTCCTTTGTCCATGGGCTGTTGTGTCAAGATAAAGGATTTCCACACAGGACTCAAGAGACCTAGGTTCCGGCCTTGGCACTGCTGCTAGCCAGCGGGGTGACTTTGAGCAAATCACTTAACTTCTCTGAGTCAGTGTCTTCATCTAAAGTGAGAATGGTAACTTTGCCTTCGTATTGTAAGAATCCAGTGAGAAGATGTGAGGCAGCACCTTGCAAGCTGGAAGGCGCTGTGCAAATGGAAGGTGCTATGGATTTTAAGGGCTGCTTTCCTCCTTTAGGAATCCACTTTCAGGCAAGTGAACTCTAAAGCCAGCAGCCAACCAGCAAAGTGAGTCAAGAATCTCCATCTCCTTCCTCTGGACTGCTCTTTTGGGCTGCCGCATCTCAAAGCCTACTCTTGGGTTAGCAGCCCCACCACAGGTCTTCTGTCCCTCTCTACACCCTGTAACCGCAGGCCTCTTTTGGACTGAAGAATTTTCAGGGAAGAAAAATGCCTCACTTCCTTGAGATGCCCACACCTACCTGCCTCAAGTCTCACTGTCAGAAGAGCTGGGATGTTGCATTTTTATCTAGAAATTAGAGGCCATCTATCTATCTTTTTTTTTTTTTTTTAAGATAGAGTCTCACTCTGTTGCCCAGGGTGGAGTGCAGTGGCGTGATCTCAGCTCACTGCAACCTCCGCCTCCCAGGTTCAAGTGATTTTCCTGCCCCAGCCTCCTGAGTAGCTGGGATTACAGGCGTATGCCAGGGCCTGGCTCATTTTTGTATTTTTGCTAGAGACCGGGTTTCATCATGTTGGCCAGGCTGGTCTTGAACTCCTGACCTCTTGATCCACCTGCCTCAGCCTCCCAAAGTGCTGGGATAACAGGCATGAGCCACACACCTGGCCAAGGCCATCTATTTTTTGACCCACTCTCTTGAGATCTGTAAAGGCCAGGTAAGACAGGTTTTAGAAAATTATTGTTAAAAGTTTGAGCTCCATCCAGAATGAGAGTCTCTGAGTTAGAATCTAGGCCTCACTGCTCAGTGGCTGGTTGATCCAAGGCAAATCATTTAGCCTCTGAACCTCGGTTTCCCCATCTTTAAGGTGGAGATAAGGATGTTTACTTCATAAGGCTGCTCTGAGATAAGATAAACCATGTAAACCACTTAACACTATGCCTGACAGAGCAAGAACCCATCAAGCAGAAGTTAGGCAATCTACTACATTTATAACACCTGTTTGGTGTCATGAATTTGGCCTGATTCTAGCTCCTCTCCAGCCCTTGAGGGGCTGGGAGGCTTGGAAAGAGAACAGGAGACCTGGGTTCCAGTCCTGGTGCTACCACCATGAGCTGTGTGGTCTTGGTCACCTCGAAGCTTCTGTTTTCTTGTCTATAAAGTGGTAAGGCTGCATAAGGTGGTTTCTGAGGCCCCTCCCTATACTACCAAGCTCATGTTTGTGGCGTCTTAGTTCTTCCATGACAAGACTTCCAGAGTCTCCTCCTGTCTATCTGCTTTGCAGAAGTGGCTCCTGGAACTGCCCATGTCCAGGCATTTACTCCAGGGGGCTCCTAGTCATTTTCAGGCATAGACACTGCATCTCCACAACTGTCCTGCTGCTTCCCCTTCCCTTTCATCTGGAGCTCCTCCTAGACTTCTGAGAATGCCATCCCTCCCGACCCCCATCGTATTCCCCCAAGGCCTCTGTGTCCTCTCACTTTCTTGTCTTCTACCCAAATTCCTAGCTCCTTAAGCCAGGTAAAAAAGCGGTTTAGTTCGACCTAAACTGGCACTTTCTCAGAACCTCCCCTGCCTCTGGCACATTCCTTGTGTTTCGGCAGGACCCAGAGAGCTGGAGAATTCCTCTCCCTCCTTAGCGTGGGTCCCCGTGTTGGCATGCCAACAGCCCCAAATATTTAAAGCAATCATGAAAATGAGCTCAGAGTCCCATGCCAGAGCCTTGAAAGGAATTAGGCTAAAAACAGAACAAAGGAAGAGGTGAGGCCAAACAGAAAATGCCATGAAAGGCAGTGCCCAGCATGGCTGGATCCCAGAGCCCTCCTCTCTGGCTTCACTCATCTATAGCGAGGCACTGTGCTAGGCACTGGGGATGCAAAGTTGAATGAATCATCATCCTGGCCCTTGAGGAGCTCCCAGGCCAGCTGAGAAAGCTACACAAACAGACAAAATCACAGTACAGTATGGTAAGTACAGACAAGATGCCGCTGAACGCACAAGGGAGCCATCAAAGCAGAGAGGCCTGGCTCTGCCTGGGGTCAGTGATGCATTCCTAGAGCCTTGATCCAGGCCTGACTTAGGACAGGCATTCACCCAGGGACAAGGCAGAAGACGTGCTTCCAGAGAAAAGCAGATGCAAAGGCACAGAAGCATGAAACAGGATGAAGGAGGGAGAGAAAGTGCACAAGCGTGACTGCTTGGTAAACTTGGTAATGATCCAGCCTCTCCATTGGGCATGTTTATGTACACGTAATGCACGGAGAATGAAATTAGACTCAGCCTTATAATTGAAGATTTTTTTTAAATGTTAAACTAGATGGACACATGGATGCTTGTGGGTGGAAGGAAATTATTGGGCAGAATGCCTGTATCAGAAGGTGCCTGGAGTGCATGCCAAGCATGGATGTGTATAGCGGGAGGAAGACAGAGCTATGTGCCCACAGCACCTTTCCTGTGATCAATCCCGGGAGACTTCCTGCTGGAGGGGAGACGGGGTTTCCCCAGTCACTTGAGTGAAGAAAGAGAATCAGCTTGGCAGGCTGGGAGAGCTGGCAGTGCCCCAGGCACCTGGCACAATGCAGGGGAAAGTGTCAAGGTCAAAAGCGATGCCTGAGTCAGTTGTGACTAAGTGAGCCCCAGGGCTTCCTGGTTACCAAGAGGAGATAGGAGTGGTGGGCAGGCCCAGGGCCTCTCCTGCCAAAGCGCTTTCAAATCCTCACAGCAGGCACAGAGTGTGGCTTTGGGCTGAGTCTTGGGCAGCTGGGCAGCCGCACTCAAGCGTCTTTCGGAAAGCAAGAAGTAAAATGAAAGCGACACAAGCAAAATGTGACACAAGCAAAATGATCATCAGGTGCTATTAAAGGAAATTCGTTGTGACAACGACACCTGCAAATAATAATTGCGCTCATTTTCATCACCACCATCATCATCATCATCACCATTTTTATTTACTTAAACGGTTCTAACATTTACTAAGCACTTATGAGCCAGGCTACATTAAACTTGACATGCACTTAATCTTCATAACAATCGGAAGAGATCAGCATTCTTGCTCACGTTACAGAAGAGGAAATATCCCCTAGGAAGGCTGTATTAAGGTTCAGGGTGCCCTAAAACCAGGCAGTATGTATTTTAAAAGCAGAAAATGTTATGGGCTGAACTGTGTTTTCCCCCCAAAATTCTTATGTTGAAGTTCTAAACTCCAGCACCTCACAATGTGAATGTATTTGGAGACAGGGTCTTTAAAGAGGTGATTCAGTTAAAATGAGGTCATTAGAGTGGCTTTTAACCCACTATTGTGTTTGGAATTGGTGGGTTCTTGGTCTCGCTGACTTCAAGAATGAAGCCTTGGACCCTCGCTGTGAGTGTTAACAGTTCTAAAAATGGGTGTGTCCGGAGTTTGTTCCTTCTGATCTTCGGACATGTCCGGAGTTTCTTCCTTCTGGTGGGTTTGTGGTCTCACTGGCTTCAGGAGTGAAGCTGCAGACCTTCGCGGTGAATGTTACAGTTCACAAAGGCGGCGCATCTGGAGTTGTTCGTTCCTCCCAGTGGGTCCGTGGTCTCGCTGACCTCAGCAGTTAAGTCGCAGACCCTCCCAGTGAGTGTTACAGCTCTTAAAGGCGTCGGGTCCAAAGTTGTTCATTCCTCCCGGTGGGTTCCTGTTCTGGCTGACTTCAGGAGTGAAGCTGCAGACCTTTGTGGTGAGTGTTATAGCTCATAAAGGCAGCATGTACCCAAAGAGTGAGCAGCAGCAAGATTTGAGAGCACGAAAGAATTAAGCTTCCAAGCTGTGGAAGGGAACCCCGGGTTGCAGCTGCTGGCTCTGGTGGCCTGTTTTTATTCCCTTATTTGGCCCCACCTACATTCTGCTGATTGGTCCATTTTACAGAGTGCTGATTGGTCTGTTTTACAGAGTGCTGATTGGTGCATTTACAATCCTTTAACTAGACAGAAAAGTTCTCCAAGTCCCCACCCCACCCAGAAGCCCAGCTGGCTTCACCTCTCACTATCACTGGTGTCCTTGTAAGAAGAGGGAATTTGGACACAGACATGAATAGAGGAAAAGACCATGCAAAGACACAGGGAGAAGACAGCCATCTATAAGGCAGGGAGTGGGGCCTCAGAAGAAACCAACCCTGTTGACATGTCAATCTCAGATTTCCAGCCTCCAGAACTGTGAGAAAATAAATTTCTGTTGTTCGGCTCCTAGTCCATGGTCCTTTATTATGGCAGTCCTCACAAATAAATCAAGACAGCAGTGACCCAGGAGTGCCTTAGAGAAACTAGGAGAAACAAGGCTGCAGGGACCACATGGCACCCATGAAGGGGAGCTGACCGCCTGCACGCCTTTGCCTTGCCCTCAGCTGTAGGACACCTGAGGACCCCTTAGCATCCTCAGCTCAGCTCTGAGAGCAATAAGCCCCAGATGGCTTGGAGTTGTACAACAGCAGTGCAATTGATGGTGTCTTCTTTGAAAAGATCAGGACTTGAAAGCAATAGGATTAAAAACTGGGGTTTAAAGAGACTAAATCACAAAACCTAAAACAAAGCAAAGCCAGCATAATCTTTCTACACTATAGACCCTTATACACCAAACCACCATGAGAAGTAGGGTCAAGAGGGTAGGCCAATATTTCCACCTGGCTTGAGAAGCAAAACTAGTGCCCAATAGGAGTTCACTTTCTCACACGAAATGGGCCAGAGCCCAGAGGATGAACCTCTGGAGAGGCGTCATTAGGATGGGTCAGTAACTAGGTCAGCAATCACTGTGTCTGGGTTCTCTTGGATTCCTCGAAGCAAGTTAATTATTAAAGGGAACAGGTGAAAATATAGTCTTGAGGTTTGATTAAACTAAAATTGGTCTAATCAGAGAGTAGGGTGGGGAAGAGGTTTTCAAGAATTCCAATCAGCCCCTGATGATACTGCGGAGACCCAAGTTACCTTGGAATCTGCAATCAATACAGAAAACACCAGAAGTATAGAGGAGTGACGGCTCTGGATTCCACTGCAGCAGGGCCTAGAGAACAAGAAAGGCATCCTGAAACTTTAAGAACGTTGCATCTCTGTGTTGACAGCCGACTTTAAAACAGGTACAGGTCACTAGGGCAAATAGAAGCCTGGCCAAAGATGGGGAAGATAAGGAGGACTTTCTGGAGGAGGTGCTCTGGAAACTGGGCTCTGGAGCGGGAAGGAGAGAGAGCTCAAAGGACAGAGGAGGGTGCTTTGTCCCTTGGAAAGCATGAAAGAGAAACTCCAGTGGCCAGGCACGGTGGCTTATGCCTGTAATCCCAGCACTTTGGGGGGCAGAGGTGGGCAGATCACCTAAGGTCAAGACCAGCCTGGCCAACATGGTGAAACCCCATCTCTACTAAATACACAAAAATCAGCTAGGCATGGTGGCGATCGCCTGTAATCCCAGCTACTCAGGAGGCTGAGACAGGAGAATCGCTTGAACCTGGGAGGCGGATGTTGCAGTGAGCCAAGATCACACCACTGAGCTCCAGCCTGAGTGACAGAGTGAGACTCAGTCTCGAAAAAAAAAAAAAAAAGAAAGAGAAACTCCAAAGGTTCAGTGGACATCAGAAAGTTCTCCATGAAGAGTTTAAAGCTAGATGGTGAGTCCTGGGCCGCACCTAAAAGGCATGTGTGTTTGTGGGATGTGTGGTGTGTGTGTGCACATGCATGCATGTATGGTGTATGTATGTGTGGTACATGTAGTGTGTGCATGTGTGTGGTGTGTGATGCATGTAATGTTTGTGTGTGCATGCATCTATATGGTGTGTGGTGTGTGATATATGGTATGCATGTGGTATGTGCTTATGTGTATGCATGTGTGTGTATGTGCAGTGTGTGCACGTATGGGTGTGGCATGTACATGTGTGCACATATGTGGTGCGTGCGTGTGGTATGTGTGCACGTGTGATGTGTGGTGTGTGTGCACTTATGTGCATGCATGTGTGGTGCATGTGTGGTGTGTGTGTGTGTGTGTGCTCATGCACACACATCCTGGGACTTTAATGGTAAGGATCATCTGGCCAAATATCTCTGGTGAGGAGAAAGCAGGTGGCCCAGGCCAGAGCTAACACTAGCAGGATTTAGGAAGAACTAGGCAAGTTTGTCAGGCGCCTCCTGAAGCAAACCAGGAGCCAAGTAAAGGGTCTCGAAAGAGGCCTGCTGGATTTTCAATCAGACCTGCAGTGTCAAGTTTCAGCTCAAGTGATATCCAAATGCCTCATATTTCTATTTTATCATTTCCATATTTTCAGTGAGCAGAGCTTACCATCTGCACAATGTTGGGCCAAAGAAATAAAAACCAAGAGGAAATTGCACTACAGTGCGGCATAATCAGTCTGATCCGCCTGGGATATTAGTGGAGACATGTGTGTCTTCACTCATCTGAGTATTAATGTCCTGACTGTTTCTAAGCAGGAAGTTTCCCATTTGGCTAGGCTGAAAGGCAGCTCCAAAATGGAGCGGCAGTTTTCTGTTCTCCACAAGCTCCCCTCCCCTGCTCCTAAATCACATCACTCCCCAGTCGCTGCAAATGATTCTCATGTGTCGACAGGTTACACAGTTCAAGACAAGACATCAGCAGGAGTCTGGGTTGGAGCAAGAACCAAAGAGCGAGTGGGGAGGCCATGTGAGCTGGCTATTAGGTGACAGGGGCAGGCAGTGACCCACCCGCTCTTTCCAGCCTCTCCCTCCTGGGCCCTGCTGACGTGTCTGGTTGTCCTCTGCAGCCTAGTCCGTGGCACATCTCAGACAAGGCATGTCGACTCTTCAATCCTTCATTTATTTATATGAAAAGCAGGCTCATAACGCCTACCTTGTAAGGCAGTAGGGAAGAGTGCTATGTTTCATAGAAAAAGCTCCTAACAGAGCATCCAGCACACACTATCTACTTAAAACATGCTTCAAATATAACAATAATAGTATACACTTACATCATGCTTACTACATGCCATGAGTGGTTTTAAGCACTTGATATTTATGTGTGTGTGTGTGTGTGTGTGTGTGTGCACATGAACTAATTTAATCTCACAACCCTGTAAGGCAGATTCTACTGTTATCCCTGTCTTACAGAAGAAGAAACTAAGGCACAGAGAGGTTCTGTAACTTGACCATGGTCACAGAAATGGTAGAGCCAGGATTCAAATTCAGGCAGTCGGGCTCCAGGGACTAGGTGTAGATAAATAAATGAATTAATTGAAAGTTGATGTGTTGGTGGATGGATGGGCAAAGAACACAGATTCCCATGAATTCCAGTAAGGAGCAAGTTATCTAAGCAGCACATTGACAAGTTAAAGGCTCAGAGTTCTAATCCCAGCTCCCATCAAGTCCAGGAACTGCAGTCATCTAATGTTGCTACAAAGTGGCTAGAGGTGAAGGCTGCTTCCCTTACTGAGACAGGCTTAGTATGCCATAATTTGGAAGGTTATCACTGGAAAACACTCAGGTATCACTTAATTCCTAATTTTATGCTTGCAGGAACTGAGGCAAGAGAGGGAAAGTGACCGGCCTAGGATCACACTGTGCCTGTTCAGACACGTGCCACTTCTACGCCCAGCGCTGTTTTTATGACATAATTTGGCATCTCCTTCACACTAGGAAAGCTGCATCTGGAAGTTGGGGGAGGAGTTATGGACGGAAAAGCAAGACTGAAGAGCTGAATACACTGCCTGGCAAATTGTTTTAAAATGATAAAGTCATACTTCGTTGCAAGGAAGTTCCTGTTTATGTAAGTCTGATGAAGTCATCAGACCTTTTGCCTCTCCCCCCGCCCCTCCCTGAGGCATCCGGAGGTCCACAGAGGAAAAGGACACTGGCACAGAATACACCCTACACTCCCACGCCGCTTGCTGTTCCCCCAACACGCCTGAGAGCATTCCACATTCCCACCACAGGATATTTGCTCATGCTGTTCTGGGACTGAATCCTCCCATCCATGCCTGGAGTAACCCTCCCTAGGCTTCAGGGACAGCTTAAAAGCTGCCCCCTCTGTGACTCTTTCCCAGCCATCAGAGCCAGGATGGACTTCCTGAGCTCCAGGGGCAGTTGAAAGCTAGTGGGGAAAGTTCTGGCTCCTGCATCAGCCAGGTCTGGATCTCTGTTTTGATTCTCTGTTCTCTGCTCACTTAAGTGTGACCTTTGGCAAGAACCTTCATGATCTCCCTGTCTCCATTCTCCCACTTATCAAATGGGAATAATAACAGTCCCCTCCTCATGAGGTTATATAATAAGATCAACATATATAAAGAAAGCATTTAGTACAGGGCTTGGTACTTAGTAAATGGGAGACATGACTGCTGCTCTCGGAGGTCTTATTCCACATGCTTTTTTGATTTATGGTTGTTTGGATTTGTATGGTATCTCCCCTTCTAGAGAGATACCTATCTGTTGGCAGGAACTGTGTCAAGTTCAACTTTCCAATCCTGCTGCACTCTGAGCCTTGTGCAAAGTTGTGCTTTGTGAGCAGTGTGTTAAGTTGAAGTGAATTGGAACAAAAAAGATGAGTTAATTGTGGTGAAAAGCAGGGCGTTACAGTTTTTGTAAAAAGTCTATGAGGACTGCCTTTATAAATAGACCTCAGAGGTTCTGGGTAGATGTGCACAGAATATTGCTTTCAGCTCTCATTACTAGTGTTCTTAAGGATGAGGTTGAGAAAAGCAGTAATAATAACATCCTCCTATCAAGGACTTCAAATGGTCCATGTTAGGTTCTTTGTACCTTCATTTATTGGCTACTAACACTCTCTAAGGTAGACATTGTTATCTCTATATATGGATAGGAAATTATCCCTATATATGGACAGATTCAGAGAGATCAAGTCACTCAACAAGGTCGGATAGCAAGTATAGAGCTGAGGCCGGGTTTGAATCCAAGCCTGTCTGACTCCCAAGGCCATGCTGTACCCTGAGCAGGTCTGCAGACCACCTTCTGCCATCTGACCTAGGGCTTGTTTTGGTGTGGCCGTCAAGCCAAGGTGGGTTTTTACACTTCTAAATAGTTGAAAAAAATGAAAAGATTAATATTTTGTGACACATGAAAGTTACATGGAATTTAAATTTTAGTGTCCATAAATAAAGTTCTACTGGAACACAGCCACATCTGTTCATCTATACATTATATAATGCATAGTCCTGCCAACTATACGTTGGCTGCTATAACAGAAGTGTTGAAATATTTGCAGGAGACAACTGCATGCCCCTTAAAGCCTATATTCCCTATCTAATTTTTTCAGAAAAAGTTTGCTACCCCCTGCTGTATGTCATACTGACTCTTACAGACAAACTTAATGCAAAGAAAACTGCCCTTTCCATAAACGTCATGCTACAAAAAGGGCACCCATCTCTGCAGCAATAAATCTTGGTCTCCAGATTCTGACTTTCCTTTATGCGTGCTGAGCCCCCTTGGTTCTTGCTTTCATCCAGCTCGCAATGTGATTTGAAAGGCAGAGCCGAGGGCAGCCACCAGACTCTGCCGGGCAGAGACAACAGGCCACAGCAAGCCTGAAAGCAAAGGGAAAGGAATTTAGAGCCAGAAGTCAGCTCAGCTTCATTAATGCCTTCACCCCCTTGATTCATGGTTTCCTGCCACATCTTGTTCAGCTGTGAACGTGCCCAGGCCCCAAGCAGGGGCAGGAGGCTGGAAATGATGAAAGCACAGGGGCTTCAGGCTCCATGATTCTTTATCGGGCCTCCACCCTGACCACTGGGCAGAGGCCTGGCTCAGTAGATGTCTCCCTGGGAAGCCTCAGGCAGTCCCTCTCCCTGCAGAGTACTCAGTCTGAATGTAAAATGAGCGCCTGGCCCAGCTGTTCCATTGCCCATCTACCTCACTCACCTGTTTTCCTTCTCCTTCACACTGCACAAACACCTTTTGACCCTCCATTGTCTCTCTATGGGGTGAGCTCTTTATGGCATTCCTTCATCCAGCAAGGGCTTTTGAACATCTGTTGTGTGTTCAGCTTTGTAGAGATACAAAGGAAGTAAAAGTAACCCAGGAGGTTTCTGTTTGTTTCAGGATACCAGGGATACACATGGGAAGCCACAGAATGATCCTTGAAGAAATGCTGAGCACCAGTTATGTGCTTGGTATGCTCCAGGTGCCTTCATAACCATGCTTTTGCTTAAGCCATAAAACACACCTGTGGGCGCAGGCATCCTTATGCCCATTTTATAGATAAGAAAACTGAGAATCTGAGAGATTGCCTGGAGATCAGATGGCTATTAAGGGATGCAGCTAGGGTTTCAATTCAGGTCTCACTGGTTACAAAATGCATGCATCTTTGAAAAACTGGGCTGCTCCCTCTACCAGGATGTCATTGGGTGCCTCAGGGCTACAGGATGGGGATTTTAAGACCAATTTCTTAGTGAAAACAATCTGAAGTCCTTACACAGCAGCAGAAAGCACACTGGAACACCAACAAAAAATTCTAGACACAGCCTGGCCGATCCTATAGTTAAAAAAAAAATTCTTCTAGACCCAACTCTTCCTTTAATGAGTCATATGTCTCTGGGTATGATTTCTCCCCTTCCCTGGGTCTCAGTTTCCACATCTGTAAAACTAAAGTAGACAGTCTGGACAAAGTGATCTCAAAGCATCGCCCACCTTCACTGCTTCTCTCTGTTCCTGCTTCACAAATGCAGTGCTTGGGCACAGGATTCAAAGTTCAGCTCTAGCCCTGAGTCACAAAACTCAACCCAGGTGCCCCCATCTGAACCCTGAAAAGACAAAAAAAAAAAAAAAAAAAAAGCCCTAATAAAACTCAGATAGTCTGGTTACATGGGTTCAAACCACAAAACTAAATTTTTAAAAAATGGAGACAAAAGATATTATATAGCTGCTATATTCCTTTCTAAATTCCTTCCTGCTTGGTTTTCATGGAACTGTTTCCAAGAATAAATCAGGCTTCTGTTGCATTTGCATTGCTAGAGCCTCCTGAAGCAGGAGATAAGAGGCAGCAATGTCAAAAAGGAAGCTGGGGTTGTAGGGTGGGAGGTGGTGGCAGAAGGAGGCCTGAAGCTTGAAGGACAGGAAGGATTTAAACAAAGTGGGGACAAAAATTAAAAAACAAACAGACAAAAAGAATAAAACCCCAAGGCCTTTTGGGGAAACTGTGAGGCGACCAATTAGTTTTAATAGGAATTATCAGGGAATTAAGGAGAGACTAGAAATATAGGCAATCTTAAATGTTTTCAGCAAATTAAAAATGTGACTTAACATCCCAGTAGCTATAAGTACACTTAGCATCCAGATCTTGGTGTTCTAGTAACACTGTCCAATATAAAAAGAATTAGCGGCCGGGCGCGGTGGCTCAAGCCTGTGATCCCAGCACTTTGGGAGGCTGAGACGGGCGGATCACGAGGTCAG
>NW_012123487.1:4150955-4155057 GCF_000951035.1 Colobus angolensis palliatus
CGCGCCCAGCCTACTCTATCTCTTAAAAAACAAAACAACACGGGCTGGGCGCGGTGGCTCACGCCTGTAATCTCAGCACTTTGGGAGGCCGAGGTGGGAGGATCACGAGGTCAGGAGATCCAGACCATCCTGGTTAACGCGGTGAAACCCTGTCTCTACTAAAAATACAAAAAAATTAGCTGGGTGTGGTGGCAGGCACCTGTAGTACCAGCTACGTGGGAGGCTGAGGCAGGAGAATGGCGTGAACCCGGGAGGTGCAACTTGGGCAACAAAGCGAGACTCCATCTCAAAAAAATAAACAAATCCCTACCATAACGCGGATATGTCAAAGGGATGCAGGAGCCAACTGAAAGAGCTACCAATGGACAAAGCTGGAAAAATTTAAGCAATAAAATGAAGTCGTGTTGATTTGTAACCCAAAAATAATGTAAAATAAATATCCATACATCCACACTGATAGAAGTAACCGAATAAATGGAAAGAGAAAAAAAAATATCCTACAGGAGAATCTCAAATAATTGATGTAGATATTGTACCCTCCAGAAGAGGGAACATAACTCTCCATTCCTTAAGTGTGGGCTGGGCAGAGTGACTTCTTTCCAAAGAGTAGGAAAGGGGGGAAAGAGTACCTTAACAGTGGAGAAACCAGATAAACACTGCTGAACCGGGTGATCAAGATCAACAGTAACAGTGATAAATCATGTCGGTAACATGTGCCTTTGATATGATGTCATTAAAAGGGCACTTTACCTCTGTGGTCCTCTTCCCAAAAACCCAAAATCCCAGGCTAATCATGAAATAAAACATCAGACTAATTCCCATAAAGGGGCTTCCTATAAAATACCCGGCCAGTGCTACTCAGAACTGTCAAGATCATTAAAACCAAGAAAAGTCTGAGAAACTGTCACAGCCAAAAGGAATCTGAGGAGGCATGACAAGTAAATGTACTGTGGTACCCTGGATGAGCTCCTCAAACAGAAATAGACATCAGGTAGCAACTATGGACTGTAACACATAATAATGTATCAATATTGTTTCACTGATTATAACAAATAGAGCACACAAATGTAAAATGTTAATAATAGGGAACATTACGTATATATGGAGGGCACATGCGAACTCTCTGTGCTACCTGCTCAAATTTTCCTTAAATCTAAAACTATTCTAAAAAATAAAGTCTACTAATTTTTAAAAAGCCTAAAAAATGTGACTTAGGAAACTACCATTAGCAGGCACTTGGTCAGAAACAAGGGTAAAACTCCTGCTCCAGAACCTTCCTCCCTGGGAAAGTGCAAGAGGCAGGCACCTTTCTAATTCCTAGGACAAGGCCAACATGTGGTGAGCCTCAGGGACCTCCTCACTTTTACCCAGTGAGCCTATAAGCAGGATCAAGCCTTCCTTGTGCCCATCCAGACAGATATGTGTGTTACCAAACTGAACTGGTTCTGTTTGACTGCATGCAATGAAAAGCCAAACATGGCTGGGGGTAGAAGCTCACATCTGTAATCCCAGCACTTTGGGAGGCCAAGGTGGGAGAACTGACCACAGTGGAGTTCAAGACCAGCTTGGGCAGCATAGTGAGACTCTGTCTCTCCAAAAAAATGTTTTAAAATTAGCCAGGCATAGTGGCATGCACCTGTAGTCCCAGCTACTTGGGAGGCTGAGGCAGGAGGATTGCTTGAACCCCAGAGTTTAAGGCTACAGTGAGCTATGATTGTGCCACTGCACCCCAGCCTGGGTTACAGAGCGAGACCCTGTATCACAAAAAAAAAAAAAAATCCAAACACCAAAGCACTGGGTTTTTGTAGAAAGAAAAGTTTATTGCAAGGCTGCAGAGAAAAGACAGGAGACTGGCTCAAATCTGTCTCCTGGAGCTGGGGGCTGAGGCAGGTTTTATAGTCAGAAGGTAAAGGCATGATCTTGGATCTTGCAATGAGGTGATGCCAGGAAGTGTGATCTAACTGGATCTTGCCATGGGATGATCTTTCCAGGGCTAAATCTGATTGGATCATGCCACGTGGTGTCCCCATTCCTTGGTCTGAGCACTTAGATTCCATCAGCTTTGCATTTGGTCCATTTGGGTTTGCTTAGGTCACCTGCAACATGGAGGTAACTGAAAATTAACCATTTTCAGTTACATGAAGTAACACAAAGTTGAACCAGATTGGGCTGGTTTTGCAGTTATGTGTGTAGAACCACCTAGTTGATGGCTCCCTTGGCTTACCTAACACAGTATCGCCTCAGCTACACAACAGCAGATTGGGCGGAATGGCAGAAGGTAAGAGAGTCTGGGACCACAGTCAGACTGATTTCCACTGTTGGATTACATCAACAAGAAGCCTCAGTTTCAACCTGTCATTAACATCCCCTTAAACTTCCCAATTTCTCTTTTTAACAAGAACACATCTCAGACTCAGACTTTTCTATAGGCAACAACATCCAGCACATATTTAACAGTACTTTTTTCTTTGTTTTTATTTTGACAGTTACATTCTGTATGTGAAAAATATGCTAGTATTCAATTTACAATAGTAATAGAGCATTTCCTTGGTAAATAAAATAGGTTAAGAATATAAAATAATCACTTTCACCTTTCAGTTTAGGGGAAAACACTAAGTTTGAAAACAATTTGATGGTGAAGCTGTGGGTAAAAAACATGCATTGCTGTGTACTGCTGAAGGGAATTAAAGCAGGTATCCCTTTCATTCAGTAATTCGGCAACACATATCAAATTTGTAAATGCATTCCCCTCTTGACCTAGTGATTCCATGTTTCTATTTCTGGCAATTTTAGCTTTCAGACATGCTTACTGTATTAGTAAGCTCAGGCTGCCATAACAAAATACCATAGACTGGGTGACTTAAACAACAGAAATGTATTCCTTACAGTTCTGGATGCCAGAAAGTTCACGATGAAGGAGCCAGCTGATTTGGCTCCCGGTAAAGGACGTCTTCCTGACTTACAGACAGCCACTTTCTCACTGTGTCCTCACATGGCAGAGAAAGATCTCTGATGTCTCTTGCACTTCTTACAAGGGTACCAGGCCTAATGGGTCAGGGCCCCATTACGCCCTCATTTAACTTTATTACCTCCTCACAGGCCCTATCCCCCAACAGAATTACATTGGGAGTTAGGGCTTCAGCATATTTGATGGGGGAACACAAATACTCAGTCTATAACACATAACACATGTATAAACAAAATGACATATGTTCAATCTTACAGACTGAAAAATAAAATCATAAAACAGCAAGATTATTCACACTTATATATATCATAATAAAATATAAATCATTTGATTTATATTTTATATATGTATATAATTATGATTTATATTTTATATGCATATAAATATATGTATATAAATATACATATAAATTATATACATATACATTATATATGTATATAAATATATTATATGTATATAAATATGATTTATATTTTATATATATATATAAAAAGCACTATTTGTAATAGCAAAGATGTGCGGGTTAAAGCAACTCCATTTTACATGCTAATCCACCATGTTGACTTCTGATTAATCCCAGTTTTGGGAATACCTCTAAGATTTGTATTTTATCTACTGTTCCTTGTGTAAGAGCATGTACTTAACCATAAATCCTGCACTTAGATCAAAACAACCTTGACCATAAATCCTGCCCTTAGGCAGATTCACATAGCATTCTTGCCTTTCCTTAAGGGGCCAACTTCAATTATCCTACACATTCCTTCTCTAGGGTATAGAAGCCCTGGGTCTGGGGGAGTAATGGCCCAGGATCCACTATCTCCTGCTGAGATGATGGCTTCTGTTCATAAATCCCTATTAAATGTGAGACACTGGATTTGTCAGCCTCTTTGATCTGTCAGCTTCCTCAGCCTTTAGGAAAATATTTACATAAGATCTGCCCACTGTGGAACAAAATAATGGGAACAAACCTAAATATTCATTAATAGAATGTTTGGTTTAAATAAATTCTGGTAGACGCATACAATGAAAATTCTGGCAGAGTGTGGTGGCTACACCTTTAATATCAACACTTTGGGAGGCTGAGGCAGGAGGACTGGTTTGCTTGAACCCAGAAGTTCGAGACCAGCCTGGGCA
>NW_012123487.1:4155685-4210435 GCF_000951035.1 Colobus angolensis palliatus
GGGAGGAAGGGAGGACAAAACAAAGAAAGAAAAGGAAAACAATTCTATGCAGCTAGTAAAAGCCAAGAATGAACATGCTCTGTATGGAACACTATGGAAATATCTCCAAGGTATATGGTTAAGTAAAACAAGTAGGTCCATATCTATTTAACCTGCAAAACTTTTGTGTAAAGAAAGATGGGGGCTGGGGACAAGAATATTTGCATGGGCCAGGAGTAGTGGCCCTTTGGGAGGCCAAGGCAGAAGGATTGCTTGAGTCTAGGAGTTTAAGACCAGCATGGTAACATAGTGAGACCACTTCTCCACAAAAAAAATTTAAAAAGTAGCCAGGTATGGTGGTGCACACCTCTAGTCCCAGCAACTCTGGAGGCTGAGAGGGGAGGATCACTTGAGCCCAGGAACTGCAAGCTGTTACCAACCGGACCGGTTTTCAATAAAACAGCAGAGCAGCTTTCCTGCAGCCTCGTTTTCATTTTCATTTAAGATTAAGGTGGGGGAGGAGGAGCACATTGGAGTAGAGGTTTGGTGCTGAGAATATACATACAGACGAATATGAGTCAGGGCTGGAAGTGGCCACATGGCCAGTATGAAAAGCTTTACAGTCACAGTCAGTCCTCTTTCCCTTGAGGGACCCAAGAGAGGACTGTGAGGCAAAACAGAGTCTAATTCTGTCTGTTTTACAGAATGTCGCAGCACATGGACTCCTGTGTGACTGGCCCTACCCTTACACTTCAGAGAGCACACAGAAACAGAACAATCCAATCAGACGTGCATTTGCCTGTCTATGGTATGTACAAGTGTCAATGCATTATTCACCGATTACATCGGTTTACCAACTTAATTAATTCTTTCACTTGCTCAGTGCCTAGCCTGTGCCTTTCAGGCCCCTCCAGTACAGGCCCTGTGACCACCCAGAAAAGCACTGACCTTAACTTAGTTCATGTAGTAAAATATAGTAATAAAAACAGCAGCTAACACTCATGGACTTCTTTCTTGTGCCAAGTATTTTGCTAAGCACTCCACTCTTGTCTTATTTAATTTTCAGAGAAATTTCTTGAGATAGAAATTGTTATTATCTCCATTTTACAAATGGGGAAACTGAGGTTTGGAGAAGTTAAATGTCTTCCCAGAGTCACATAGCTAGGGAGAGCCAGAGTCAAGAAGACCCAGGTAATCTGGCTCAAGCCCATCCTCTGAACCAGTCCCCTCTACTGCCTTATTAGCTTCTGATGGCTATGACAGCTTCACTGGTGACCCTTGCTCATGTTCATGGCAGGATGATCAGTGGAAATCCTCCATTGGACTCAGAGCTGTCACTCATAAAGACCTGTCCTCAGGGGTTGCACACCTCCATTCTGACTCCGTACAAGTGTCACCCAGGAACGTTCCATGCTGTGCAGCTGGCACTAATTCCCCTCTGCACAGCTTCTCCTTTCAGTATCAGACACCCTCAGAGGTGGACAGGATGGGCCTTTCTATATCCACTCAACAAATGGGGGAACTGGGCCTAACAGGGGTAAAGAGACTTGTCAAGGTCACTGCAAGTGTTTGGTGGAGCTGGGATGCTAGCCCAGTTTTCTAAAGACAAAGCCATCTTCTACTGCTGGTACCACAACAAAGAACTAACACAGAAAGTACATAACAAAGAAAAGGAAGGAGACTCTCTAGGGTCTTTGGTTGTTTTCCTCCTTTCACCAGAGGTCTGAAAACAGTTCTCTGGAATTCTCCCTGCTATGGTCAGAATGTTTGTGGTCCTGCAAAATTTCTGTGTTGAAATCCTAAACCACAAGGTGATGGTATTTGGAGGTAGGGACTTGGGGAGGGGAATTAGGTCATGAGAATGGAGCCATCATTAATGGAGTTAGTGCCCTTATAAGAGTCCCTAGAGCCAGGTGTGGTGGCTCATGCTTGTAATCCCAACACTCTGGGAGGCCGAGGTGGGCGGATCATGAGGTCAAAAGATCAAGACCAACCTGGCCAACATAGTGAAACCCCATCTCTACTAAAAATACAAAAATTAGCCGGGCGTGGTGGCGGGCACCTCTAGTCCCAGCTACTCCAGAGGCTGAGGCAGGAGAATCGCTTGAACCCAGGAGGCGGAGGTTGCAGTGAGTCAAGGTCATGCCATTGCTGACCTATAGTCCCAGCTACTCCGGAGGCTGAGGCAGGAGAATCGCTTGAACCCAGGAGGCGGAGGTTGCAGTGAGTCAAGGTCGTGCCATTGCACTCCAGCCTGGCAACAGAGCAAGATTCCATCTCCAAGAAAAAAAAAAGAGAGAGAGAAAAAGAGGCCCTAGAGAGCTAGCTGACCGTTTCCATCATGTGAGAACACAGCTAGAAGGCACCATCTATGAGCCAGAAAGCAGGCCCTCACTAGGCATCAAATCTGCCTTGTTCTTGAACTTCCCAGCCTCCAGAGCTGTGAGAAATATATTTCTGTTGTTTATGAGCACCTAGTTTGTGATATTTTGTTATGGCAGCCTGAATGGACTAAGACACTCCCTAATGAGAGACAACCGAGAGATTCCTTCCCAGCCAAGACTCTCCCCCTGAATCATCTGTTCCTTAGGGTTATACAGCTCCCAAAATTGGCCTTGTGTTCAAAGCAAAAATATACCCCTGAGTAACACACAAGCTCCCTAATTTTTTCACTTTGAGAGAGTTCACAGTCTCATTGGGACAGAGAGGAGAACACCAAGCTAAAAGTTAGGCAAGGGGCCAGAGGTGAAGGAGACAGTTGACAGGAGATGAAGAGGACTGAAAACCACATAAAACTTCTTTACGGTTTTCCTAAAGTTCATCCCGTGGGCTACAGACAGTCTGCTGGGTTTAGGGAGTGAGAGGAGGCCTCCATCTTCTGACGCTTCATTTGGTCTTTTCTGCCTTCTCTCCCTCACACTCACCTGGACCACCACAGTGTTAAGGGATGCCAGAATCCAAGGGTGGGGATCAAGTGATAGGTGTGGGATTCATGGAGCTTTCTTGTAGGAGTGAATTCTCTGCTAGAGGCAGTCTGGGTATAAATGAGGCCAACTGCTCATTCAGAGTTATGAGAGATGATGGAATAGTCCCAAAGACAGTTCTCAACAAAGCACATCTCAGCATGGCTCGTTTATCATTACCTTACATGACCCTTGGGTAGGTTGCCTATCCTCTCCAAATCCAGTTTCCTCAACTGAAAAATGAAGCTAATAAGAACACCTATCTCCATGGTATTGGTGAATCAAATGAGACAGGCTGGGTGCTGTGGCTCACAACTATAGTCCCAGCATTTTGGGAGACCAAGGCAGGAGGATTGCTTGAGTTCAAGACCAGCCTGGGCAACATAGCAAGATCCCATCTCTACAAAAATTTAAAATACTAGCCAAGCATGGTGGTATGCAGCAGTAGTCCTAGCTACTCATGAGGCTGAGTAGAAGGATTGCTTGAGCTCGGGAGTTTGAGGATGCAGTGAGCTATGATTGTGCCACTGCCCTCCAGCCTGAGCAACAGAGGGAGACCCTCTTAAGAAAAAAAAAAAAAGATAGAGACCAATCTAAGTTCTTTGTAAACTGTAAGCCAACAGAGAGATGTCATTAGTCCTTATTCATTAATCACCTTTACCTCTAATTGGCTGTTGTATACAAAGTGGGTACCAGATTCTGCCATAAAATTGTTTTATTGGAAGAGATAAAAGGCAACACAATTAAAAAAAAAAAAAGAAAGAAAGAAACATGTTAGCACAAGAAAGCAGTTTTGAAGAGATGGTCCTGAACTGAAGTCAACAGCAGCCTTGAAAAAGAAAGGCCAAGTTCTCTAACCTTTACACCACACTTCAAAGGGCATTGGCCTCTGACTCACAGGTAACACAAATATTTTTTACTCCAGTGTATTTCTTTGTTCAATATGCTCACCCCATTTTTCCCTGGGCCCTCTCTACATCCATCAATATTATGGCTCTCTTTTGGGCAGTAACCTTCAAACTTCAAGTGTGATCAAAATATCATAGGCACTTGTTTGAAATGTCAATTTCTGGGTCCCACATCCAGAAAATCTAGGGTAGACCCCACAAGTCTGCATTATGAACAAGCTCCCTGGGAGATTCACCTTTTCTTTAAGATTTGTTCTGGTCTTCAAGAGAGACCTATTCTTTGAGACCCTATGCTTACTTAAGTCCCAAAAGGCATGGACTGTGTCATTTAACTGCCTAGCACATTGCCAATGCCCAACACTCAGAAAAGATGCTTGCTAATAAATAAGAAATACTAGGAACCCTGAATACTTGCTTCTAAAAAGATGTAAATGTTTGTCTCCAACATCATCATGATGATGACTAGTTGCATAATTCTCACACCTTTTTAAGAATGAAATTCCAGCAACCTCAGCTTTCCCATGCCAAACTTTTCTGACATTCCCATGCTAGATTAAGTGACTCCCATTGTGGTTTCACAGCCTTCAGCCCATACCAGCACTTACAATATATTCTATGTATTGACTTTACTATTAGTCTTCCCCCACTGGAAGGAAGTTTTCCTCCTTCCTTAAGGATAAGATCGGTGCCCCCTTCGCTTGTGTTTCTACCATCTAGACCAGTGATTAGCACCAAATCAGTAGACATTAATGGAATGAAATGCAAAAGGGAATGAAATAGGATGGGATAGGTTGAAAACACTTTAAGAGGGGAGAGGGGAGGTAAGCCCTCTGTGATGTTCTGGTATAAGGAAGGACATCCTAGGGTGAGTCACGTGACTCAGTGTGGTTAATATTCAGTCAGTGGAAGTTTTTATTTTGTCCGTGGTTTGGGGATTTTGAGATATTTTTTCAAGGAGTGGGCATCAATAGATGTTCCTGTTAATGCTGCAGAAGGGTCGTCTAGTTTTGCATACCGCTTTTGACATCTTGGGGCAGGTGTTTCAATTGGTTAATGCCAGGGGATAGTTCACACTAAGATCATCTTTGCTTAGACAGCAGATGGTCATAAATTGTATTATTCTTCACCAATATCTGGTTACCTCCCTGTAAGATTATGCTTATCCACACTGTTGAACTCCCATATGCCATGTGGCTTGCTTTGTTCATGAAATGTGGGCAGAAGTGATCTGAGTCACTTCCGAAGGACTGGCCATGTACTTCATCTGCCTGGGTCCTGAAAAAAGGACAGTAATAGGACCTAGTAGAGCCTACAACTGGACCCACAGTGGACATGGAATGTAAGCAGGAAGTGGACATTTGCGAGTTACTACTGCAACATAACCTGGCCCTTCCTGGCTTATGTTCCCTTATTTCCAATCAATGGAAATGTTCATATACAATTAGTTTGCCTTTGTGACTTTAAGAAACATTACCTCTTAGGGCCTTAGTTTCAATGTCTATGAAGTGAAGAGGATAACATAATGATAAAAAATATTAAACATAAATTGATTGCTTATCATGTGTCTGGCTAAGCATTTTAGAAAAATTATCTCATTTTATCCTTATAACAACCTGTGAGGTTGGTATTATTATTAGCCTCATTTTATAGACCAGGAAACAGAGGCCTCAAGAGGTTAGGAAACTTGCCCAGTGGGTAGCAAGAGTACTCAGATACTAAGAATAATTATTGATAGAATGCAAATGGCCTGACACCAGAGCCCAGCCTCCTAATCTCCATGTTGCATCAGGTCATCTCTAAGACCTCATCTGTCTGGGATACACCAAGACTCTGTGACGTCATCATGTGGTAACAACTGCCCTAGTCTTCAATTTTCAAACCAAGACTTGTTTTCACCACTGCCCTCCTCTTGAGGGGTGAAGACAACTCCTTCCTCAGCCTCTCAAGCAGCTGGGACTACAGGTATGAGCTACTGTGCACGGCTAAGTTGGACTCTTGAGCTTCTTTCATTCCCAAGAGACAGATCATTGAGAGCAGGCCATGTAGAATGAGAATGTCCCCTTGAAAATATTTTGGGCTTCTGTCTACCAAAAGAATGGCAATAATAAGGAAGGACGCATGAGGGTCTGTTTGTTGCATGGTCTTTGTTGCATGGTCTTCCTGGGCACAGGATACGGGAAGTCTGGGTGTGTTCCACCAATGCTGTTCTATAAAAGGTGTAGGACTTCCCTTCCTGGAACCATTACTGTTCCTTGCTCCTGTCTTAGGGGGCTGAGGGGCACCTGTTGTGAGGCTTAGTAGGACAAAATGAATAAACTTCCCTGGGACCTTCAAATCTGAGTATAGAGACACATCATGAGCCTATCTTTACGTACCTTCCAGCAATATCCAACTCTCCCCCTGTCCACACTACTAGTATGTACAACCTGTGCATGAGCAAATACAGAAGGAGGGCAGTCGATGCCATCAGCCACTGAGGATGAAAACTCAGCAGCTCCAGCAAAAGGATAGGGTTGAACTGCTGTTGGGATGTATCTGAGAATCTCACTTACCTGCCTTTTCCTTGTCTTCCATTAGCAGAGTTCATGGAGATTTGGTTCCATTTTGGCATCTCTAGAAGAGTAGAGCTGAAGCACAAAACAGACAAGACTGGGGTTCCTTTTCAGGGCCCTAGGCAATGACTTGAGTAAGCTCTTGTGTTTTACTACAGGAAAGTGCTCCATCAAGAGCCAATGGTCAACAACATCAGCAGGTCAGAGAGGATCCTCCTCTGACCACCTCCCACAGTGCCATCCCTTCAGATGCTCCTGGCTCTACCTTCCTTTAGGGCCACTAGCTTCTTACTCCATCCCCACAATTTCCTGCAGTACTCCCCACTCCCCGCAGCTGATTTTGGCCCTGACTCATTGGTGCTGACTCAACAAAGAAAAGCAGACCCCTCAGGCGGCTGGACAGTGGACCAGGGCCAGAGCCTGCAGGAGTGGGTGAGAGGGCAGGCAAGGCGGGAATTCATCAATCAGCTTGTCACCAAGTCTTTGCTGAGCCCCCCTGAAGACTTGGTCCCATGCTGAGCTACACAGTGGGGGTCCCAGAAAAAGAAGGAGAGAAGACAGGAGCCTTTATTTTGTGGCAACTATGGATGTGGAATTGGAGCTCCTTCATTTTGAGGGTCTCCAAGCACACACAGCCTGGCACAGCCCACCATCACTCACTAGAGGGAGGCTGAGTGCTGCCAGGAAAGGCCAGACACAGTGGAGCTTAGGGAAGGTTGGGAGGTGGCAGCCAGGAAGGGTTTTGAAGCTGTATTTGCAAGCTTTTGACATAAGATTCAGATAATACCAATTTTTTATAAGAGACCAGGTGGGGGTGGTGGTAAATGGAAATTATGGGAGGATTTTAAAGCCCCCATATCCACATCCTGGACACTGCCATTGCCACCAGCCTCTACATTTCTTTCCCCACAAGCCTGCTGGGTGTGGGGTGCCTCCCTTGAGTTAATGCATTGTGTTTCTGAAATGTCCCTGCTAAAATGAACCTACTATGTTACTCTGAGAGTGTCTTTCTAACCCCCTTTGCATTTGCAGAGGGGGAAAAAGGACCATAGATGTGAGGGCACAGAACAGTGACTTTGGCATGAGGATTCACTTAAAATCCCAGAGCCCTAAGAATTGGAATCCTGACTCAATTACGTACCAGTTGTATAATTCAACCTGGGGTAGTTCTCTAAGCCTTACTTTCTTCATCTTGTAAAGAGGAAGGAATAAAGCAGCAAGCTCACAGAGCACTGTGAGGACAGGCACAATTGCTAGCACATCATGGCCACTTCTGTTAGGAAACAATATACAACTGTTATCGTAAAGAAGTAAAGACAGAGTGGGGAGAAATAAGCTCATGGTCCGAGAGCACCAGGGAAAGTGTCACTCTCTCCATCTTCTTACCTTGATGGTCAAAACTCATCAAGGGCTCCCTCTGCTGTCCATTCTCTGCATTCATTTTCCTATACAGAAAGTAACACACTCATATTCCTTAGTGTGGGGGCACAGAATGTGCAAATGCCCTAATTTAATCAGTGGAACTCTGTTTGCTCTTCATTAACATTATCTTTCAAAAACATTCTTTCTAGGCTGGGCAAGGTGGCTCACGCCTGTAATCCCAGCACTTTCAGGGGCCAATGTGGGAGGATCCCCTGAGTTCAGGAATTTGAGACCAGACTGGGTAACATAGTAAGACCTTGTCTTTACTAAAAACTAAAAAAATTATAAAACAGCCGAGTGTGGTGGTATGTGCCTGTAGTCTCAGCTACTCAGGAGGGCTAAGGCAGGAGGATCGTTTGAGCCCAGGAGGTTGAAGCTGCGGTGAGCCATGATCACGCCACTTCACTCCAGCCTGGGAAACAGAGTGAGGCTCTGTCTCAAAAAAAAAAAAAAAAAAAAGAAAAAAGAGAAAGCATTCTTTCCTTTCCATTCTGTTGTTCTTCCCCTAATTGTATCCCTTTGTCTCATCCCTGGGTTGGCCCTCCCAATCACCAAAATCTGTCGCAATATGCCACTCTACATGGGTTTCTTATACTCTCTGAGGGTTTTCGTTTGTTTTTGAGACAAAGTCTCGCTCTGTCGCACAGGCTGGAGTGCAATGGCACTGTATCAGCTCACTGCAAACTCTGCCTCCCGGGTTCAAGCGATTCTCCTGCCTCAACCTCCTGAGTAGCTGGGATTACAGGCGCGCACCACCACGCCCAGTTAATTTTTGTATTTTTAGTAGAGATGGGTTTTCACCATGTTGGTCAGTCTGGTCTTGAACTTCTGACCTCATGATCCCCTCGCCTCGGCCTCCCAAAGTGCTGGGATTACAGGCGTGAGCCACTGCACCTGTCCTCTCTGAGGTTTAAGCTAGTAAATGGCAGAGTTGAAATTGGATAACATAACTTCTAGGTCTAAAGCTCATCCTTTTTCCACATTATTATCCCTTTCTGAAGTGTATAATCTAGACATGACATTTAACTTATCTAAGCTTCTTTTCCTCATCTGTAAAATGGGGGAAACAATCATATTAATCCATGAGTTTGAGGGAAAGAGAAGGGGAGACAGTGCAGGCAGAGACACGCTTGCCAATAGAAAGAGTACAATAAATACTAGCTACCGTATTCAGGCATGTTCAAGTAACTCAAAGAAGTTCAGTACTGCTGGTGCTTAGAGTGGAAACAAGACATGACAACAGATGCAGCTGGCAAGACAAGCAGGGGTCAAGTCATTAAGAACTTTGTAAAATATGGTCCCCCAGTTACCTAGGGCAGAGCTGTCATGAGGATTAAATGAGTTTATATAGTTCAAGTCCTCGGAATTCAGCCTGGCTCACAGCAAGGTGCATGTGTTAGGTATTCCTGATAAAACCCTCCCAATGCTAATCATGACTTAGAGACTAAAGAAGAGAAGCATATAAGCAGAACAGCCTTGAGTTGAAAAAATAGTTGTTTTGGGGAGGGACGTACAAAAAACTTTCAGAAGAACATCAGGAAAGAGAAGAGCCACACCACCCCTCTAATACTGGTCTTCAACCTTAACAAATTACATCATTTCATGTGTGAAGGTGTGAAGGTGAGGCACGCACCTTAGAGTGCCCACTTGACAGAAACAATGACTCTCCTCCTGGCTCCCCTCCAAGTTATGCTTCCACTGAGCATGCCATTGGCTCTGCCCAGTAGCAGTGCCATCAGGGTGTCTCCCTCTGTGTAACCTTTTGACCCACTTGCCAGGGTCTGGGCTCTCACTTAGCTTCCCTCATCAGCTCACGTCTTCATTGCTCTACTCAACTACAAAGTCCAGTGTTTATAATGGTGTATTTAATACTGTCCTCCTATACTGGTTTTCCTTTTTAAAGGAAAAAAAAATTCTTGAACACCCTGAAAATGTGGCCACAGACCTAAACACTATAATTTGAGAAACACCTGATAAAGTCGTAGTCAATGAAATATACTTTAATGATATATTAACACTGAAGTCTTGCTTTTATATCTGATAATTTTTTGTCTCTTTTTTTTTTTCCAGAGAACGGGGTCTCACTGTATTACCCAGGCAGGTCTCGAACTCCTGGGCTCAAGCTATCCTCCCGCCTCTGCCTCCCTGAGAGCTGGGATTACAGGCGTGAGCCACCGCGCCCGGCAGCTTCCTCAGCGGGTCTCGAACTCCTGGGCTCAAGCTATCCTCCCGCCTCTGCCTCCCTGAGAGCTGGGATTACAGGCGTGAGCCACCGCGCCCAGCTATATCTGATAATTTTTAATATAATCAACAAAAACAAAACACTAAATTCAACTTTTCTAATGAGCAGATCATAGAAAATATACCCAAGTTCATCTTCATTATGTATTAGTGGGTGGTTTGTCCCAGAAGACCTATACTTATTAACTCCTTTTGGTCTTTTTTTAAAAGCTCGGTAGTATTATATTAATTTTAAAAGAATTGCTATTTACTAAACTGTAATTTTACACAGGCTCGTATCCATTTTATATATGCCCTCAAAATGGATCTTCCAAACCTTACATTTAATTCTTGTCAGGCTATTTTCCTTCCTCTGGCTATGTTCTATCACCCCCTAGTGTTACATATGATGCTTACAGTCAATACATATTGACAATTTCTCTGCTTTGTTGAAGGAATGAGTATCTGCAGATAAGTACTTTCTTGGTTTACAGGTTAGGTTCCCCAAAAATGTATGAAAATGCATTAAGTTCCAAGGCTAAAGTGCACTATGTAAATCTTCAAAAACTAGAGGACCTATTGACTATAATGTGACACCTAGGTCAGTACACAAAACAAATAGTGAATATGGTGATATACATGCAACAATAACTATTGTATTTCCCTCTTGACATTGTTATGAATAGCCAGGCATGGTGGCTCATGCCTGTAATCCCAGCACTTTGGAAGGCTGAGGCAGGAGGATCGCTTGAGCTCAGGAGTTTGAGACCAGCTTGGGAAAAATAGTGAGACTTCGTCTCTACTAAAAACGAAAAAATTAGCCAGGCATGGTGGTGCATGCCTGTAGTCCCAGTTACTCAAAAAGCTAAGGCAAGAGGATCACTTGAGACCAGGAGTTTCAGGCTGCAGTGAGCCGTGATTGTGCCACTGCACTACAGCCTGGGCAACAGAGCAAAACCTTGTCTCAAAAACAAAAGAGACATTTTTAGGAATATATCAATGTTTAATGCCAATTCAGGAAACAAAATGGAACAGGCAGGCTTCAGGAGCAGAAAACAAATCACAAAGGTGTTGGTTTTTGTACAGTGTGAAAAGTCAATTTTTTAAAAAAATGATTAGCATTGGCCAGGTGTGGTGGCTCATGCCTGTAATACCAGCACTTTGGGAGGCTGAGGCAGGTGGATCACTTGAGGTCAGGAGTTCAAGACCAGCCTGACCAACATGATGAAACCACATTTCTACTAAAAATACAAAAAAAAAATTAGCTGGGCATGGTGGTGCATGCCTGTAATCTGTAATCGAGAGGCTGAGACAGGAGAATCGCTTGAACCCGGGAGGCAGAGATTATAATGAGCCAAGATCACGCCATTGTACTCCAGCCTGGACGACAAAGGAAGACTCTATCTCAAAAAAAAAAAAAAAAAAGAGATGATTAGCATCTATTACTGCTACCTCTTGAGTGTTGAGACATTTCTTAACATTTTGAGTTTTGCTCCACAAAGATTTCTATTATTTAGAAATTAACAAATTCACAGTTTCTATCTTATGATTCCAACTTGCTGGGTCATCTTGTTCATTGCCACTGATGTTCTTTTTTCCTTTTTTGTTTTTTCATATAGGATCTGGCTCCGTCGCCCAGGCTGGAGTGAAGTGGTGCGATCTCAGCTCAGCTCACTCCAACCTTTGCCCCATGGGCTCAAGCCATCCTCGCACCTCAGCCTCCCAAGTAGCTGAGACCACAGGCACATGCCACCACACCTGGCTAATTTTTCTATTTTTTGTACAGACAAGATTTCGCCACGTTGCCCAAGCTGGTTTCGAACTCCTGGGCTCAAGTAATCCACCCACCTCGGCCTCCCAAAGTGCTGGGATTACAGGTGTGAGCCACCATACCTAGTCCCTTGATTTTCTCTAGTCAGTGTTTCTCTGAGTTCTTTAATTAATTGTTCAATTTGCACCTCAAGAATATTTTCAGAGCCATTGCCACCTACTTACCTAGTGTTTCATATCTTGATCGATGCCCCAGAATTGCTGAAAAATCATGCACACATTTTCCATGTTTAACAATATAAATGTCCTTCTTTGTCTCTGGTAATGCTTTTTTGCCTTTAAGTCCACATTGACAGATACTAACATAGCTTTCATTTCATGAATCATTATTTCTCAAACGCCTGTTATATCTTTTTCCATCCTTTTACTTTCAATCTTCCAGTATCTTTAAAACTTTGGTGAGTCTGTATCCTTATATTTTATTTTTATATCTGATTCCCTATGCTTTAGGTTTTTCTTTAATCCTTATACTTTGGGTATGTAATCCAATTTGACTGTACCTTTTAATTGACACACTTAGTCTATTTGTATGCAAAGTTTACTGGCACATTTACATATATAACATGTATATTATACATGTGTATATATACATGTCTACACAGGTATAGGTTATATAAAATATTGTAATACATATGTAATATGTATTATAAATATATAAATATATATTACAAATGTATGTTATAAATGTATTTATATATATAAATCTGCCAATAATATATATGTGTGTGTGTATATATATACACGTGTACACAGGTATGTTTAAATCCACCTTACTAGGTACTACTTGCCTTACAAATTCCTCTCTCCTGTTTTTCAATTCTATTTCCATTGTATTGTTAGTTATATATTACTTTCTATTCTTTTCATGACTATCCGAGATTATAACATATACTAACTTTGTAGTTTGACTTCTTACAGAACAATGCAAGAACCTTCGGATATTTAACACTATTTACCCTTTCCCAATGTATATGCTGCTGTAATACATTTTCGTATCACTCCCCAAAGTTGTTGCTGCTACTATTCATGTGGTCTAAATTCACTTGTATTTACTGACATAGTTCCTGTTTGTTGACTGCCATTCCTTCCTTCAAGTCTCATCCATGGATTATTTACTTTCTGTGTGATGTGTGGGTGTGCTAGTGATCAATTCTGTCAGTATTTTATTGCTGGTGGTGGCAGAGGAAACTGTTTTTGTTTCACCTTCATATTGTGATGACATAATCGCTGAATACAGAACTTGAAGCTCTTTCAAAGTATAACTCTATTGTCTTCTAGATTCTATGGTTGTTAACTGTTAGTGTTACACCTTTTTTGCTACTAGCTGCCTTTATGATGCTCTTTTTATCTTTGGTATTCAGTAATACTATGACATTCTTAGGTGTAACTTTTAAATTTTTATATTGTGCAAGTTTACAGGGATACTTTAATCTGTGGCTTGGTATCTTGACCCAATCTCTACCAAAAAAAAAAAAATAGTAAGCCCGGTGTAACACACGCCTGTTGCCCTAGCTACTCGGAAGGCTGAGGCCAGAAGATCACTTGAGCCTAGAAGTCCCAGGCTGCAATGAGCTATGATCGTGCCACTGCACTCTTGCCTGGGCAACAGAGGAGACTGCCTCTAAAAAGAAAAGAACTCTTAACTAGCTCCTATGGCTTGTACACGTATTTGTTCTTTTCCTTTTTTGGTGCTTCTTTCTGGATATTTTCTTTTGATAGAGCAAGATATCTGAAGCATAGAGCTCAAATTGGATCGTAAAGGTGATGTGAGTATCTGGAGAGACCACCTTTTCCGCCTGCTGGTTCAGCAGTAGAATGAGCTCAAAGTGATCAGAGAACTGACTCAAGATTTCAATTTAGATGGAACCAAGGTTGAACTCCCTGAGAGAAACATTACTTCCTTAGGAACTAAGACCTCCAAAGTCACCAAACTCAAAAGCAGGTCAAAAGCAGGGGAAATAAAAATGTTTTCAGTGGGTTAACTGGCAGAATTTTCAATGTAGTAGGTTCCACCTCCATCACTTGATTTCTTGACCTATCTGTTCTGGCTATGGAAGAGATGGCACTATATACTGATAGATTTAAGATATAAACATCTTGTAGGACAGTACCTTATTCTCTATATGGTATGGGATATCACACTGATGGATAAGGCATTCTGCAAGCCCATGAATGGTAATGCTGGCAGATAAACTGTAGGTAAGAAAGACAACTCCATACCCATAATACTTGTCTATCCCTGGGATAGACTGCTGACAGTCTATCCCCTGGATGACTGCTGCCCTTTGCATGATGGGAGACATCTAACGTACCCTTAGGGAATAGTGTCACATTAGCTGCTCAGCAAAGGCCTCCTTTGTTGCGGTTCTATCCACATATCCATGCTTGAAATATCCTCGTCTTCCAACCTTGAATAAGTATCCTGTCTTCCATGCTTGTTCCTTCCAAATCTCTGGCCAGCTGGTACCAATCCATTAGCCATTTCAAGGTGATGTGAATACCTGGAGACACCACCTTTTCTGCCTGCTCATCAATCATGTAAGTCTCTACTTTAGGCCATCTCTTCTTGCATGCAAAGGGGATACTATCTTAAGTTCTGCCCACTGGGAGGACTTCCCTTTACCACTGTCTTCCCTCTACCTCTGTCCATTTTCAGCTGATGCCAGTATAGTATGTAGTTCCATCCATAATGCACTTTTCCCTCTTCCATTAGCTGACATAACGAACTCCCCAAGAAGAAAACTGATTACAGGAGAAACAGTGAGGCAGTAAGAGAATACACCTAAATCTATTCCATGGGAATCTACATGCTTAAACAGCTTACTTGTATTTTCTGGATATTCTCTGGTCCAATTTTGTATAAACCGTTTCCGTTTTAGAATGGAATGCTGTGGCACACATCTAATTTTATAATTTTATAGATCAGATAACATCAAGTTTATAGTAAACAGATTCAGGTGCAAAGAAAGTTGATGTTCCATGCTCAGGTATTCTACCAGGGTCTAGTAGCAAACCAGACCTAATTTTTAAATAGATAACAGATGTCAGCAGGTCATTAATTTCAAATCCCTAGTGCACTATGATTTTTCTTTTGCAGCGTCATAGAGCATCTCTGTCTGCCACTAACACCTCAAATCTACTTAGATTTGCTAGGTCATACAGAGCAAGTGCCAGAACAACTTGGGACTACAACTTGGATCTGCTGCCAGGTCTGTTCTTTCTCCAGGCTCTACTGAAAACTCTGACAGACTCCACTGAAGTCTTACAGGTTACTCAGTAAACGGGACAGAGAAGCACACTCAAATGTGATTCATTTTGCAACCATCCCCCTCAATCCAAACGGACCCAATAAAGATTCTCTCTCTTAGTTGGGAGTAGTCTAAAGTGCAGCAACTTGTCTATCACTTTAGGTAGGAAATCCCCGATAACCTAAACACCATATTCATATCATACTAGGCATATCATTCTCAACACTTCCTGATCTCTTTAGGTCCACTTGTTATGTCATCAGTATAATGGATCAGTATCTTCCCTGAGACACCAAAATGGTCAAGATCTTTCTGGATTATATTATAGTATATGAGGCCGGGCACAGTGGTTCATGCCTGTAATCCCAGCACTTTGGGAGGCTGAGGCAGGCAGATTACCTGAGGTCAGGAGTTTGAGACCAGCCTAGTCCATGTAGTGAAACCCTGTCTCTACTAAAAATACAAAAAAATTAGTCGGGCATGGTGGTGCATGCCTGTAATCCCAGCTACTCAGGAGGCCGAGGCAGGAGAATTGCTTGAACCCAAGAGGCACAGGTTGCAGAGCTATCACACCACTGCACTCCAGCCTGGGCAACAGAGTGAAACTCTGTCTCAAAAAAACAAAAAGGAATTAATACTGGGAATTTAAAAAAATATATTTACCAATTCATTTAAAAACAATAACCCCATTACATGTTAACATCAATAACATATATGAGTTGTATATGAGTATATGAGTTGATAGCCCTGAAGTAAAAGAGTGAAAGTATACTGCTGTCCCTGCAATGTGAAGATAAACTAGTTTTGACTACTTTGCAGATAGGGATGAAAGGAAAAAATATCATTTGTTAGGTTAATAGCAGCAGTATGTCGTGGCCAGGAGATATGTTGACTTCCTCCAATACAGATTTATACCCAGAATCATAGCTGAGGTTAGTTATGATCATAAGATCATTATTCATGAAAATGTCAGATGTTTGGCTAAGCCATTTATCTGTGATCGACCCAGGGATTCCTTTTGTTTTACTGTGTGTAGGAGAGGCAACCCTAGAGGTTTCCATTTGATTTTCCAACCCTAATAGCCCTCCCTCCATGGGCCATGGGTCAAATAACGCAGTTTCATCATTGTGGAAACAGGGTAAAAAACAAAGGATGGAGCCACCATTCCACATTACCCACTATGAGATATTCAATCCAAGACATCATCTACCATCTGACCTCCGTAAGCTCCTACTCTGACCACAGTCAGTGGTCTCAGGTTCTCACAGGGAAGAGTTGGAGGGTACTTTGCCCCCCAACTTGTGTACTCTGGCTCTGTTGTAGTGTTCTTCCATGAGTTGAAGGACAAAATCCAAGAGGCATTACCTTCTAATTAGACAGTTTATAAAAGAGTAAGTAGTACAAATACACTCTAAATGGTAATTCAAGCTTGATGTGAAAAAGAACATTTGCCCTCCTAAAATTATGGATAATCTCAAATTCCCTATTAGAGATTTATTTCTCCTCTGTCATCTGTAGTCTTGGTGGGACTGCCAACTAAGGTGCCAAGGGATAGGAGTGTGGCCCCCAACTAGGCCACTGGACTCTTCTGTTCAGGTTTTTGACTCCTGAATAGTGTCAAGACAAAACAGACCAGAAGCTCAGCTCCCCACTGGGGATTCTTTAAGGGGATTGTCTTTCACTCCTCCCTTTGGTATCTGTGAGAACACCCTATTTTCTTCCCCGTATAAACCTGATCCTTTAGATTTTTTTCAATCCTGTGAAGCACTCTATTACCCTCCAATAAACACTTTTCTGCTTTAGTTACCTGCAGTCAGTCTTTATTGCACCAAACACTCTGGCTGGGATAGGAATTGGGGCAGTGTTGTGATCCTGGCAGCAGGAGGCATGCACTTTTCCCAAAGCTTAATGATCTTGCCTTCGTTTAACTCAGCTCCTGTGTCATTTGATCCAAATTCTCTAAAGATAATTGATTGGTTCCATTTACTCTATCAATCAACTGAGCCTACTGAGAGTGTTCAGTTATGAGAAACAGAGTACCAAAGGCTAGATGACAGTAGTTATTTTTATTTTTTTTTATTTTTTTTTAAGACAGAGTCTCACTCCCTCGCCCAGGCTGGAGTGCAGTGAAGCGATCTCAGCTCACTGCAACCTCCACCTCCCGAGTTCAAGTGATTCTCCTGCCTCAGCCACCTGAGTAGCTGCGATTACAGATGCGTGCCACCACGCCCGGCTAATTATTTTATTTTTTTAGTAGAGACGAGATTTCACCATGTTGGTCAGGCTGGTCACAAACTCCTGACCTCACCTGATCCGCCTGCCTCAGCCTCTCAAACTGCTGGGATTACAGGCGGGAGCCACCACACCGGGCTAATCATTGTATTTTTCTAGTAGAGGTAGGGTTTCACTATGTTGGTCCGGCTGGTCACAAACTCCTGACCTCAGGTGATCCACCCGCGCCTCCCAAAGCGCTGGGGTTACAGGTGTGAGCCACTGCGCCCAGACATGATTATGATGGAATCTCTAATGCGTTCTACATGCCTCTTTCCTTACATGCAATTCCAAAGATGCCCCAAAGTATCACATGTGGAACCAAAAATCCCTTCACTAATCAACACAAATTCCCAATTAGCTACCATACCAAGATGCGATACCTTTGTAAGCTGCTTCTCAATCAGAGACTGGTGATGACAATCCTCACAATTCTGCAAAATGTGGAGAGTTGACTGGCCCAAGAATAGGCAAAACTTCATGTATCAAAAGGACTAGGTAATCTGATCATCAGAAAAGTATCAAGACTAGCTAACAGACATTAGGAAGTATGATGTCAGTAAAGGGAGAATATGAACAAGTCACTAAACACCAGGTAACAGGCAAAACGAAGAAACAGTAGAATATTTATATTCTTGTGACCATAAAATTGAAATGAGCCAAGACAAAAGTTGGAATATGACACAGATGGCTCAACACACCCCTTTCAATAGTACCAGCAATCGTGCTTCCTCTGAATGCCTAAAACATTATAATCAAAGTTTTACAAATACTTAGTAAGTAGGCTGGGGGCAGTGGCTCATGCCTGTAATCTCAGCACTTTAGGAGGCCAAGGTAGGCCTATCACTTGAGTCCAGGAGTTCAAGACCAGCCTGGACAACCTAGCAAAACCCCATCTCTACAAAAAATACAAAAAAATTAGCTGGGCGTGGTGGCACCTGCCTGTAGTCCCAGTTACTCAGGAGGCTGAGGTGGGAGGATCACTTGAGCCTGGGAGGCAGAAGTTGCTGTGAGCCCAGATCATGCCACTGCACTTCAACCTGGGTGACAGTGAGACCCCGTCTAAATTAACCACCAAAAAAGTAAACTAATAGGAGATGGGGACCAGAAAATCGTCAGACCTTTCAGGACATTTAAAATCTCCTCTCTAGTACCGTCCATTTATTTATTAAATCATAAAATAACAGAGGACCCATTTTATCCCAGACCCTATTATGGGGACTAGATTGCACCAAGTGCCATAATTCTGTATCTACACCCTTTGTTGCATCAAGAAATGAGTGTATTTTCTTACTCCTTAAATCTGGATTCGCCTTGAGACTGACTTCTTTGCACTATAATGCAGAACAAGTAATGAATGATGTGTGAACTTCAATTACCCTGCCACTGAACTGAGGCTAGCTGCTGAATGACAGACACATGACCCAGTCACATTTACTGCTCCAAATGCCAGCCAACTACCAGCCAGATATGAGGCCATCCTAGACCAATCAGATCCCCACCAACCTAACAGCTGACCACAGATGCATGAGCAAGCCAAGCCCAGAATGACTCATTATCAGAATGACTTTTGAGTAATATTAATGCTTATTGTTTTCAGTTCTTGAGTTCTGAGGTGGTTTGGATTTCGCAGTAGCTAATACAAGAGGACATAAAGAATGAAACCTAGTCCCTACCCACAAGGACTGCACAATGACAACCTATTGAAGTTGAAAATCTTCAACAGATCAACGTCTGATCTTAACAGAATGCAGAGCCCTAACAGATGGTATACGCTTGAGTTTTCAAATGCCTCTCTGACGCCATCCTCCTCTCTTCACTATCTTGATCTCTGCTCCAGGCGGCTGACCTCTATGTACTATGTGAATGGGTTCTTTTGCCTACTGGTTGGGCTTGGTCACTGGAGAACAGTAGCAGATAAGAAGAGAGAATGAGGCTGGGATATTCATCCCCTTGGGTCACTCTGCATGGCCACATTTCATTGGTTGAATCACTTTAAGGTCACCCTTTCCACAGGGCTTTCCTTAACAATTTCCAGTAACTACTCACTCCTCCCTTTCAGGCCACTCTACTATCTCCTATGGCTTTTCCAACGTCCTGCACACACTTTTGTAAATGTCTTTATAAAAACCTTTTATTTTTGTAATTTGCAAGTGTCATCTGTTCCCTGCTAGGACACTGACATATTACCCAACCAGGGAAATAGTTGGGGAGTCTGGGAGGAGTTCAGGTATACCGCAAATAATGTTGTCATAAAAAGAAACTTTAGTTGTTGATATGGTCTGGATCTGTGTCCCGACTCAAATCTCATGTTCAATTGAAATCTCCAACTTTGGAGACTGGGCCTGGTGGGAGGTAAATGGATCACGGGGACGGTTTCTCATGGTTTAGCACCATCCCGCTAGTGCTGTTCTTGTGAGAGTTCTCACAAGATCTGGTTGTTTTTAGTGTGTAGTACCGCCTCCTACCCACCCCCTCACCCCCCACTCTTCCTCCTGCTTTAGGCTCCAGCCATGTGAAGATTCCTGCTCTGGCTTTGCCTATCACGGTGAGTAAAAGCTCCCTGAGGCCTCCCCAGTCATGCCTCCTGTGTACTCCGTGGAACTGTAAGGCAATTAAATCTTTATTTATAAATTATCCAGTCTCAGGTATTTTATAGCAGTACAAGAATGGACCAGGCTGGGCGCGGTGGCTCAAGCCTGTAATCCCAGCACTTTGGGAGGCCGAGACGGGTGGATCACGAGGTCAGGAGATCGAGACCATCCTGGTCTACACGGTGAAACCCCGTCTCTACTAAAAAATACAAAAAACTAGCCGGGTGAGATGGCGGGCGCCTGTAGTCCCAGCTACTCGGGAGGCTGAGGCAGGAGAATGGTGTAAACCCGGGAGGCGGAGCTTGCAGTGAGCCGAGATCGCGCCACTACACTCCAGCCTGGGCGACAGAGCGAGACTCCGTCTCAAAAAAAAAAAAAAGAATGGACCAATATGGTTGTGTATAAAAGTGTTGGCTGGGTGTGCTGGCTCATGCCTGTAATCTCAACACACTGCGAGGCCAAGGTGGGCAGATCACTTTAAGTCAGGAGTTCGAGACCAACCTGGCCAATATGGTGAAACCCCGTCTCTATAGAAAAATTAGCCGGGCATGGTGCCACATGCTTGTAATCCCAGCTACTCAGGAGGCTGAGGAGGAAGATCACTTGAATCCAGGAGGCAGAGGTTATAACAAGCTGAGATCACACCACTGCATTCCAGCCTGGGCGAGAGTGAGACTCCATCTCAAAGAAAAAAAAAAAATGTTACCTTTTGCTTGCATGCCCCAAACTCCAGCTTACTCTGGTCTAGTGGGTGTAGACAATAAATCATGTAGTTGTAGATCCATGTGGTTGGTCTCCTACTTTTTTCACTGATTATTGCCTGGAAGGAACCACGGGGCACACAGATAGAAACTCGTTCTAATGTTCTTATAAATGGGCCTAAGATGCAAGTGATGTTGGCATCTTGCTGCTTATAGCAATCTCCCAGTCACTGTAGGTCCCAACTTCTATATCTAGAAAAACTGGGTGCAGCCAACTCAATGGCAGAGCAGAACAGAGAAGCAACAAGAACCAGCTCTCAGCCACCAGGAATTAAATCTGTCCTCAGTTCTTGTGGTTTCTATTTTTTCAGAATGGCTTTTTCTATCTCTAGTCAGTGCCCTCTAACTAAGCAAATGGCACCATCCTTTTCCCACAGTGCTTGGAACAATCCTTTTATGGTTCCTGTGCAAATGCAGCCAATACATCTCATTTTCTCTATGACCTGAAGTAAGCCAGAGACTAACCAACCAAAAATTACACGAAATTACTTAAGTGAAGCCCCTGGGAAAACAGGGTATTACTTGACCCTTAGCACAAATGTGCTAGAATTTAACCCATGACAAACAGGTCCACACAACTTCCCATAGACAGTATAAAAAGCAAAGGCAGATCTGATGGAAAAGAGGAAAATAAGCCTTTCTCGGAATTTCTAAGATTCAAGAAATTTGAACCTCAAAAGTGTTTCATATGCTGGGCACGGTGGCTCACGCCAGTAATCTTAGTACTATGGGAGGCCACAGCAGGTGGATTGCTTAAGCTCAGGAGTCTGAGACCAGCATGGGCAACATGGTGAAACCCTGTCTCCATGAAAAATACAAAAGTTAGCCAGGCGAGGTGGCGCACGCCTGTAGTCCCAGCTACTGGGGAGGATAAAGTGGGAGGACGGCTTGAGCCTGGGAGGCAGAGGTTGCAGTGAGCCGAGACTACACCACTGCATTCTAGCGTGGGCGACAGAGCCAGACCCTATCTCAAAAAAAATAAATAAAAAACAAAAATAAATCAGTTGTGTATGCACGTACACACACACAAAATGACTTCAAAGTATTTTCAATTACTTCAAAGTATGTTCAAAGATCTTACTGAAGCTCCTTGGGCCAATAACAGAAAGGCTTCCTTGGTCTGAACCCTGTCTCTCCCTTTCTGACATCGTAACTCATCCTTTCACCATAGACAGTCTCCCTCCTGATTCCTTCTCCTTTGGCCTGACAGCACCCTCTAACACTCACCCACCACCCCATCTTTGAAAAACAGCATTATGTCCAAAGTGTTTTTTGTCTTTCCAAGATCTACAGTCCCTGAACCTCACTATGAGTGTTCTAGATCCAAATTTATCTAACTTGTTCTGTTTAAGAGGAAAACTATTATATCCATCTTACAGATGAAAAGATTAGGCCAGGCACGATGGCTTATGCCTGTAATCCCAGCGCTTTGGGAGGCCAAAGTGGGTGGATCACCTGAGGTCAGGAGTTCAAGACCAGCCTGGCCAACATGGTGAAACCCCGTCTCTACTAAAAACACAAAAATTAGCCGAACTTGGTGGCGCACACCTGTAATCCCAGCTACTCAGGAGGCTGAGGCAGGAGAATCGCTTGAACTCAGGAGGCGGGCGGAGGTTGCAGTGGGCCAAGATCATGATATTGCACTTCAGCTTGGCGACACAGTAAGACTGTATCGGGAAAAAAAAGACTCTGTCTCGGGGGGAAAAAAAAGAGTCAAGTTCAGGAGAGGATTAAATAATTCCTCCAAGGTCACACAGCCAGTATAGCAGAACAACCAAATAACTCCTGCTTCTGACTCTAGAATCAACATTCTCTTTTTTTTTTTTCTTTGAGATAGAGTCTTGCTCTGTAGCCTAGGCTGGAGTGCAGTGGCGTGATCCCGGCTCACGCCATTCTCCTGCCTCAGCCTCCACATTCTTAACCATTATGCTGGAGACAGTTCTTGTCCTTTCCAACTGTTGTTTGTGTTCCCGAATAAATTTGAAAAGTATTTTGCACAGCTCTGGCGGTTAAAAAGAAAAATTAGCGCTCTGATTGGAATTGGCATGTATATATATATAATTAGGAGGAAATAACACTTTCACCATAGTTGTGTCTAGCTCAAAGAGTTTATAATCAAACTTAATTAAGCATACTGTTCCCCGTTACACTGGGACTTGAGGATGGTGATCAGGTCCTGTCCATACTGCACGGAGAGGTCAACACAAGTTGGTTTAATGAACAGTCTCTACCCTTAACCAAGCCCCCACTTCATTAAGTGAAGCCATAATGTGGGTCTCTGTGTCAACCACACCACCCACTCTCCAGACACCACTCTGCTCTCAAGGGTCCTGACATGCAGGGTTGATTGTGGCATGACATTCACTTTACCCTCAACTTATCTTGATGTACCCCCAAGCATATAAACGTTTCCATTCCGTGTTGATGAATTCTGACCTCAAGTGCTATCAACAAAATGGCTTTTAGTTTCCCAGAGGAAGACAGCCAACAGTAAAAACGCTGTACAGATTGCTTGGTTCTAGTTGCTACATTCCCAGGTTGATGTAATATTTCCAATCTTTATTGAACAGATCCTCCCCAAATTCCTTCAGTCCCAGTTCTCCACACCTCACCTGTTGCTGACAAAATGACGCTAAAGCTTATCCATGTCTCAACTTCATACCCAAAACTTGGAATTAGACGTGCTTCTGTATTGGCTATCTGTACATTTATCACAGCCACCCGCATAGTTAGGATACAATGAAATGGCCTGGTGAAAAACACAAGCCTAACTTACTTTTTATATCACGACACAATGTTCAATTAAATGACTTAAGAGTCAAACGCTCAGAAAATCACTGTGAAAATAAGCCAGGGGATGAAGTTGCTTAAATCACAAAATGAAGGTGGGCATCTTTAGTATGGGAAGAGGCAGGTAAGGAATACTCTGAGCCCATAAAATAGAAGGCAGACTAGTACAGCAGGAAATCACAGACCAGGGGTCAGAAACCTGATTTTCAGCCCTACCTACATCACCTGCCTCCCTAACATCTTGGGAAAATCACTATTTCCTTAGATATAAAAATATTTATCTCAACACTTTCACTGGTCTGTAAACTGTCCGCTGCCCTTTCCTCTTTAACTGTCATAAAAAAGCAATCAATACATGGCTGGTTGAGGCAGCTTACAAAATTCCAGCACTTTGGGAGGCCAAGGCTGACATACCACTTGAGCCCGGGAGTTCGAGACCAGCCTGGTCATGGCGAAATGGCGAAAGCCTGTCTCTATTAAAAATACAAACACTAGCTGGGCTTAGTGGCATACGCCTGTAATCCCAGCTACTTCGGAGGCTGAGGCATGAGAACTGCTTGAATCCGGGAGATGGAGACTGCAGTGAGCTGAGATTGTGCCATTGCACTTCAGCCTGGGCGATAGTGAGACTGTCTCAGAAAACAAACAAAAAGCAGTACTTCACTTATTACAAAAATTGAGTCGTTTTCCAGGCCTAATCATGTTCAAAGGTAACATACCAGCTTTGTTAAGACTCCAAATTAGTAATCCAAACACCCATCATCTATTCCATTCTACTATCACGAATTATACAGGAAACTGAAGCAGAGAGGTTGTTACTTAACCCAGGTCACCCAACTACCTAGGCAGTTTGGCTAAGTTGGTGTTCTTAACCACAGCATTAGGCCATCTAATGCTCCCTCAGTTCCCTATGCTTATGTGAAATCCTGGTCACTCACCTGGAGATCCTATGGAGAGCTTCTCCCAGAGATTCACCTGGAGAGCTGCGTCACGCCTATGAAGCCTGAAAATCCTGACTTGTCACTCCTGGTCCTACTCCTACTGACCGACAGTACTTGCTTCACAGTACAAAATCAGTAGTACCACTTTGTGACACAAATGAGATCCAAAGATGACCAGTTACTGCTATGGATCTAGCAAACGCTTGACCCAGTTAAGTATTCTTCTAGGGTAGTTATGTTTCTGCCAGAGGCAATGCAGGAGGTAAAGGTCAAGGGAGACATCTGTGCCAAAGCGAGTAATGGCAAAGTTATATAACAAAAAAGTTACAGAAGACAGGGGTCAGCCCAAGTGAAACAAAGGTTTTTACTGGGTCCTAAAGATGAAGTAAATCCACATTCTTACCGAATTAAATTTGCATCCTTAAAGGATTACTGACTCTGGAATAGACAAAAGACAAACCAATTAGGAGGACTGAGAAGTCCATACCACAGATGGTTGAGAAGTTAGACTAAATTGGCAGTGAATTAAGTGCATAAAAGTGTCAAAGACAGACCTAAAATAACTCGAATTCCTCCAAGGCAATTCACTTTGTTACTACAACCATCTGTCAATCTGAAATCAATCCTACAAATCCTTATGTGCAAACTAAAAACTGGAGAATCGTGGACGTTTGCAACATTTAATGTGAAATTAGTTTCCTACTGTTTCCTGAAGATGCTGATACAGTGTAGGCCAAATGAAACACCATACAAGAGGCAGTATACCTATATCTTTCAGTATATCTTTTACCTTCAGAAATTTTTTTTTTGGGGATAGAGTGTTGTCCAGGCTAAAGTGCAGCGGCACAATCCTGGCTCACTGCAACCTCCCCCTCCTAGGTTCAAGTGATTCTTGTGCCTGAGCCTCCCAAGTAGCTGGGATTACAGGCATGTGCCACCATACCAAGCTATTTTTTATATTTTTTGTCAAGATGGGTTTTTGCTATGTTGTCCACACTGGTCTCAATCTCCTGGCCTCAAGTAATCCCCCTGCCTCAGTCACCCAAAGTGCTGGGATTTCAGGCGTGAGTCACCACACCCAGCCTAGACAAATTTTATAAAAATACTGACTGTAAGGCTGGGCTTGGTGGCTCACGCCTGTAATCCCAGCACTCTGGGAGGCCGAGGCAGATGGATCACTTGAGGTCAGTTCAAGACCAGCCTGGCCAATGTGGCGAATACCCTATCTCTACTCAAAATACAAAAATTAGCCGGGCATGGTGGTGCGTGCCTGTAATCCCAGCTACTCGGGAGGCTGAGAAAGGAGAATCGCTTGAACCTAAGAGGTGGAGGTTGCAGTGGGCCAAGATCAGTACACTGCACTCCAGCCTGGGTGACAAAGAGTCCGCCTAGAAAACAAACAAAAACATATTAACTATAATTTAAAAACTAAAGTTCACAGTTGGCTCCAATGTATCTCAAAGTCAAACTGGCAAGAGCAGACTTATAAAAGCTAATACACATATCTAACTTGAAGACTTACATTCTTATGCTGCATTTTACCATTTGACTACTAAAAAGGAGACCAAATTACAATATTCCATCTTGGCATGCTTTTCCAATACAACAGTATTTACACAATGCAAACATCAGAATGTCTAATAAAGTTAACAAGCCAAGGCAATTTTGTTACATAAATTAACCCATTTATTATAGGCCAGTGATGTCTCAAAGAGTAGAAGAGCGTCTACTGGTCTTTCAACTCCTTCAGTCTTCTGATGGCGGACTTTACCGTGACAGCGGAAGTGGTACTGGAAAGAAAGATTCAGTTTCCAACATAATTAAGCATGTTAACATAGAAAATGGCAAATAAGTAAATCTGTGTTTTTGTGGTGAAGTCTATTCCCAAATTTTCCCGGAAAGAATTATACTGAGATAGACTGCTCTAACAATACTTTGCTGCAGTCGATCCAAACATCTTAACCAACATTAGATTACTTCCCTGAGTGAGTGGCTTCTAAACTACATGATGGCATCCTTTTAAGAGCCATGCCTTCAGGATCTTGCAGAATTAGACATGCAAATCACATGCATCTGATTTCTCAACCAGTTTTTTTTTTATAGGAACTCAGTTATGGACAAGCAAGCTTTAACTCCCCCTACCCTACCCCACGAAACAGAAATGGTTCTAGGAGGCTGACCCAAACTTATTAAAAGGGAATGGACAGATTACAAGAAATGAATAAATTACAAGATGGTACAGTGAGAACAACGATTAAGGAAATAGAGTGGACACTAAAGTACCTTTGGGAAAGACAGCTACTGAAATGACTACAAACATTTTACCACAAAATTCAGGAACTATACCTGAAAATCACCATCCTATATGGTGAGTATATAAATGCGAATTCACTTTCCTATCAGAACCAAGAAAGCACTCTAGTTCCCATTTCCATTCTGCCCTAATAAAAACCCACACAAGGTGTGTGTGTGTGTGTATATATATATGTATGTATTCCAACATTTTCCACTTCGGTTTAAGTTTAAATTGACTGAAACTTAAAAATCCAATTCTTTAATTACACTAGCCATATATGTACTTAGTGTATTGGACAACACAGGTCTGGACACTGGTTTGTAGTGTAGTGTTTGTAGTATCACCCTGTCAGGTGATACTAAGTTGCAGATTCACAAACCTGCAGCAGTCTAACACTGTTCAGAAAGACGAAATTGTGGTGGTCCCGATGGCCTCAAGTTTCCAAATACAGTTTTGAACTAATTGACCTCTTCACCTATTTTTGTCAAACAAAACTTGCAATGCACACCAACGTTCAGTAGATTCAGCCCCACTAACGGACCTGCACAGTATCATGACAATGTTCACAACCATGTGCCCAGTGACCATCTAATTCTAAAGCAGTCTGTGAATAGATTTCCGACTTCTATTTTGGTAGTTTTGTGTTTACTCTTTCAATAACTGAAAATAAATCACGACAAAAGAATCCTGAAAATACAAGGACATCCTTATTCTCTCGGTCCTGAGAAAGTGTTAACACTAGTCCATCCAGCAACAACCTGGAATGTGGGCCTATGTGGCCCACCCACTTCGAAATACAAGGAAACAGACTCACTTGTATGTCCAGGCACCGCCGGCCACTGTCTTCATGCAGGAACCACAGTGCCAGATCCCCACAGCTCGTCTCTTCATCTTGGTCTATAAAAGAGAACCAATTTTCACCATGAACCAAGTATTTTATCTTACAAGCATCCAGAAGTCTAAATTTGGATTCACCTTATTGTCAAGGATGTGAAAGCCTTCCTTCCTCCCTCAAAAACAGAAACAAGGATTGCTGTAATGCAGTATTTTGCACATAAACGTTCAAACCTTTATCAAACAAAAATCCCTCGCAGAACAAGTAGAATGGTATTAGATGGACAGACTAGACATCTTGGGGGTTGGATGTGGGAAATGATTCCATCAGTAGACAAAACTGATGGAATCAGTTCCCACAGAGCAGGTTTGGCTTAGGCTGGGGGCGCTCTGTCAAATGATTATTTTACCCATTAACTTTTAAGTGGTTTTCTTTAAATGTAAAACGTTTCACAAAATCTAAAGTTACCATCAACACTTTTATCTTAAAACTCATTATCAACGAATGGCACGAGTAATTCTAACTGCTCACGAGCACACGGGTTATAAAATACCTTGAAGTCAGATCTCACTTGGGTAAGAAACCTGCCCTCCCTTCTCCCCTCACCAGACTTTGCCTTACTTACTTTGCCACAGAAAGAGCAAGTGTACTTGGCGTGCTGGCTGATTTCAATTTTCTTCACCATTTTCCGGAGGGAGGCCCCATAGCGGGTTCCGTATTTACCGACGATCCCGACTTTCTTGGTACGTTTGGCCTGTTTAGAGTGAAGGGAGAAACCAGTGATAGTTAGACCTGGCGCCCAGGCAGGCCCCGGAGCCTCCACACACCGTTCCTCCACCTCACTGACGTGTGACCGATATGTGAATTACATGTGACCTAGTTTTCCCTAAATTCAACCCAACAAAACCAGTGTCCGGGGCTCGCCGCGCGCTCCGAACGCCCGGCGTTAACCCGGCCGGAGCGCGCCAGGACCAGCCAAGGCGCCCCCGCTCCTCCGTCTTGGGGCAGCGTCCCACAGTGGTGTCTCCTGCGAAGGCATGAAGACAGGAGAGAACACGGGGCAAGACAGGTGAGGAGACGGGTGCGGGAGAAGAAAACAAGGACAGATGCAGGCAGATAGAGACCTAGGCCGCACAGAGACCCGCACTCACCATGTCGCCGTGAACTAGGTCCGAGCCCAGAGAGGAAGAAACGCGGTGCGCAGGCGCGGTATTAGGCGGACGAGCGGAAGTGGCTGGTGGAGGCCTAGCTAGGAACTGAGCTCTATGGTTCGGGCGTTTTCCGGCGCCCTCCTGAGAAATGTTTGCAATTGTAAGGTATCTCTCTCACCCAGGTTTACCCGGATTCGCAAACTATGGCGACAAACAACCATAGCAGAAGCATGTCCAGATTATTTCAGATATATTACAAAATCCTACAAAGGTACGAGTTCCTCCATTCGATGCACAGCGCTTGGCTTGGAGAAGTGCATAAATCTTACGTCTGTGGGGTCGGGCGCGGTGGCTCACGCCTTAATTCTAACACTTTGGGAGGCGGGGCGGGTCAGGAGTTCGAAACCAGCCTGGTCAGCAGGATGAAACCCCGTCTCTATTCCAAATCTCATTTCTTTCCCCGCTGCATTATACTCTCTAAAAGTGGCTGACTGCAGGATGCTAGCGACAGTAGTGACTAAAATCCAAAGTTCCACTCCCAGAACAAGTTGCAGGCCAGCAGCAAACAATCGTATAGCCAGCCACATTAAGAAGTTAGATAGTTCAAACTGATCAGAGTTCTGAAGGAAAGGACGATGGTTCCGCCCGCGACTAATTCAGAAGAGCCTGGCGTTCCCTGAGGAAAGTCTGAGATTGGAAGGCTGGAGAAAAGTTAACAGTCACCTTGGAGTTTTGTGTTCCAGCTGCTCCATCTCAGTGCGGATGGCCCGCCTTCCACTTCATTTCAGAACCCACTCCCATGGCCCCACACTAGACTGTTCGGCAGCTTCCTGGTCCAGGCCTGAACCCTTAAACTCTTAACATCTTATCCTCTACCCACCATCAATTCTCTGTCCCTCCAGGTCTCTCAAAGGGGTCAGCAGGGAAGAACTGGATTTCTGGTTGAGGCCTGGGGTGGGGAGGGTGTGTTCTGGGACTAGACACATGATTTTCTTTCTTCATGTAGAACACACACACTAGGAAGTTTGGCTGCCTTTTTTCAGGGATGGCTAATCCAGAGAGAGGATAAGAAGCTCAGAAAAATACTGGAATAAGACTATAAGAGAGAATCCATGATTTGTGGACCAAGAAAGACCATGAGAGCTGAAAGGCATTGTGTGGCCTTGATTCCAATCAGAACTCTGGTAACAAGTAGCTTCCATTCCCAAAGCTTAATATTAACAATATTAACTGTCTCGAATAATTTTGCACCTGTTCACTTTTCCTCACAATTATATTAAAATCAACTTGCATACCTGGGCTGAGGTGGGAAGATCACTTGAGCCTGGGAGGTTGAGGCTGCACTAAGCTGTCATTATGCCACTGCAGTCCAGCCTGGGCAACAGAGTGAGAGCCTGTCTCAAAAAATATATGTAAATCAAATCACAGCAACTTGTAGACAGCTGTGCACTTCATATGGTTACAATTGTCAGAAGGTAACACATGGTAGGCACTGAGTATTTTATATGGATGTGCTCATTTAATTTTTCCATTATCCTTTATGATAGGAATTATCATCTTCATTACTAAGAAAAAGAGAGGAAGGCTCATGTAATGATTAGGAACTTAGAGGCTCTGGATTCAGTCTGGGTTCAAAACAACTATTTACCAGCTGTGGGACCTCTGACAAATTATTATATTCTTTCTTTTTTCTGTTTTTTTATTTTTTATTTTTTTCAAATTTATTTTTTTATTTATTTTTTATTTTTGAGACAGAGTCTCTCTTGCAAAGGATTCTTTGAGGCCAGGAGTTCTAGGCACCCTGGACAATATAGCAAGACCCCATCTCCACAAAAAATAAAAATAATAAGCCAGTTATGGTGGCACACACCTGTGGTTCTAGCTGCTCAGGAGGCTGAAATGTGAGGATTGCTTTAGCCCAGGAGTTCAGAGGTTACAGTGAGCTATGATCACACCATTGCACTCCAACCTGGACAACAGAGTGAGATCCTTTCTCAAAACAAAAGAAAAAAACAACTCAATCTCAGGGAAGTTAAGAATCTTGCTCAATGTCACACAGCAATTAGAACTCAAATCCGGTCTGTCTGACCCCAAAGTTAGTTCTCCTAATTGCTGGCTTGTACTACTCTAAATCATACTATTTAGTGCACTGAAAAAGCACATTAGAAAACATACTTGAATTAGAATCAGGTCCCTGGCACTCGGTCTGGGCCAGGCTCTGTAACTACCTTGTGGTTTGACTTTAGGTAAGCCACAGTCCCCACATGAAGAACAACCTTCCCACCTCCCAGCAACCACCATCTTTGTTTACAAGGAGCTGGACCAGGTGGTCTCCAAGGTCCTGTCCCGTTCTTCCCTCCCATGATTCCAGGAAGAGCTTCCAGACTTTCAGTGCCATTGGGGCAGTGACCGACCATGTGCTTTATGTCATCACATCTTGCACATTTTTGTGGCAAAAGGGTAGTAGTCTCTTTATCCTCCCTAATCTGTTATTCCAACTCTGGCTGTGTAAATTTGAGGAGGAGAAAAAGCAAAAAGTAGTGGATAGTGGGAATAGTTAAATTGATTTTTGCATACATTTTTGAATTTTCTAATTATCTTTTATAATAAGCATGTGTTTCTTTTATAATCTAAAAAAACTCCCATTAAAAAAAAATCCAAACATCTCCAGTAACAACGAGTATACCTACTGCCCCAGATCTCAGGCTTTGTTTTTATTTGTTTTGTTTTGAGACAGGGTCTTGCTCTGTCCCCCAGGCTGGTGTACAGTGGTGTGATCACAGCTCACTATAGCCTTGACCTCCCCAGGCTCAAGCAATCCTTTCACCTCAGTCTCCTGAGTAGTGCCCAGATAATTTTTTTGTTTTTGTAGAGATGGTCTTGCCATGTCGCCCAGGCTGGTCTGGAATTCCTGGGTTCAAGCAATCCTCCAGCCTCAGTCTTCCAGAGTGCTGGAATTACAGGCATGAGCCACCATGCCTGGACCCCAGATCTTGGTTTATAATATCATTCTTTAATGAAAGGAACCAGGGCCCCTCAGAGAAGTGACTCATTCTAGGACTGCAGCAGGAAATATACAAGGAGAGCCTGTAGTATCTTGTAGTGCTAGAAAGTAAGGAAATGTTCAGAAAACCCTGCACTGATGGAGATATGTCAGAGAGACACAGGAGTCAACTGAAAGAACTCTGAATAGCCAAAGCCAGAAAATTTTGAGCAATAAATAAAGTAGTATTGATTTATAACCCAAGTGTAAAATAAATATCCATGGGTCCACGTAGATATAAATAAATGATAGACTAAATAAATAAATGAAGGACAAGAGGCAATTCTCTTTTGCAGAAGAATTTCCTTTTTTTTTTTTTTGAGACCGAGTCTTGCTCTGTCACCCAGGCTGGAGTGCAGTGGCGTGATCTTGGCTCACTGCAACCTCTGCCTCCTGGGTTCAAGCAATTCTCCTGCCTCAGCCTCCTGAGCAGCTGGGACTATAGGCATGCACCATCACACCCAGCTAATTTTTGTATTTTTAGTAGAGACGGGGTTTCACCATATTGGCCAGGCTGGTCTCGAACTCCTGACCTCGTGATCCACCTGCCTCGACCTCCCAAAGTGCTAGGATTACAGGCGTGAGCCGCTGCGCCTGGCCAAGAAGAATTTCAAATAATTTATGTGGATATTCTGCCCTCGAGGGTGAGCATAACTCCCCACTTCCTAAGTGTGGGTTGCACAGAATGACTTCCTGCCAAACAGCACAGTATAGAAAGGGGAGAAAAGAGTAACTTTATGGCCAACACGACCTCAGCCAAGGTGATGAAGGTCAACATCAAAAGTGATAAGTCATCTTGTTAGTATGTCCCTTTGATGTGGAATGAAAATGGCACTTTGCCTTTGTGATCTTTCTCCCAAAACCCATAACCTCAGGCTAATTGTGAGAACAATAGACAAATTCCAAAAGAGGGACATCCTTCAATATACCTGACCAGGGCTCCTTAAAACTGTCAAACCAGGAAAGCCTGAGAAACTGTCACAGCCAAGAGGAGCCTAAGGTGACACGATGACTAAATGTAACATGATGTCTTAGAACAAAAAAAGACAATACGTTAAAAATTAGGAAGATCCAAATAAACTATAGACTTTAGGTCATAATAATGTATTAATCTTGCTTTATTAATTGTAACCAATTTACCATACTAATGTTAAGATGTTGCCGGGCGCGGTGGCTCACGCGTGTAATCCCAGCACTTTGAGAAGCCGAGGTGGGCAGATCACAAGGTCAGGACATTGAGACCATCCTGGCTAACACAGTGAAACCGTGTCTCTACTAAAAATTCAAAAAATTAGCCAGGCATGGTGGCACGTGCCTATAATCCCAGCTGCTCGGGAAGCTGAGGCAGGAGAATCACTTGAACCTGGGAGGTGGAGGTGGAGTAAGCTGAGATCGTGCCACTGCACTCCAGCCTGGGCGACAGAGCAAGACTTTGTCTCAAAAAAAAAAAAAATTGTTAACAATAGAGAGAATTGGGTAAGGGTGTACAAAAGCTACTCTCTCCTCAATTTTTTTTTTTTTACATAATTCTAAAACTGTTCTACAAAATAAAGTCTATTTTAAAGCAACCACCACCACCACCACCCAAAGAGGTCACCACAAGTCAATTCCATGAGAACAGGGCTTATGTTGTTCACGTCTGCATCCCAGGACCCATACAAGAGCCTGACATGACAGCAGTAATATCTGTCGAATGGGGGATAGTTACCTTGCATGGTATAATGGTGATGGGTATATGAAGCATTTTATATGTTTTGGTTTCTCTGGAAGCCCAAACTGGAAACTGAGGCCCAGGGAGGTCAAATGACTTGCCCAAGGTCACATAGCCATTAAGTGACATCTAGACGTGTGTTCTCTCCACTGTATCACATGATTCAAATCTCTAGGTCTCTTTCCTCAGCTGCAAAATGAGTACATTATACACCTCTTAAGGGTCTCCAGAGGATAAAAATAACTTTCATGAAGTGTCTAGTGGACATTTTAAAATACTGGCCAGTGTGTTTGTTGAGATCCTGCTGCTGCTGCTACTACCTCTGATTTCAACATCTCTTTCTGCCTTTTCTTTTCTTTTTTTTTTTTTGAGACGGAGTCTCGTTGTGTTGCCCAGTCTGCCATGGCGCCATCTCGGGCTCACTGCAAGCTCCGCCTCCCGGGTTCATGCCATTCTCCTGCCTCAGCCTCCGTCCGGAGTAGCTGGGACTACAGGCGCCCGCCACCATGCCCGGCTATTTTTTGTATTTTCAGTAGAGATGGGGTTTCACCATGTTAGCTAGGATGGTCTCGATCTCCTGACCTCGTGATCCGCCCGCCTCGGCTTCCCAAAGTGCTAGGATTACAGACGTGAGCCACCGCGCCCGGCCCTCTTTCTGCCTTTTCAATCCTCTCTCCTCTTCTGCCATACTCAAGGAACTACAGAAGATCTGCCTTCTCCTTTCCCTTAAAAATATGCCCATCTCTTTTCTCCTTAATTTCTTTAGCTTGAACACAACGAAACCACTACAGTCATGGTAACTGCTACTTGAGGCCCACAAAGGGAGTGAGACGTGCTCAAGATATTTCGCTTCCACCACAGGCCTCATGCACCCTCTGCCCCCATAGGTTAGGGTGGAAGATGGTAAGGGGCCAAGGGAACAAGTCCCTCTTCCTTCAGAAGGGAAATGCACTGCATTTTGGGGTTGTCTGGAAAGCTCTCCACCTAAACAATGCCTGCCTCCAGAAAACTATAAATTTAAACAAAAACATATCCATATTGGTACAAACAAAGGAAACTAGTGGAAGGAATCTTAAACACTCACCACAGTCCTCCCTTTTCAGACTGTGCCTCTTGGCCAAGCAGGATGGTGCTCAATTGACCTGGGGAGTGGGTGAGTCAGCTTCATGCTGGGGCAGTCCAGGCAGAGCTAAGGTGAGCCATCCTGGGCTGGCGCTAGTTAGCAAATGTGCTACCTCCCCCACGCCCTCCACTGCAGAGCCTCCTACCTCTCTGGCCTTCAGGGGCTCTGAGAGAGAGAGCAAGAGAAGACGGAATGCATGAGCAGGAATGCAATAAGCAGCTGAAAATGAGACACTCCATAATAGGAGGAAATTGTTCATGTTCAGAGCAATTTTGTCAAAACTGAACAATTCTCTTTAAATAGGAAGCTTGAGGATGTACAAATAGCACTCATGAAATCAGCTCTGAGTGACTTCAGAGAATTGGCCCTCTCCTAAAGTCTCAATTTGTCTTATCTGTGGGCTCATAAATTTCCATCCCTATTAGAGGACATCCGGTATAGAGAATGTTAACTGTAATGTGTCCCCATAAAAAACTCAGTAAAAATCACTGCTGACTCACCTCTGCTCTTAAGGAGCCCTCAACATTCACTCTTTGCCTTTAGAAAAATAAGTAAGTTGGCTGGGTGTGGTGGCTCATGCCTGTAATCCTAGCACTTTGGGAGGCCGAGGCGGGTGGATCACGAGGTCAGGATATTGAGACCATCCTGGCCAATGTGGTGAAACTCCATCTCTACTAAAAAAAAATAATACAAAAAATTAGCCAAGTGTGGTGCCGGGCGCCTGTAGTCCCAGCTACTCGGGAGGCTGAGGCAGGAGAATGGCGTGAACCCAGGAGGAGGAGAGTGAGCTGAGATTGCGCCACTGCACTCCAGCTTGGGTGAGAGAGCGAGACTCTTGTCTCTAAATAAATAAAGAAAAATAAATAAGTTAAAAGTTGCCTCCAGAGAGGAGTTCTTGTAGCTGTTAACCAGTTCTCTTGGGGCATATGGAACATTTTATTCTTGAAAGAAATCTGAGGTGCAAGCGTCATTCCAAGTTCTTCTTGTGCTGGAGACAGAAAGGGTGTATCGGGCGTTTTTCTTTCACTTCGTGCCACAAGAGAGCCTGCTCTCCACAAAGCCCCTGGTGGCCACAGACAAGAGTGGGGCCCGTACAGCATTGTTGAGAGCCCTGTGAGCCCAGAGCCACAGGCAAGAGCTGACCCAGCAGGAGAGGTGAGGCCCTCCAAGGCAGTCCTGGATGCCCCGCAAGAATAAGAGTGCGGGAAATTGACTTAGGCAACCCTCCATTCCTTTCCTCCTTCTCGCCTCAAATTCCGTTTAAACGCGTTCTAGTTATTAATGGACCCATCACAGAGCATTTACACAGGAAGGGCACGCGTAAAGACTGAAGTAGTCACTTGACAACTCTTTTTTTTTTTTTTTTTTTTGAGACGGAGTCTTGCTCTGTCGCCCAGGCTGGGGTGCAGTGGCCAGATCTCAGCTCACTGCAAGCTCCGCCTCCTGGGTTTACGCCATTCTCCTGCCTCAGCCTCCCGAGTAGCTGGGACTACAGGCGCCCGCCACCTCGCCTGGCTAGTTTTTTTTTTTTGTATTTTTTAGTAGAGACGGGGTTTCACCGTGTTAGCCAGGACGGTCTCCATCTTCTGACCTCGTGATCCGCCCGTCTCGGCCTCCCAAAGTGCTAGGATTACAGGCTTCAGTCACCATGCCCGGCCGGCAACTCTTAAGTGGGATAAGGTATGTTAAAAGAAAAACTTTAAACAAATTAAATTTAACAGAGTTTAATTAAGCAAAGAATGATTTGTGAATTGGACAGCCCCCGCAACCAGAGAGGTTCAGAGCAGCTCCAGGGTTGCCACATGGTTGGATCACATTTATGGACAGAACAAAGAAAGTAACATACAGAAAAGGGAAGCGAGGACAGAAAGAGCTGGATTGGTTGCAACTCCACATTTGCCTTATTTGAACACAGTGCGAACGGTTGGCCACCTGTGATTGGCTGAAATGTGGCTGCAGTAATTGCCTGAGACTTGGCTACTTGTTACAAGCGTGGGTCCCAGTCTGTTTACCAATCCAGTTAGGTTACAGTTCACTCTGTGCAGAGAAACTTTTAGGCCGACTTTAAAATATGTAAGGAGGCAGCATTGGATTAAATTTAATTTAATGAGTAGCAGGAGGTGGAGGTTGCAGTGAGCTGAGATCACACCATTGCACTCAAGCCTGGGCGACAGAGAGAGGCTCTGTCTTAATAAATAAATAAATAAATAATAATTTCATGGGTAGATCAATATGAAACAATGGTCAAAGACATCATGTGAAGTGAGTCATTTTCAGTATGAAGAATTTGATACAATTTTTGTAAAACCAGATTCTATGTGTATTTTACATACATTTGTATGCATAGAGAATGAATTACAAATGACTTCATCTCAAATTATTTAGTTATTACTTCTAGGAGGTAGGGCTGAGGGCGGGAGGGAGGAGAATGCAGGACTCTTATTTTTGAGCTTATACATTTCTAGATGAATTTTTTTTTTTTTTTGAGACGGAATCTCACTCTGTTGCCCAGGCTGGAGTACAGTGTCACGATCTCAGCTTACTGCAACCTCCGCCTCCCGGGTTCAAGTGATTCTCCTGCCTCAACCTCCTGAGTAGCTAAGATTACAGGCACCCACCACCATGTCCAGCTAATTTTTTTTTGCGTTTTTAGTAGAGACAGGTTTTCACCATGTTGGCCAGGGTGGTCTCAAACTCCTGACCTCAGGTCGTCCGCCCGCCTTGGCCTCCCAAGGTGCTGGGATTACAGGCATGAGCCACCGCGACCAGCCTTAGATGTATTTTTACATCAAGTTCATAATATTGGAAAGAAGGCACTGCAGAGCAGTAGGTGGAAGGACTGCCTTTTCCATAAGTGGTGCCAAGCTAACTGCATATTCATATGGAAAAAATTAACCTTGGCCTTACCTCGCCCCATATACAAAAATAAACTGCAGGTGGATTGTAGATCTAAACATTAAAGGCAAAACACAAAAGCTTCTACAACATACTATTTTCTTTTTCTTTTTCTTTTCTTTTCTTTTTTTTTTTTTTTAGACGAAGTCTAGCTCTGTTGCCCAGGCAGCCTCGCCCTGTCACCCAGGCTGGAGTGCAGTGGCACGATCTCAGCTCACTGCAACCTTTGCCTCCTGGGTTCAAGTGATTCTTCTGCCTCAGCCTCCTGAGTGGGTAGGACTACAGGACTACAGGCATGCACCACCACGCCCAGCTATTTTTTTTTTTTTTTTTAGTAGAGATGTGGTTTCACCATGTTGGTCAGGCTGGTCTCGAACTCCTGACCTCAGGTGATCCGCCTGCCTCGGTCTCCCAAAGTGCTGGGATTACAAGCATGAGACACTGCACCTGGCCTCACAACATATATTTTTATAACCTTGGGGTCATGGTTACATGGATGTTTATTTTAAAATATTTTGTTAAACTGTAAATTGTTTTATGAACTTTTCTGTATATTGTCTTTTGCCCCCAAAAAGAGGGGTTAAAAAAGAGAGAAAAAGAGCCTCAAAATCTGTTGAATAGGGGGTGGGAGAGAAATGTGTGCAGAGGATCTTGCAAAATCAAATAACTGTTGATTGTCATGATGCCCAAACGACTGTGACTCACAGGCTTCTTAATGCTTTCTGCTGTGGTCAGGAATTCATTTCCTTCACTGAGACCTCACAGAAAAACACAAAACCAAAACAAAACACAGGTAGAAGAGACTTCTCCGATTAACCCTCTTTAAACTTCCAAGCCATTTTTTATGTTGGTAATTCTGAACTTGGTGAGAAGTGGGAGGATGGAGTAAATATAAGGTTGGACTTCATCCTCTCCCCTTTGCAAAAAAGAGGATAGAACTTCAAGAAGCATTGAGGTTCTAACAGACAAGAATGAACAGACAAGGCAACACCTCAGAGCCAGTGGTGTGGGGATGACACCTCCTGCTCAATTTCTCAGCTCTCCCACTGATCTAGAAAAAGGCTCCTCTGAAGCCAAGAAGGAAAAAGACATGATTAATTCAAGCACAAGTGGATCAAGACTAACAGGATCCTTTGCTGCCTCTTAGAGGCTTCCTTGATGCCAGCCCTAGAGGCAGAAATCAACCAGGATCACTCCGGAAACAAGATACCTCTCAGTGACCCTGGTGAGGGAAGGCAGAGACCAGCTCCATGGGCCAGAGGTGACGTCTAGTAAAATCCTGTAAGGGTACAATTGATGGCAGGGACAGGAGTGGGAAGAGATGGGCCCAGATTTTCTTCATGTCAGTTGATGCTTCCAGAAAACACAGTTCTGGGGGTCTGGACTGTGCTGTGAAATGAAGGAGGAAAAGGAGTTAGTGTGGAAACATTAATACCACTTTAAACCCAGTGATATTCACTCTCTATATAAATAACCCCAAGTGTCTTTTGCTGAATTATGCAGAACTGGCTAGGTGACTCTTAACAACTTTCAGAGGTACATATGGGATGGTCTAAGTTAAAATAGATAGGCTACATGGTATAAATAAAATTTGCTTTGGAGGACCTCAGGGACATCTCAAAGAGAGAGTTTGTTTTTTTCCAGAACAGCTAAAACTGAGGTTCAACTAGAGGCCTCATATGGAGGCTCCACAGGCCGTATTTACTAAGACTACAGACGAATAATGGTTTTAAATATGAGCACCAGGCAGGGCGCGGTGGCTCACGCTTGTAATCCCAGCACTTTGGGAGGCCGAGGTGGGTGGATCACCTAGGGTCAGGACTTCAAAACCACCCTGGCCAACATGGTGAAACCCCATCTCTACCAAAAATACAAAAATTAGCCAGATGTGGTGGCTGGTGCCTGTAATCCCAGCTACTCGGGAGGCTGAGGCAGGAGAATTCCTTGAACTCAGTGGGTGGAGGTTGCACTGAGCTGAGATCACCCCACTGCACTCCAGCCTGGGTGACAGAGTGAGATTCTGCCTCAAATAAATAAATAAATAAGGGCACCAAATTGCAAGGAACGAGAGCAAGGCCTCCCATTGGCAGCCACTGACCTGACTTCTTGCAATATCACGAGGGCCACTCTGTGCTGCAGGTCCCGGGGTGAATACAGCAGGAATTTAGTAATTTAATGATGATCGGTGATTCACCAGAGCAACACTGGGTATGAAGGTCTCTAAAATCACCTGTACATTTCCCTTTTATTTTTGAAGCATAACCATTGTATTACACCCCTTATACCCATCGTATCCTAACCACATTCCTGGAGGAGAAACTGTGAATGGGAATAGAGAATGAGATCCTAAGAGATCCAAGTCCATAGAGCCCACATAAAAGCTGCATCAAAACTCTGGTGGGGACCGAGTGAGCAGCAGGCAGGTGGAAGCATCTCGGGAGATGTCCACAGGGCCCCGGGTGAGGGCTTCTTCATGTTTCTCAAGCCATGTGATTCAGATACACAGAGCAGAGGCTTTGGATGGGCACTGGGGCAGGTGAGGAAGAAATATTCCTTCCTGAAGTTCTCTCAAGATCTGCCTGTGATCCAAAATCCTTTCTACTTCCTGGGCCTTGACTCATTCCAAAGATTTTTCCCTAATGAAGTGACTGTGTTGTTTCCATTGACAAGACCCCTAAGTCTGCAAAAATCCATGCAAACAACATGTGGGCAAAATTTATGTACAATTTTAGCATTTCTTTTCATACAGGGTCTGTCCCTATTGGACCACCTCCCATCATGCCACACAGGACGTGAACGACTATGTCCTTCTCCATACCTGCATTAATCTCTGGGTCCGTTGCCAATTATAAACCTCCAAGGGCAATAGCCATGAGGTGATGTACAGTCAGGCATCACTTAATAATCAGGATACATTCTGAGAAATTCCTCATTAGGCAATTTTGTCATTGCATGAATCTCACAGAGTGTACTTACACTAACCTAGATAGTAGCATCCAGTAAACGCCTGGGCTATACGGTCTAGCATATTGCTCCTAGGCTACAAACCTGTATAGCATGTTACTGTGCTGAATATGTAGGCACTTGTAACACAAGGGTAAGTGTTTCTGTATCTAAACATATCTAAACATAGGAAAGGTAATGCATTGTGCTACAGCATTACAATGGCTATGACAGACACTAGGCAACAGGAATTTTCCAGCTCCATTATAATCTTAAGGGACCACCATGATACATGCAGTCCATTGTTGACCAAAAGTTGTTATGTGGTGAATGACTATAATTGGCTTTTCAGAGCAACCACTCACAAGGGGGTGTAGTATAGCTTACTAGATGAAACTGCAGCCATTGCTGTTTTTTGCTCTTCGAAAACTGAGTGCCTGATTTGGACAAAACCATAATAAAATTTAGATAGAGCCAACATTTGTCCTCTGGAAGCTTCTGACAAGACACGGGTCACCGTTATAATAGTCAAATGTCAAACTGGTATATCTAACAAAATTAAAACAAAGAGCTAGGACTGAGAAGATTTAAGAAAATTCAGGTGGCCCAAAGGAAAGCCGAGACAAGACATTCTCTCTCGGCCTTTGGACCTGGATTTTCATTTCAGCAGATAATAAGGGAACCAAAGGCCTAGTTATTTATGGAGATCTGGGGCCACAGCAGAGCTCCTCGTGGCAGGATAAGCCAGTGGAAAGCAGACTCAAGGGCTAACCCCACAGTCGTCCTCAGCAAGCTGGGAGAAGCAACTGATGCCACTTAGACTCAGATGCTTAGACTGGGCCTTCTGGAAGAGATCTGGCCTAAGGAGCAGCCGGCAGCTTGACACAGTGACCAGCTGGAAGCACAGCAGCTGCATGCCATGCAGCATCTTCACTCATTTCCTGAGGCCAGAGCCTTCCTTACGCAGGACATGGATGCCCCGGTCCCAACTGTGCTGAGGTGTCAGGAAGCCTCCCCCGCCCCCACCTTGAACAACAGTGAGGGGGGTTAGGTGGCCTCAAAAGATCTACTCTGTCAACTGGAGCTTTTGAGAAGCTCAGGAAAGGGAATTAAAAAGGATAAGAAAGTGGTGCATTCCAGGGTCTTCCTGTTCTCTGTTGCAGAGAGCCAGCAGCTGGACTGCAGAGACAGACTTCCAGCCAGGGCCGAGCCCTTCGGGAAGGGAGCCATGTACCAAACTCAGCTAACAGACCACCAAGGCCTCCTGCTGGGGAACAGCACACCTATGGGTGGGCTCTAGGGGTGGGGTGGCCTGGTTGCAGTTTCTGCTCTGCCACTTCTTAGCTTCTTAGCTGGACTTGAGCAATTTGTACTATTTCTTGGCTCCGTTTCTTCACCTGCACAATCAAAATACCACTGCCTTCCTCCAAGATCGCATCAAGTGTGACAATTATGTAAAGCACTTAGTCCAGTGCCTGGCACCTAGTAAGTACTGAATAGTGAAAACAATTTAAGTCTAACAAATCCACACACCATGACGTCAGACAAATTAAGCATCTTTCATTGCTGCTGTGAAAATTGCGCTAACTCTAAACTCTAACGTACATCTGGCTCCCTGCCCTTCTGTAAGACCAGTTAGAGCAGCAGCTCCTTCTTTGGTAAAATACTTTTAAAAACTCCCATTCCTGGTTGGGTGCGGGTCTCACACCTGTAATCCCAGTAGTTTGGGAGGCTGAGGCGGGTGAATCACTTGAGGTCAGGAGTTCGAGACTAGCCTGGCCAACATGGTGAAACTCCATCTCTACTAAAAATACAAAATTAGCCGGGCGTGGTGGCAGGCACCTGTAATCCCAGCTACTCGGGAGGCTGAGGCAGAAGAGTCGCCTGGAGGTGGAGGATGCAGTGAGCTAAGATGGTGCCACTACTCTCCAACCTGGCAACAGAGTGAGACTCTGTCTGAAAAAACAAACAAACAAACAAAAAACCCCCAAAACTCCCATTCCTGGACACCCATTCTGGTTTTCTTCCTCATTTACTTCCCTGCACAGTCGTCTATGTTGCAGTTTGTGGGGGTCAGTCAGAACTGCTTTTTTTCGGAAGCCACTCTTACCCTCTTGGTGACCTCATTCAGCCCATGCTGGGGCAGAATCCACGGCTCTTTCTCTGACCTTTCCACAGTCTGAAGACTCACACATCCAACTGCCTGCAGGACATCTCCACTTGGATCTTGCTAGATTGTGTGGGTTTTCCAGAAACAGGCACCAAGACAGTTTGGGGCACAAGATATCTATTAGGGATTAACACCGGTGAAAGGAAGGGGATGGAGGCCTGTTTGGCAGGGGGAGAGGTGAGCTGTGATATAGGCCTGCGGGAACCTTAGACAATCCAGCAGGGAGCAGGGGGAAGGGAGCAGGGAGCTCTGCAGCGAATACTGCCCAGGACATAGTCCCTGGGCTATATGGTCTAGCCTATTGCCCCTAGGCTACAAACCTATATAGCATGTTCCTGTACTGAATATGCAGGCACTTGTAACACGATGTTAAGTATTTCATCAGAGCTGCCCTGCATCAGGCCAAAGTGGCCCAGCCTTTGTGCCCTGCCTTGCTCAGTCATGGATGCAAGCTGCCTTAAGAAGGGGGTGACCTCAGACAAAGTGGCTTTCTGCAGACCAGTGGTGGCCAGGTGGAAGTCATCTGCCAACTTCACTCCCCACAGCTGAGCAAGCCCCTCCTTGAAGGGGATCTGGGTGGGGTGTCTCCAAGTTTGCTAGATTATCTCCCAGCCATTTCAAACTCAACAAGTCCATAACCAAACCCTTGATTTTACCCGGCTCCCCAACCTCCCCTTCCCACTCTTTCTTCTCTTACCACTTTGCTCAGGCCAACACCAAAGTCGCAGCCTCTCTTCCACAAATGCCCCACGGTCAATCTATCTACACATATCGTTCCATCGCTTCCTTCAGAATACGTCCAGAACCCAACCACTTCTCATCTCCTCCATGGTGCAACCCATACTCAGCCACGCTCCAGCACCAACCCCACAGATAGTCACGACAGCTTCATAGCTTCCTACCTAAGCGTTCCCTCTGCCCACCTTTCCTGCTCTATTTTCTGCACATGTATTGGCGTGAAATACTTTTTATTTTATTTTATTAAATAGAGACAGGGTGTTGCTATGTTGGGCCTGATTATATTTATAAAAAATAAAAAAGGGCCAGGCGTAGTGGCTCACACCTGTAGTCCCAGCACTTTGGGAGGCCGAGGTGGTAGGATCACTTGAGGCCAGGAATTTGAGACCAGTCTGGCAACATAGTGAGATGCTATGTCTTTATTTTTAAAAAAAAAAAATATATATATATATATATACATATATATATATATTTATAATTTTGTAAGTTTTAAAAATATAATCAGATTGCCTCATATGTCTGCTCAAAGCCATTTGGTGGCTTCCATTCATATTCAGAATTAAACCCAGATTCCTTTCTATGGCCTATGAGCTCTGCATCATTCTGTCCCTCTCCTCAACATTATCCACTATTGCTCTTCCCCACATGACATCCTACTCCCCCATCACTCTCTAAACCAGAGCTGCCCAGCACAGGACCACCAGCCTCACATGGCCACTGGGCACGTGAAACCTGTGGCTCGCCCAAACTGAGATGCTGCCCATGTCAAATACACTGTTTCAGACTTAGTTCAGAAAAGAGAATGTAACATTTCTTCTTCGTTTTTTTGAGACAGTCTTGCTCTGTTGCCCAGGCTGGATTGCAGTGGCACGATCTTGGCTCACTGCAACCTCCACCTTCCAGGTTCAAGTGATTCTTGTGCCTCAGCCTCCTGAGTAACTGGGATTACAGGCGCGTGCCACCACACCTGGCTAATTTTTGTATTTTTAGTAGAGATGGGGTTTCTCCATGTTGGTTAGGCTGGTCTGGAACTCCTGACCTCAAGTGATCCACTCATCTTGGCCTCCCAAAGTGCTGGGATTACAGGCATGAGCCACTGCGCCCAGCCCAAGAATGTAAAATTTCCCATTAATAATTTTTAAATATTGTTGGTAAATTGAAATAACATATTTAATGTATTGGGCTAAATATATTATTAATCTTTTTTTTTGAGATGGAGTTTTGCTCCTGTTGCCCAGGCTGGAGTGCAATGGCGTGATATCAGCTCACTGCAAGCTCCGCCTCCCAGGTGCAAGCGATTCTCCTGCCTCAGCCTCCCAAGTAGCTGGGATTACAGGCACGCACCACCACACCTGACTGATTTCGTAATTTTAGTAGAAATAGGGTTTTTCCATGTTAGGGTGATCCTGAACTCCCGACCTCCGGTGATCCTCCTGCCTCAGCCTCCCTATATTATTAATCTTAAATTGAAATCATCTATTAGAAAAGTTACAATCACATATGCAGCTTGCATTACATTACTATTGGACCATGCTGCTCTAAACCAGGGTTGGCAACTATGGGCAGTGAACAACTTCCAGCCCACTGTTGGTTTCTGTACAGCTGGTAAACAGGGAATGGTTTTTACATTTTTAAATGGCAGGAAAAAAAGAAAAATTTGTGACACATGAACATTAATAAAATTCAAATTTCAGTGTCCATGAAGAGTTGTATTGGAAAAGAGAACCTACAACCATTGCTTCTCCCACTGCGTAAGTTCCACAAAGGCTCATACTTTGTCTTTTGTTGGATGAGTGACTGCCAGCACCTAGGACAGTGCCTGCACAAATTAGGTGCCCTATAAATATTTGTTGAGTCAGTAAATTTTAAAATTCTAGATTATGGGGACTCTGTAGAAAGGACCTCATTATTTAGAGAACATGAATTACCCACTACTACGACTTGCTGTGTCCATCCCTAAGCCAGAAGAGCGGAGGTTAAGACCCCAAGCAAGCTCACACATAACGACACAGGAATGGAAAGTTGATGCTTGGCCTGGTCTCCTGCTGAGCCTGGACACAGGTACAGGCACTGCTGCAATGGCAAGAGAAGTGCAAAAAGTTTTAAAACAAAACACATTACTTTATTTTAATTCCATGATTTTAAAATACTTTTTATTTTTTTTCTTTTTGCCCCTTTTACAGGGGAGAGGTAAAGCTGTCCCAGTTATCAAAAAATTCAAATCTCCTTTTCTTCTGTGGACTGGCTGTCAATGAGCTTTCATCCAGGGTGTCTCCCATGTTCTGGGAACTACTTCCAGATGTTCCTGAAGCACTTCCTGGGTCAAAGGACTCTGCTGCTTCCAGGAGCTCCATATCACTTCCTTCTTTCTCAAAGGACTTCTGGAATAGGTCATAGATCTTCTGCTGCTTTGGGTCCTTCATCACAGAAAGAAAAGAAAAGATAAAAGGAAGAACCCAAGCTTCAACACTGACTCTCCTCCACTGGGGCTGATTGGAGAATATTAAGATGAGAGACCACACATTTTATGGTGTCAGGGAGCTACATGATGGCAAGTGCACATCATCTCAGCAAACCATCACTAAAGCAGCCTCATTGTTTTAGTGTCTGACATCTTACCCTCTCTGCGCTCACAGGGTTAGGAAAAAGAAATTATTGTGAGTGCAGAGAAGCTGCTCTCACGCTGTAATTTATGTTGGAAATGTTTTCTCCCTTTGAACTTTCCAAATCACTATTTCAATACTGAAATAGCACTCAAGATCTCATTTCCTCCAAAGCCTTTCTCTACTAAGGGTCAGTTAAGGTGTAATGCAACTTCTAAGTCTCTATTTTTACATTTATTTTTATTTTTAAAATTTTTTAAGAGACAGGATCTCACTAAATGTTGCCCAGGCTAGTCTCAAACTCCTGAGCTTAAACAATCTGCCCACCTCAGCTTCCCAAAATGCTGGGATTGCAGGTGTGAGCCACCATGTGCCCAGCCCCCTAGACTTCCAAATCTCTGTGTTCAGCCATGGCTTATACCTAATTTTCAAAGTGGTGGAAAAAACACACACATTTAACATATTTGTAAGTAGATATGTGTACCTATTCTGATTACCTTAAATTACAAATAATCAAAATACCTACCAACAGCATCTATACATTGATGACAATGGTGTAGTGTTAAAACCATGGCCAGTGGATACAACTACAACACACGATCACTATCACCCCTCTGCCGATCGTTCTTACATCTAAATTTCCAACCTTAACCATTTTTCAATCCAGAGGTATATTTTCCATATCTCCACTGACATCCCACAGTTTCATAAAACTAACACTGGTTTAAAATCAGATGATCTCTTGGCTGGGCACAGTGGCTCTTGCCTGTAATCCAGTACTTTAGGAGGCCGAGGTGGATGGATCGCCTGAGGTCAGGAGTTCGAGACCAGCCTGGCCAACATGGTGAAACCCCATCTCTACTAAAAATACAAAAAATTAGCCAGACATGGTGGTGCATACCTGTGGTCCCAGCTACTTGGGAGGCTGAGGCATAAGAATCACTTGAACCTGTGAGGCAGAGGTTGCAGTGAGCCACGATCACGCCACTGCACTCCAGCCTGAGTGACAGAGGGAGACTCTGTCTTAAAAAAATAAATAAAAATATCGCTTCTCGGCCTTTTGGCTAAGATCAAGAAGAAAAATAAATAAATAAATAAATAAATAATAAATAAATAAATAAAAATAAGGCTGTCCGCAAGGGCTCACGCCTGTAATCCCAGCACTTTGGGAGGCTGAGGCGGGGGGATCATCTAAGCTCAGGAATTAGAGACCAGCCTGGGCAACATGGTGAAACCCCATCTCTACCAAAAATACAAAAAATTAGCCAGGTGTTGGCAGCGTGCGCCTGTAGTTCCAGCTACTTGGGAGGCTTGAGCCTGGGAGGCGGAGGTTGCAGTGAGCCGGGATATTGCCACTGTACTCCAGCCTGGGTGACAGAGTGAGACCCTGTCTCTAAACAAATAAATACATATAAAAAATTGGCCGGGCACGGTGGCTCAAGCCTGTAATCCCAGCACTTTGGGAGGCCGAGACGGGCGGATCACGAGGTCAGGAGATCAAGACCATCCTGACTAACACGGTGAAACCTCGTCTCTACTAAAAATACAAAAAAAACTAGCCAGGCGAGGTGGCAGGCACCTGTAGTCCCAGCTACTCGGGAGGCTGAGGCAGGAGAATGGCGTAAATCTGGGAGGCGGAGCTTGCAGTGAGCTGAGATCCGGCCACTGCACTCCAGCCCGGGCGACAGAGCGAGACTCCGCCTCAAAAAAAAAAAATAAATAAAATAAAAAAATAAAATAAAATAAAATAAAAAATCACTGGTCTCTCTTCTCTCTCCTATACTCCCAAAGCAGCTTCTCTTCCCGTAAGTCTATTTTTTAGAGTCTACCTGCATTCTCGTAGTCTCCCAGATGGAAATCATCCAGGCAAACAGAGTCCTCGGCTCATGCAAGTTTGTTACCCTCATCAGTTCCCTCCTCTCTCCTTCTAGGCACCATCTTTACTTGGGCCACATCACTTGGTACTGCATGGATTTGCAACAGCTCTTCCTGCCTCAGGTTTCTTTCCATTTCAAACAGCGTACAGATCTTTGCCAGCTGGCCACTGTTTCTCACCATTCCTTAACCAAATCCCTCCACATTGGTGAAGCAGGGTTCCTTGAAAATTGATGACAGCCTGTCACTTAAGAACTTCAGATTATTCAATTAACCTGCACCCAAAATCTCCTAGCCTTTCAGGATCCCAGTCCTGCAGAGAGGGAAGTGATATGAAAGATCATCAAGGCTGACCCCCAAATAACCCACATGTCCTCCTCCAGGATGCCCTCATCAGCCTCTTTCTGAATACCTGCAATGTCAAGGAAATGCCACCCTGTAAGGCAGCCTATTCCAAGTAGAAAAAGCTGCTAATGTGCATTTGATTATGATGATGGCAACACTGTATGCTAACTTGGGGCATGCATAATTAATTGGAAGCGAGTTCCAAGATCAGATTAATATTTCATTTCCTCTCTCAGAAGGAAGCCTATCTCAGTGAGATATAACCTCTTCTGCTTGTGTCTCCTATATTGGAAGCAACATTTTCTTTTTCTAGTAGTTTGTTAAAATTTTTCAGCCCCATCTTAATTAAAAAATAAATTGATATAGTTATTAATCAAAATAAATACTGAGAAAACTCATTAATACTACCTTGTACTTATATTTTAGGTAGAAATTCTTAACTAATTTAGAGTAAGAGAAAGGCAAGGAGGAATAAATGAGTTCAAGTGAGACTCCTTTAAAACTAGGCTTTTTTTTCTTTTTTGAGACAAGGTCTAGCTCTGTTGCCTAGGCTAAAATGCAGTGGTGTGATCTTGGCTCATCGCAACCTCCGCCTCCCAAGTCCAGGGAATCCTCCTGCCTCAGCCTCTTGAATAGCTGGGAATACAGGCACGTGCCACCATGCCTGGCTAATTTTTGTATTTTTTGTAGAGATGGGGGTTTCACCATGTTGCCCAGGCTGGTCTCAAACTCTTGGGCTCAAGCCATCTGCCCACCTCGGCCTGGGATTAGAGGCTTGAGCCACTATACCTGCTCAGGCTCTTTCTTTTCAAAAGGCATATGATAACCTAGGCTCTGTTACCATTTACCATTCAGCTGAACTGGAGAGTTCTTTAAAAAGCTTAAAAATAAGGTTGTTTTAAAATTGGCTTATTAACTATATATGCCTGAAAGGATAATTTGCAATCTGCATTTAAAAATATGATCTGAGTCTTATTTATCCCAATATTTAGCAAATAAATTCTTACAAAGAAAATTTATTTGCTAAATAAATGTAAGTGAATGGGCAGATCCACAGAGTCTTAAGTCTTGGTGTCAACGATAAGATTTAACTCAACTTCCTATTTATTTAAACTATTTTCTTTCTTTTTCTTTTCCTTTTTTTTTTTTTTTTTTTTTTTTCGTTTTTTTTTGAGGCAGGCTCTTGCTCTGTTGCCCAGTCTGGAGTACAGTGACCATCATGGCTGACTACAGCCTTGACCTCCTAGGCTCAAATGATCCTCACCTTTTCCTCCCGAGTAGCTGGGACTACAGGTGTGCACCACCACGCTTGCACTAACTCAACTTCTGATGGTGATTTCACAGGAAGGAGGAGGTGCTTCACTTTCCTGATAAGCTACCATTAAGGCCCCTTTCTGCATGAGGCTCAGACCTGATTCAAGCTCTCCTGGCAGAAACAATTCAACCATGAGCTGTGCTCGAGGAGGCCATACTCCTAGTTTTCACCTTCTGGCCAACAATCCAAGCTGGGGAAAGAAAACAAGCTTTCGAAAGGCTCTGGGTCTCTTGCTCCCTCCACTGTGTTTCACTGAAATGGGGGAGGAAGAGTCTGTGGCAGCCACTGGGCTGGAGCACTGAGGCCAGGCAGGCATGATGGGCCCAGGGCTGTCCCGTCCAGAGGCAACAGCTTTCCCCCTCAGCACCTTTGACAAGGCCTGCCTGGTTATGGAGGCATGCCTCTTATACTCCTCTACAAGGGGCTGAACTCAAAAGAAGAATGCTGGGCCAAGTCAGGAAGACTTCTTCCTTGGGCTGGCTTCACATGCCCTGTGACTTTGTGCAAGCCAACTGCACTGCCATGTCTCAGTTTACCCCTCTATCAAGTGGGGAGACACTGAGAATAAAATAAAATGACAGAGGGGAAAATATGTTCTGTGAAGCCAGTACCCTATTTTAAACACTCCCCATTTTGTGCTGGGGACACATTCCTGTGGCAGCCCTATGTGTGGTGTTGCTGTGTACTTTCTGAAACAATTCAACATTTGCCATGGGGAGTTTTGTCAGTTTCTAATGGTCTGATTGAAGAGGCAGCATTCGGAGTCTGTGCGGGAATGTCAGCAGCTGTAGGAGCTAATGCCATCACTTCCCCATAAAGCGATGCATGCATGGTTCAACTGAGAAGGACTGCAGGCCATTGTTTTCGGCTCTGGGGCTAGGGGAGGTCCCTAGGAGTGATTCACATCCTCCTACTCAGGACCCAAAGACTTGGCAGACAGCTTAATGCCTCCCTCTGCTCCAGGGGTGAAGAGCCATGTGCTGGCATTACCTTGTAGAGGTAATCAGTGGATTCTGTCATTTCTGAAAAATTGGTCTCAGAAAGCCCGGCTTCCGCCAGAACTTTAATCTTCTCTTGAATCAGGGGCCTGTTGGGGAGAAATAAGCTGCAGTGAATACAACCTGTGCAGAACCACCAGACTAATGAAAATGAGGCCACCCTCCTTGTTCTTATGGGACCACGGCTTGTTCACAGTTTCAATCTTTGCATCTCTCAAGGCGCAAATATCCATGTTGAAAAATTTGCCCCCTCTCATTTGTAAAAACTCCAATTTAGGGCTAAGAATATCATCAGGTTCCATATTCTTTCTAATGGAAGATGTGTAGGAAATAAATCCTGCCTCATTACAACACAGTTTTGAATCTGGTGGTATTATGAGCTGCCCAATTAACGAATCCACTAAACAGAGGAAAGTAGGAGTGGCCCACACACATTGCAAAGGGAAGACTTCTTAGTCATAAGGCTGGGAACAGAGACAAGCAGTGGAAATGAATGAGATAATCAAGAAATTTAATATCAGGAAGAGGGAGATGAGGGGAAGAAGCTTTTTGAGATTTTTCACTTAGGTAACAGACAGAAACCCCCAGGTTGAAAATCTTACTCCAGCTCTGCTAACAAAGTACACTACATGGTCCAGGGAAAGCCACTTCCTCCCTGTGGTCCAGCAGCAGCAATGTAAGATGTACCCACCAGACAAATGCACATCATAAAAGGTAAACGACTGTCACCCTGTCCTAACAAATGACTTCACGTCTGGGAACAGGGTGTTTTACAAAGTAAATTCCATCTACATTTTGTCACAATCGGCACCTCTCCCTGCCTCAGACCAGCAGGAAAAGGAGCCACAACCCTTTATTGCTATAAGATTCCACATGCACCCTGCAAGCCACCAGTGAACGCTACTGAGGGAGGCCAAATATGGTCATGATGAAAGCAGGAGGGCATTACTAGTCAATTTTCTTTTTCTTTTTTTTTTTTTTGAGACAGAGACTCGTCTTATCGCCCAGGCTGGAGTGCAGTGGCTCAGTCTCAGCTCACTGCAACCTCTGCCTCCCAGGTGCAAGCGATTCTCCTGCCTCAGCCTCCCGAGGAGCTGGCACTACAGGTGTGCGTCACCACACCCAGCTAATTTTGTCGTATTTTTGTAGAGACTGGGTTCCACCCTGTTAGCCAGGCTGGTCTCGAACTCCTGACCTCAAGCGATCTGCCCGCCTCGGCCTCCGAAAGTGCTGGGATTACAGACATGAGCCATTGCGCCTGGCCACTAGTCAATTTTCTATAGATCCTTAAAGACCTTACTTAGCAAAAGCAGAAGCACTTAGGGAGCAAAGTAAACATATCATCAGCTTCCACCCTTGCTCAACTCCAACCCAGGCCATGCAGCCAAACCATACCAAAGGTAGTCATCAGCTGTGCCCTTTGCCACGAGGTAGTGAATGCCCACCGAGCTGGTCTGTCCAATGCGGTGCACGCGGTCCTCAGCCTGGATCAGCACCTGTGTGTCCAGAAATCGAGACAGGCAGGTAAAGGCCTAAAGCAGTTCTACCCACCATAGCAGGTAGCCTCTCCACCCCATTTCCAGCCCCACCACAACCCTCCCTCCTCAAAGCACTTCACTGTCTCAGACCTAGATATAACCTACACTTCACCATCTCAGACCTAAAAATGACCTGCCACTTTAACAAAAGAGAGAACCCAAAACAGCCCTGGTTGGGGAACTGGAATCTGGAACAGAAGATCTGCGGGTGGCTGTTCGGTGCTGGGCACTGAGCTAGGTCCTGCAAATGAAAAAGCACAGGCTCTGCCATCAGGCTGCATGGGGAGGGGCCAGTGATGGTGGCCTGCACACTTCCATTTCTTCTCTGTATGAAATAAAAAGTTATCTTCTAAATAAATAAAACCATCACACACAAGGGAGAGGCTATCCATGATTTGGGCATAGGGTGGTGGTTTAATATAGTGGTAAGCCTTATAATAAATACTTAAAGGCTGGGCGTGGTGGCTCACACCTGTAATCCTAGCACTTTGGGAGGCCGAGACAGGCAGATTGCTTGAGCCCAGGAGTTCCAGAACAGCTTGGGCAACATGGCAAAACCCCATCTCTACAAAAAATACAAAAATTAGTCAGGCATGGAGGTGTGCACCTGTAGTCCCCTGCTACTCAGGAGGCTGAGGTGGGAGGATCACCTGAGCTCGGGAAATCAAGGCTGCAGTGAGTCAATAAGTTCCTGCAGTCCGGCCCGGGTGACAGAGCAAGACCCTGTCTCAGAAAAGGAAAAAAAAAAGAAACCACCTAACATCATGAGCATTATTTCTTTTACAAAATGGCTTCACCCTCAAGGTCTACCCATTATTAATGTAGTCCCTCATGTGTAGCCAACAAAAGCCATAATATCAGATATTAAAGGGGATATAATTTTCCTGGAGATTACCAGAAAAATCTGAGTTCAAACAAATGTCTTATCTCTGCTCTCCGTTGGTCAGCTAAGGCCAATAGTGGTCTCCAGGGAACTACTCACTGCTGTTACTCTGCATGAGGTCCATTGTTAAAGCAGCTCACAATGATGGCTATTGAAGGGGGCACAGGCTGGAATGTGAGGCCTGGGCTGCAACCTGGTGCCACCACGTGTCCCTCTTCAGTTATGGCAGTGCAGTTCTTCCTGCCTCATCCCTTGAGCTCTCATTGCCCTAACTTCCTCCTATGAGACATGAAGTCTAAGATTCCTTCTAGCCCTGGAAGACTTCAACCTTCCTGTTGATAAAATGGAGTCGATAATCCTACAGGTTGCTGTGAAAATCTAGAAACCAGCCAATCGCCTGGCGTGGTGGCTCATGCCTATAATCGCAGCTACTCAGGAGGCTGAGGCGGAGAATCACTTGAACCCAGGAGGCGGAGGTTGCAGTGAGTCGAGATCACACCACTGCACTCCAGCCTGCGTGATAGATAGAGACTCCACCTCAAAAAAAAAAAAAAAAAAAAAAAAAAAAAAAAAAAAAAAAAAACTAGCCGATCGACATAGAAGTGCTTAAAGGAAGTGAAAACTGACTTGTGGGAAGTATAATGAATGGATAAAAAGGAAACCACACTTTCCACGACCGACACTCGCTGCTTCCTGCCCACAGCCATGAGCATGCCACTGGGGTATCCAAGTCTCCTGCGTCTCTTACCCCTGGGTTCCAAAACAGCTCAGCAAACACCACCAGGTCGGCCGAGGAGAAGGTGAGGCCCATATTGGCAGCGGTGATGGACAGCACGGCCACGGCATGCCTCTCCGACAGCTGGAACTGCTGGCACAGGTCCTCCCGCTCAGCCGACGAGGTGGAGCCATCGATACGGATGTGCTGCACGTGCTGTAGGAACAAGGGGCAGAAGCAAGGTGGGCAACAGCCCCGGGCTGGGGGCTTCTGAGCAAACCATACCCAGCCACAGCGCAAGCACGGAACCAGGTTCCAGCTCAGCAGAGGCCCCTGCCTTCAGAGATTTTCTTTTCAAATTGAAATTGGTATCGAGATGATTGCTTATACTCAGGTGCCATTGTAAGAAATAATACAGAGATCCCTCTTAGGCCTTTGCCCAGTTTCCTGCAATGGTAACATTCTATAAAAACTATAGTATGATACCGCAGCCAGGATGCTGACTTTTATTCAATCCACTGATCTTCAGATTTCTTGTTTTACTTGTATGTGTGTGTTCTACACAATTTTATCACCTGGGTAGGTTTTCATGTATTCATTTCCAATGTCAAGATACTGAACAATTCCAACATTGCAAGGATCCTTTTACCTTCCTCCCCTTTCCACGGTCCTTAGCTCCTGATAGCCACTAATCTGACCTGCATTTCTAAAAAAATTTTTTTTTCTTTTTCCTTTTTAAGATGAAGTTTTGCTCTTGTCACTCAGGCTGGAGTGCGGTGGCTCATGGCAACTTCCGCCCCCCAGGATTCAAGCGATTCTCCTGCCTCAGCCTCCCAACTAGGTGGGATTACAGGCGTGCACCACCATGTCTGGCTAATTTTTGTATTTTTAGTAGAGGCGGGGGTTCTGCCATGTTGGCCAGCTGGTCTTGAACTCCTGAGTTCAGGTGATCCGCCTGCCTTGGCCCCCCAAAGGGCTGGGATTACAGGCGTGAGCCACTGCACCTGGCCAATTTTTTTTTTCCAAGAATGCTCTATAGGCCAGGCACAGTGGCTCACACCTGTAATCCCAGCACTTTGGGAGGCCAAGGCGGG
>NW_012123487.1:4211475-4270596 GCF_000951035.1 Colobus angolensis palliatus
AAAAAAAAAAAAAAAAGTACATCCTGAATGTCCTTTTCTCCACATTTATATTCCCTATTCATATAAAATTCTACAAAACTGCAAACAAATCCGCAGTGACAGACAGTAGACCAGAGTTTGCTTGGGGATGGGAGGGTGAGGGAAGGGGCAGGAAGGAGTGATTACAAAGGGACACGAGAAAACTCTGGGGGTGGGGGCAGCAGGTGGCAGATATGTTTTCTATCTTGATTCTTATAAAATTATACATATTATGTGCAGTTTACTGCATGTCAATTATACCTCAACAATGCTATTAAAATGGAAAGTTTTTAAGAGGGTGCCAATTTTTGGTTATTTTCTTAGACTGGACTACAAATCAAAGTACAATAGCAAAAAGAAACAACTTAATTTAAGGCTCCTGGTATTATTGCCAAATTGCTTTCCAAATTAACTAATGTATTAGCATGTCCATCTTGGTGCACTTTCATCAGCAGTGAGCCCCGCACATTTTTAAAACCTCTGCTGACTTGATGGGGTGAAAAAAAAAAAAATCTTTTTTTCACTAACTTGATTACTAGTGAAATTGAGTGTTTTCATATCGTTTAATTGGCCATCGGTGTCATTTCTTTGATGAACTATCTATTTATGCAGGTTGCCCATTTTTTTTTTCCTACTGGGAGTTAGGAAATACCTTTACATGTAAAAACTATTATTTGTATGTCACAGAGGTGGCTAATAGTTTCCCTAGCTTATTTCCTTCTATTAATTTTCTGTTGTTTTCTAAATGCTCCTTTATTTTTAAAAACATGTAATTTTTCTTATTATAAAAAGAATACACACTCATTGCAAAAATGTAGAAAACCTAAAAAGATAATGATGACTACTTAGAGATAATCATCATTAACGTACTGGTATATATTCATCAGGCTTTTTTCTATGCATGACTATTTTATTTATTTTATTTTTGAGACAGAGTCTTGTCTGCCACCCAGGCTGGAGTGCAGTGGCAGATCTCGACTCACTGCAGCCGCTGCCTCCCAGGTTCAAGCAATTTTCGTGTCTCAGCCTCCCGACTAGCTGGGATTACAGGCATACACCACCAAGCCCAGCTACTTTTTGTATTTTTAGTAGAGTTGGGGTTCTGCCATGTTGTCCAGGCTGGTCTAGAATTCCTAACCTCAGGTGATCTGCCCGCCTCAGTCTCCCAAAGTGCTGGGATTACAGGCATGAGCTAATGCGCCCAGACAACATGACAATTTTTTAAAATTATTATACATACAATAGCTTTTTGTCCATAGTATGGACATCTTCTGATAGCAATATATACTAACCAGATACCAAGAGCTTCAATTTTGGAGCTTCTTCAGGTTCTTACAGTGTTCAGTGATGTCCAAAGTTAGGAACCACACTGGTCAACATTATATTTTATGGCTGAATGGACTATAATTTATTTAATAGTATATCTGTTGATAAAAACTTAGATTTCCAATTATTGAATATTATAAACAGCATGAAATATTCTCATTTATAAATCTGACTAGTCTGATGATTTCCTTAGGATAAATTCCTAAAGTGAAATTTGAAAAACTGAATGCACACCTTAAGTTACTGCCAAAAATGTAACAAATGTACAAGAGAATCATAACCACTGTGGGCTGGGCACGGTGGCTCACGCCTATAATCTTAGCACTTTGGGAGGCCAAGGTGGGTGGATCACCTGAGGCCAAGAGTTTGAGACCAGCTTGACCAACACAGTGAAACCCTGTCTCTACTAAAAATACAAAGATTAACTGGGCATGGTAGCAGGCACCTGTAGTCCCAGCTACTCGGGAGGCTGAGGCAGGAGAATTGCTTGAAGCCAGGAGGTGAAGGTTGCAGTAAGCCAAGATTGCACCACAGCATTGCAACCTGAGAGACACAGCAAAAACTCCACCTCAAAAAAAAAAAAAAAAAAAAATTTAACCACTATATATACGTGTCACAGAAAAAATCCATCTGTTTAGGTAATTCGAATCAGTTTTTCCTTTGTAATTTCCTTGTTTTTATGCTTAGAAAGTCATTCTCCACCCAGTGATCAGCTATTGTTCATTGGTATTTTCTTCTAGTACTTCACGGTTTCAAGGATCTTTGATTCACCTGGAATTTAATATAGTAAACAGTGAGGTAAAGTTTCATCTACCCTCCCCACCCCCCAATTATTCAGGCAATTACCCAAACTTTGTTGAAGAAATTGAAAACGGACTTGTGACATTTCCTTGATCATGTATTTGCTTCCCATTTATGGTAAAGGGCTATCTATTCTCTTCCACCCATCTGGCCATCTCTCTGGGGCCAGCATGGCTGACTTTGAATTATTGGTGTTTTATAATACATTTTAATATTTAATATCTGAAGGGTCAAGTCTTCCGACATTGCTCTTCTTTTTCATAGTTGCTTAGCTATCTCTTCTGCTTTTTTTTTTTTTTGAGATGTTCTTGGGAATAACAGTATAAAGTTCCCTTTAAAAAAATCCACCTGGAGCCTGGATATGGTGGCTAATGCCTGTAATCCCAGCACTTTGGTAGGCCGAGGCAAAAGAATTGCTTGAGCCCGGTTGTAGACCAGCCTGGGCAACATGGCAAGACCCTGTCTCTACAGAAAAATTTAAAAATTTGTGAGGCGTGGTGGTACATTCCTGAGGTCCCAGCTACTGGGGAGGCTCAGGCAGGAGGATCACTTGAGCCTAGGAGGTTGAGGCTTCAGTGAGCAGTGTTCGTGCCACTGAACTCCAGTGTGGGAGATAGAGTGAGACTCTGCCTCAAAAAAAAAAAAAAGAAAAAAAGAAAAGAAAAAAGAAAAAAAAAGATCTAGTTGGAGTTTTTATTAGAATTGAATTAAACCAGCTGGGCCTGGTGGCTCACACCTGTAATCCCAGCATTTTGAGAGGCTGAAGTGGGTGGATCACTTGAGGCCAGGAGTTCAAGAGCAACCTGGCCAACATGGTGAAACCCCGTCTCTACTAAAAAAATTAAAAAAAAATTAGCTGGGCATGGTGGTGCGCACCAGTAGTCCCAGCTATTCACGAGCCTGAGGCACGAGAATCTCTTGAACCCAGGAGGCAGAGGCTGTAGTGAGCTGAGATGAAGCCACTGCACTCCAGCCTGGGCAATGGAACGAGAGCCCCTCCCCAACAAAAGAAATTTAAAAGATAAAAAGATAACTGATAAAACATTAATATCCAGAATTTATAAAGAATTTTCCTAGATCAATAAGAAAAAAACAATCCAACAGAAAAACAGGCAAAGGATACAAACAATATTCACAGGAGACAGCTAAAATGGCCATAAATAAATAAATAAATAAATAAAATCATACACATTTTACTGGTAGTCAGGGAAATGCAAATTAGAGCAAGAATGAGATGATATTTCATATCTCTGGATTGGTAAAATTAAAAAGTCGGATAATACCAGTGTTAATGGGCACACAGAACAACAGGGACCCTTATATGTTGTTAGTGAGATTATAAATGTGAATGGTCACCTTGGAGAACAATTTGACACCACTTAGTATGAAGATGAGCCTATTTAATAACCATGCAAGAGCATGCCTGAATATGCCTCCCCTACACAAAGCACATACACAAGGCATAAAGAAATGCATAGATACAAACATACACCTACTATAATATTCACACAATAGCAACCATCAGCAGGAGAATGGATAAACTGCAGTATAGCTATCCAATGAGATACAATTCCACAGTTACAGTGAATGAACTATACGTGTAATGTAGCACAAAGAAATCTCAAAAACAATGCTGAGAAAAAAGCAAGTTGCAGGATAATTACACCATCTTGTCATTTATTTTAAATTTTAAAAAATAGGCAAAAAGGAGACTATAAATTGCTAGAGGATACATACTCCTAGAATAAAGTATGACAACATGGAGGGCAAGGATACCCATTACCTTCATAATAGTGATGTTATTGCTGGAGAGATGGAAGGGGAATAGAGTTAGAATACTGAGGGGACCTAAGTATTTTATTACTAAAAAAATAAATCTTCATGCCGGGTGTGGTGGCTCATGCCTGTAATCCAAGCACTTTGGGAGGCCGAGGCAGGCAGATCACTTGAGGCCAGGAGTTCAAGACCAGTCTGGACAACACAGTGAAACCCCGTCTCTATTAAAAATACAAAAATTAGGCAAGGTGGGGTAGTCCCAGCTACTTGGGAGGCAGAGGCACGAGAATCACTTGAACCTGAGAAGCGGAGGATACGGTGAGCTGAGATCCTGCCACCACTGCACTCCACTGTGGGCAACACAGCAAGACTCTGCCTCAAAATAAAAAAACTAAAAAAACCTTGAAATAAATACAGTGAAACTTTTCATTTATTAAATCTGGGTGGGAGACACATGGGTGTTTGTTGTATATTTCTCTGTATCCTTAATGTATATTCAAATATTATATAAATATAAATGATGAAGGAAGACAAGGAGCAATTTACTGCCTTAAGTTTAACCAAAATGAAAAGGGGATGAAATGTGTTCAGTTTTCATAAACATCCTTGGAAATCCTTCTAGATCCCTTTCGTTCAATTCCAAGAGAGCCATAAAACTCTCTTCTAATGTCTGCACACTGCCACGTGCAATTAATAAAAGTGCTTTGACAGTGCTGAGGAGGAATGAAAGGAAGGAAAAGAGGAAAACATTCGCATAAATAAATACTTGTCTCCATACAAAAGGACAATTTTGCTATCTCCTCTCTTGCCAACTTTGTAATTATTTATGCAGAATAATGAACAGCCCCTGGGAGATGTTCCTAAAGCAAGACTCCTGGGATATCTATTTGGAGCATGGAGGAGGTTAAAATGACAGGGCTGGGGAAACATTCTGACCCCACTGTGGTTCTACAAACAAGAACAACTGTTCTTCAGAAAGTCTTCAGCAATGCTTCCGGAAGCCATCGGTCTCACTTTGCTTGGATCTGATCTAAGCCTGCCCAGAACAACTTGGGATATGGCAAAAGCAGCCCATGGTGAATTTCAAAGGGAGCTCACCTTTCTCTCAAGCTCCTGCGTAATTGCATCCAGGACCACCTTATGGTGTGCAAACACTAGAAACTTCTCTCTTCCACTTTCCAGTAGGTCCAAGATATATTCACTGCATTTGACAATGACAACAAAACAGATTAAACATATACTTCTTATGTTTTATGTGTCTCTGGTATGTTACTGAAACATTCTTATTATCTAGGATCACAGAAGATGATCAACAGTTTTCACTTTACCTCCGACTATCATTATAATGTGTTTTATGTACAAATTAGAGTGTCCTCTGTAGATCTGAAAGTACTTAGGGAGGGGACTAAGGAATTATTGACAGTACACAAATTTCTAGAAGCTAAACATTGAGACATACACAATACTAAAGAGACATTCCGGGAAGGATCTCCAGCACCTCCCACTTTAGACCTCAAATAACAGGGCCAGTAGTTAAGTCAGTAGTAAATAAATTCTCTTCCAAGGCAGAGGACTATGGAGAGAAGGATCTCATTTGTTCGGCCTCCCTTTAATTTACTTCTCTGTTCCATCCACTGTGTTTTTTCTTAGCTTCCCACCATTTTTTTTTTTTTTTTTTTTTTCCTGAGACTGAGTTTCACTCTGTCGCCCAGGCTGGAGTGCAGTGCTGAAATCTCGGCTCACTGCAACCTTCGCCTCCCAGGTTCAAGCAACTCTCTTGCCTTAGCCTCCTGAGTAGCTGGGATTATGGGCACCACCATGCCCAGCTAACTTTTATATTTTTAGTAGAGATGGGGTTTTACCATGTTGGCCAGGCTGGTCTCAAACTCCTGACCTCAGGCGATTTGCCCGCCTCGGTCTCCCAAAGTGCTGGGATTACAGGCATGAGCCACTGCACCTGGTAAGCTTCCCACCTCTTATCTTTTGCTTGGCCTTAAGGTGGCTACCCTCAGGGAGCAGTGCGGTGGAAAGTCACCAGGTTAAGAGACCCTGGCTGGGTCCCCCTCTCCCCTGGTAGCTCCCTGAAGAGGGATCACAATTCCAAAGAGGTAAGCCCAGTACTGGCAAGTGAGCTCCTTCACTGAAGCCATCACCAGCCATGGGTGCATCTGGGCAGGGAACAGACTCTGCCTTCCTTAAAGAAGGATATGTCTCAGGTGGGGGAAGGGTACGTGGACTGCCCTGTAAACATCCAAGAGTCTTTTCAAACAACACTATGACTGACCAGGGCACCAGATTTGAGTTCAATTTGTGAACTGTTCATACTAATAGAATTTACTTTAATTATTTTGAGAGACATAAAATTTGCCATGATATAAGCAAAAAAGTTTATGGCTACAGCATCAAAAAGTCATAAGGCCACAAAATCTACTTGGTGAGCTCATAAAAACCACAGGCCCCAATTTTCCTAATGCCTCTATCCCCTCTATATCTCATACACAGCTTTGTTGTTCTATAACCTTCTACAAGTTCCTAGGCTTGAAATATCTGCCTACCACAACAACCTTGGCTTTTCTATTAAAAGATGCCCATTAAAATGAAAAAACAAACAACAGCAAAAAAGAAAAGAAAAACAACTAGCTGAGGAAATTGGGGTTTTGAAAACGTACAATCTAATTTCCACTTACTAGCTGTGTGACTCTGAGGTCCAGAGAGTCACAGATTTACTCAGTGTCTGCATTTTTAAAAATGGAGCCAGTGTGACTTAGTGATCGCACAAAGATGCTGTAAATGTGAAATGAGTTTGCAGGTGTAAAAAATGTTTGGAAACTACAAAGTACTATACAATTTATTGTATATAGAATTTTGAGAAAGTATATATAAGGTATGACCAAAGTTTGTTTATGAGGTGGTAGAAAGACTTAAAATTTCTAAGGGAAATGGGTGGCTCCGGGCGCAGTATCTGAAGAGAGAGGCACCCGGTGGACTCTGAATTTTGCAGGCCCTGAGCTGAGGGAGCAAGGGAGAAACGCACACCGTTGCCATCTGTTATTCCACAGCACATGAGAAATGGGTCGGCGGGGGCAACTCAGATATGTTTCTGGGAGAAAAGTTTCCAGGCCATAAAAACCACATCTGGAGTTCATTAGCTCCGTAACAGTGTCATAAATGAAAAGGGCAGTGCCCAGGAGGTGAAAGGGAGAGGCCAGCACTGGGCAGTCTTTCCAGGGAGCATTGCAGATGGAGTGGTGTGGGGAACTCTCTTGCCTCAGTGGAGGGTGTGGAGAGGTAGGTGGGCCAAGTACGAGGGTGGGGAAGATACGTTTCCTAATTTATCCCCAGATCTCAGTCCCCACAGCCAGTCTGGCATCACTCAGCCCTACGGAATCCATTTTCATTGTAATTTCATCAGTTGGACCATTATCCTGCCAGAGCATCACATGAATGTTAAACAAAAAAAAAGTCAGGCAAACTGCACATCATTAGAATTGCCAGGTTCCTACCCCAGTGATATTTAAATAGGAGTGGGTTTTTCTTTAAGAAAGGCATACAACTGAGGATTCTGTCATGAATAATTCTAAGAATAGAAATTATTACTTTAGCTTAGTTTATGAGGTGGAAATAGAATTAAGCATGACAAGGCCCATATCTTTTGAACAAACTTTGACATTTATCTTTTTATTTAGGTTAGTAATGGATGACAATCCCTGACTTTGGGGAAGACCCAAGTATCCCCATAAGGCAGCTTTTCCTTCTCATTTTTTTCCCCTAAAGGCAAATATGATCCCAGTTCTCCCAGAAAAACTCTCCCTTTTAGTGTTGGGGACAACCGCACCCTCCTAGGGCTCCCAGCCTACTTGGCTCAAGACAGGATCTCTTAGGAACCCAGGTGCATCCTAGTAGTAGCTCTAGTTACTGGCCAATTTACACCTTGTGGGTAATTAAGGGCATGGTGCCCTAAACTTTTACTTTTTTCATTTTTCCCTTGAGACAGGGTTTCAGTCTCTTGCTTAGGCTGGAGTACAGTGGCACCATCGTAGCTCATTGCAGCCTCAACCGTCCTCCCTCCCAAGCAATCCTCCCTCCTCAGCCTCCCGAGTAGTTGGGACCACAGGTGTATGCCACCATGCCCAGCTAATTCTGTTCATTTTTTTGTAGAGATGGGGCCTCACTATGTTGTCCAGGCTGGTCTCAAACTCCTGGACTCAAGTAATCCTCCCACCTTGTCCTCCCAAAGTGCTGGGATTACAGGCATAAGCCTGGCCCCTAAATTTTATTTTCAAGGCAGCTATGATTCGACTCTCTGATCATCTGTTTTATTTTTTCCTTCCTCAATAAAAGGCACATTTAATCATCTCTGGTCATTTCTTAGCAGTAAAATCATTCAGGCAGGCTAAGGTAATAAGTTGTTTTTTTTTTTTTTTAAAGATGAGAGAGAGAGAGAGAAGTCGATGCTTAGTGACCACTTACATGACAGATGGGATTTTAGCTTCAGCCGTTCTGTTGAAGAAGAGAATGAGGGCGTCTTTCTGCTGCTGTTTCTGTTGAAAGAGAAGTTAAGAATGTTAAGTGCCCCAGTCTGAGACTCTGGGATGAGTGGATCTAATTATTGCTCCTATGCGTTTTACAAATCTCAACCACCCGTCACCAGAGTCAGGAGACCCTGGTGCTGACAATAAAGGGGAATTATCCCTTTCACTTTCACCAAGTCAGAAGAACTGTCTGGGTCTGGTTTTGTCCTCAGAGACAGCATTAGAGCTACTCTGCCATTGTCCAAGAACTGTTGCAAGAATCCAAGAGGCAAGAAACATAACAGCTCTTTGGAAAAGCATTTCAGGTAGGCATTTCACCATACACACCAAACCCATGTGACCCACTGAAATGTGGCCTTGGTTAAGCATACCTATTTACCACAGCCTGATGACAACTTACATGTGACATTTCCCCAACTTGCTTTTTGCTTCCCTCTTTTCTTCTGCCAAGCTGTGACTACCTGACTTACAGAGCTTACCTCTGTCCAAGACTTACTTAATCAATTCCAATGGACCATGACTAGTCTATTTTACTATCATTTTATTTTACCTTATTTTTTATTTTTTTGAGATGAAGTCTCGCTCTGTCTTGCCCAGGCTGGAGTGCAGTGGCGTGATCTCGGCTCACTGCAGCCTCTGCCTCCCAGGTTCAAGTGATTTTCCTGTCTCAGCCTCCAAGTAGCTGGGACTACAGGCACGTGCCACCATGCCCAGCTAATTTTGTATTTTTAGTAGAGACAGGGTTTCACCATGTTGGCCAGGCTGGTCTCCAACTCCTGACCTCTGGTGATCCACTCACCTCGGCCTCCCAAAGTGCTGGGACTACAGGCGTGAGTCATTGTGCCTGGTCTATTTTAGTATCATTTTAAAACCATTATTCAGATGTTCTTGGTCTACCTCCCCCATAAGGTTATTAACTTCCCAGAAGAAGAAACGTTGTTTTCTTTAGGGTTTACATTTAAGTGACTCCTAATAAAGACTGCTAACACAGGAGATGCTCAAATCGTTTCATAATAATGTGAGATCACATTTACTATTGCTCTGGCCTCCCAGAGATCATATTCTTACCATCATCGGTAAGAGTGTCCCCCCAAAATTCATAATCTGAAACTTAATTTCCAGTGCAGTGGTGGTAGGAAGTGGGGCATCTGGGAGATGCTTAGGTCATGAGGACAGAAAGCCTGTTTGTTCCTTCCACCCCTCTTTGAAACAGAGACTGGGCCCTCACTAGACACTGAATCTGCTGGCCACTTGACCTTGAACTTCCCAGCCCCTAAAACTGTGAGCAATATGTTTCTGTTTACAGATGACTCAGTCTAAAGTATTTTGTTACAGCACAAATGGACCAAGACAGGTGGCCATCTCCTTCCACCAGCAAGCACGGTTTTACAGGTGGACCCTCTTCTTGTGCCTGGCCTCTGTAAGATCTGTGACTGACAGGACAGCTTCCCCAGGGAACAAAGACATGATTCAACAGCAATAACATTTATAGCCTTGAACCTGTCATTCTTGAGATCTCAGTAACTCAGGAAAGCAACCACAGCCAGACTGTACCTAAAACTAACAACCATGGATGGAGGAAAAAGCTGTCTGGTTAAAACAGCTTCTTGGCTTTGGGGTTGTTTTTATTGTTTTTGAGACAGGGTCTTGCTCTGCCACCTAGGCTGGACACGATCATGGCTCACTGCAGCCTCAGCCTCTTGGGCTCATGCGATCCTCCCACATCAGCCTCCCAAGTAACTGGGACTAAAGGTGTGCACCACCACACCAGCTTTTTAAAAATTTGTTTGTAGAGACAGGATCTCACTATGTTTTCCAGATTGGTCTCAAACTCTTGGGCTCAAGTAATCTTCCCATCTCGGCCTCTTACAGTGCTGGGATTATAGGCATGAGCCACTGCACCTGGCCAGCTTCTTAGCTTTGAATGATGTCTTTCCTCTAGGATTTTACCAGCAAAAAGAAAGATGCTGAGGAACCACAGGAAGCTGTGGGGTCACTGATTTAGACCATAGATCCCTTTCATATCCTACATGTGTCTTGGCAGTGGCAGCCACCTATCCTATTTTATATCAGGCTCTGGAAACATACACAACTTTTCACCTGTGGCTAGTGAGCCCAGATTTCATGAAATCCATTTATGGACCTCTAAGGGTCCCCAGTAGCAGGCTAGTCCTCCAACCCAATGCAGTTGCTAGTAGCCAAAGGGGCAGGGCAGGCTTACATATGATGACCTCACTTGCAGCATGTGTGCCTCCATCAGGCTGCAGCCCATTCGGTCCCCCTCTACAGTTTTACTCCTGTGTCCTTCAGAGACAGCCTACCCCTCCCACCCACACTCACTCATGCCACACTCCCTAATAAGAAAGAAAGAGGGCAAAACAAACAGATGGAAAACTGCCGAGAAGCACTTTCAGGAATCTTGCCCTAACATTTAGCACCTAGAGTTGATGAGAGTGTGAAGAAACAAACACTATTATACATGACTGGTGGGATGGTACACCGGGCCAGCCCTTTTGGGAATGATACAGCAAAACGTACCAACCCCCTTTAAAATATGCCAAAACCCCATCATCCAGCAACTTACTCCTTAAAAATGATTCTCATTATAAAATCACATGTGCACAAATTTCTATGTAAGCTACTTTTTCAGTACAGTATTACCCAGAATAGTGAGCAATTGAAAATAACTTAAAGGCCCAACAAAAACGATCCACGAAATTATAGCCATGTGAGAAAACACTACGCAGTCTTTAAATGTAACGGTTTTGTTGTTGTTGTTATTTTTGTTTTTTCTGAGACAAGGTCTCTCTCTGTCAGACTGGAACGCAGTGGCACAATCACAGCTCACCTCAGCCCCAAACTCCCAGGCTCAGGCGATCCTCCCACCTCAACCTCCTACCCGAGTAGCTGGGACTTCCCACCTCAGCTTCCCACCAGAGTAGCTGGGACTACAGGTACACACTACCACGCCCAGCTAATTTTTTTGTATTTTTTGTAGAGGCAGGGTTTTGCCATGTTGTCCAGGCTGGTATCAACCTCGTGGGCTCAAGTGATCCTCCCACCTTGGCCTCCCAAAATGTTGGGATTACAGGAGTGAGCCAGCGCACCTGGCTAAATATTATGTTTTAAGAGAATATTTAACAACACGGAAAAGTCTTCATAAGTCAGTAACCTGTTTTCCTTCCCACTTGATGTGTCTGTATGATCCCAGTTCTGCTTTTAAAATATACGTATTGCTTATTGCATACATAAAATATATTTTATACATATTTATATGCAGATATAAAAATATATCTTAAAGCAACATATACACACATAATTATAGAAAAATACTCAAATTATGTATGCCAAAATTATGGTTGTATAAAAGATGATTCTTTTTTATAGTATAGTAATAAAAATAACAACTAACTCTCATATACCACTTATTATGGGTCAAGCAGTGTTCTAAGACCTAAGCACGCATTAACTCATTTAATAATTAGCATTGCTATGAGGGAGGCACTATTATCACCACTGCACAGATTAGGAAACTGAGGCAAAAAAAGTCAAGTGAGTATACTTGTCACACTGCTACTAACTGGTAGAACCAGAATTTGTAGCACTTAAAAGTGCAGGCTCTGAGGCTCAAATATCTGGGCTGATGGTGAGAATTTAATGACCCAATACACGTAAAGCACCATGCCCAGCACATAGCAAGTATTCAATAAATGTTACTGATTTTAAGTATTCTTCTTTATTTTTCAGATTTTATACAATGGATATCTATTGTATTAATACTTTTAATGTGGGAGAATTCAATAGTTTTAGCTTTAAAAAAACTCCCCCAAACTATGCAGACATAATACTCTCTATTCATGATCTTACTTCTTTTGCCAGCCACTGGCCAGGAAATTTTAAATAACCTGCATTCTTTGTTCCTGACTAGACCTTAATTAAATTAGATCCAATGGAGTTTTTAAATTTTTCTACATCGGATATTTGAGTGGATTATCAAATGGCAAGGGTGAACTGATATTGTCACCAGGAAATCTGTATGGACTTGTTCCATTTCTCTGCTCCTGGTCTTGAGGACGAAAAAATGGCTTTAGACAAAAGATGACCACAGTCAGCTTTCCTTAGCCTGTGAAGCGAAATCCATTATTTCAGCTGAAAAAATGAGAAAAGGCTTTCATTATACATTATATTCTATAAATTGGCTCCTTCCCCTCGGCTCCTGTGATATAAAGTTTTTTAAGAAATGTATTCTTCCAGATGGAAAGGTGTGAAGGAACAAAGAAAGAATCATTTCTCGACAGGCAGGTCAGCAGTGCTTGGCTGGAGTCACCATGATTTGCAAAACTGCAAGGAAACTTGGGACTAAAAAGTAACTTAAAAAACTGGGGGCAGTGGAGAGAGGGGACTTTCTATAGATCCATAGGGCCTCCTTATTCGACTAAAACCATAAAAAAAAAAAAACAAAAAACACATAATTCCCCATTTTAACCCTTCCAACTCAGGATTTCATAGCTGGCTAGGGTTTGGAAGACATGCCTATGGTCATGTAGTCCAGCCTCCAGCTGATGCTGACTCCCTTCCTGAAGTAAGTTACAGCAATGCTCCTGATTAGATCCATGGTTTAGAAATGCACCAAATCAATGGCTTTAGAAATCCAAAGCTTCTGATGGCCCGAAGCACAAAGCACACACATCTGTTTTCTACTTGGATTTTCCATTATAAAAATGGATTTATATTAAGACACAAAAAGGCAGCAAGTTCTTAAGGAATTATTATCTGAAAGAATTTAGTGACTGGCTTCAGCCATCACACTGAAGATAATCTGCACCAACTCAATTTCTATCTTTCAGGGATAAACATTTAATTTTCCTAAGACTCCAAGGAAGCAGACAGCAACTCCCCAGTGCTGAACTGAGAAGAGCTCTGGGCTCTTTCTCAGCTGGATTCTTGAAGAGTGATGCTGCAATTTAGGCTTCATTTTCATCATCTGCAAAATGGAGTTAAGACTGCAGTGTTTACAAAGCAAGGAGGATAATCACCCAACAGGCAGGATTCTAGGCAACCGGCACTACTCTTACGTACTTTTTTTTTTTTTTCTTTTTTTGAGAAAGAGTCTCACTGTCGCCCAGGCTGGAGTACAGTGGTGCGATCTCGGCTCACTGCAAGCTCTGCCTCCCGGGTTCATGGCATTCTCCTGCCTCAGCCTCCCGAGTAACTGGGACCACAGGCACCCGCCACCACGCCCGGCTAATTTTTTGTAGTTTTAGTAGAGACAGAGTTTCACTGTGTTAGCCAGGATGGTCTCGATCTCCTGACCTTGTGATCTGCCTGCCTCAGCCTCCCAAAGTGCTGGGACTACAGGCGTAAGCCACCGTGCCCGGCCCCTTATGTACTTTTCCACAACCAGAAGGGAGTTGTGGCTCCATTTCTAAGCAAGAAAACATGAAAATATCCCCCAAAATACCGGATTTGTATAGCTACCTAAAGTTATGAAACACCTAACATTCCTAAGTTAATTTCATAGCATCACCAACAAGCTCAGAAATCAAACTTTCAGGTGGCATCTGAAACCATCTTTGAAAAGAGCCACTCCCTTTACTTGAAGAACTATACAAGTTGGCAGAAGTTTACAAAATGCTTTCAAATCTTGTTGCACTAAGTACAAAATTTCTACTGCTTTTCTTTTTTTTCTTTTTGGCCATACTACACAATTCACAGTTGTGTTTTAACAAGCTAATGTGCTTTTCCTCCTTAATTCAAATGCCCACTAATTGCTTCTTCAGGTGTCTACCTTGGCTGTTCTGGAACTGGTTCAGGAGCTGAACCAGGTATTGGTGAGGGTGTTCTCTGAGGAATCTCATGAAACACTAACAGACTTACTTCCATCTCACATACACAAGGAACAACTTTGCTGGCAAAAAAAAAAAAAAAAATAACATTTAATAAATATTCAGATCTTTGCATCTAAAAATATTGCATGTCTCAATTTTTCCATTAATATATTTGCTATACCAGTTCATTTGTTTTGTCTGGTAGAGTTCACCAGTAGACAAAAGTTATTGTTTAAGAAAAAGTTATAAGAAAAAACTTCAAATTGAGAAAAAATATTCTACTCATTGCATTTTTATCTCTAAAAATAAACAAAAGACCACCAAGATTGATTTTAGTGACAAAGCTTCCTGGTTTTACTCATGGTTCCACTGAAATATAATCTGGGAACACTGGTCTATACGTTCACATCAATGTTGTTTAACTTTGTTTGAAAACTCCACAGTAAAGAGATGATGCCTGCTCACTTACTCCAGACCATCCAGATTATTACATATAATACAGCATAAATTCAATACAGCTTGACATTTTGCCAGTGCATCCTCTATCCTGCCGTTTCTTCAAAGTTATCAATGAATCTTGCTCATCACATGGTAAAATAACATGAAAAACACGCATTCTGTCTCTTGTCATTCTTACTTATTTTCTAACTTCCCAGAAGGCTGAGATCTATGTCTAAATATCTTTATATGGGGTAATATCAAGCCCAGCGAATGCTTCATGATGTTGAAAAATATCAATGACTGTTATTTTCTTGGTAATGCAAATTACAAGGTTTTATCTCAGAGGACAGAAACAGAGCTGGTGTAGATTATAGCACTTAGCACAGTATGACACTAAAGTCAGAAATGAAATAAAAGTGTTTGAAAAGATAAAACCATCATAGTGAAAAGAGTCCTCAAATATAGGGGCAAGAGGCTTGGTTCCAACCTCAGCTCTGCGGTGGAGCAGCTGAGAGACCCTGGCAAACTGCAATCTCTGTGAGCCTCAGTTTCCCTCTCTGTAAAAGGGGGATGCCAACTTCCTGCTAACCATAAATGCCTGTAATAGGGATTTAAAAGGTTAGGAGGATTTGAAAACTCTATTTTGTTATATGAATGTTGACTTATTATTTTGACTAACACAAATGACACGGTATGGTTAAAGGATTAACATATGTATCAAATATGTTAGGACTAATTTTCTAACAACTGTTACTAGACTGAGGCATTCTCAAAATATAGTGGACATAATTTCCACATTCTTTGAGGGATTCCAAATATTGATCACCACCCTGCTGTTGCATGTGCTTATCTTTATGGCCATCCATCAACGGCGATTTATACAAGTATAAAACCACAAATTAATAAGGGATTTTTCAAAACTGACTTAGGTATGCTGAGGAATGAAATGGACTTGCTCTTCTTGTTTAGAGAAGAGGGAAAAGGTTACAGAAAGGAAAGCTGAGAGAACGCCGGGTCATTTTCAAGGGCCCCTCATGGAAAGGAACGCCTAGACACGTCTGCTTCCAAATCCGTCTCCAGCCCTGGACTCACAGTTTTGTCCTTGGTGGTCATTTCCATGGCTGCAGCATCCAGGGCAGCTCTGGTCCTGGCATTGATCCGTCCTGGGGCAATCACCACTATCTTGCGCTGCTTGGCAGGCAGCTGGGAAAGGACGTCAGACTTGAGGCGCCGCAGCATGACCGCTTCCTCCAGCAGAAGCTTCAGCTCTCCCAGGTTGGAGGAACCTGAGTAGTCCCACCCCCAAGGCATCTGCAGAGAACAAGACAGCAATAGCCCCGTGAGGCTCCTTTCAGGCCCAGTCCAACAGGGATGTGGGATCCTAGGAGGTCCCTCTTCTCACAACCACCCCTGGCTTAGCTCAGAGAATTTCAAGTGACTTACAAGGACAAATAAACCCCCAGTAAAACAAATGAGAAACGGAAAGGAAAAGAGAGAAAAAGTCAGGAATGAGGTGAGCAAAAACCACCTATCACGGCATTCTACAATTTGGCAGTGAGCTTTCTTTTCCAGCAGCAAATGCCAGAAGTCAAGCAATTCGATGTCCATTTTATTAAAAAACAAACAAAAAACTCGGCTTGTCAGACTATTCCTGTACACTAAATACTAAATCTTCCCTATGGCTTATCCTACAGAGTCTGTTGTACAATGTAATAAAATAATGTCAGTAACATCTTTATTTGATGAGACTTACGGGGATTTTAAAAACTCTTGTTCCTCAGTATGGACTACACCAGCACAAACAAGTACAATATAACAAAAGTAACTGCAGTGTTGTTGTTGATGGCAGCTGGGGTTGGCAGGAGGAGGCCACCACATAGGCTTCTGGCAGTCTGGCTGAGTGTCTAGGCAGTCCTTCATAAACATGGCCCCCCTTGCTGAGTAGCTCATGGGAGGCAGTGAGCTCAAATGTCCATTACCTGTCACACAGCTAGAGAAGACGTTACTGGCCAGGCACAGTGGCTCACACCTGTAATCCCAACACTCTGGGAGGCGAAGGCAGGCAGATCACTTGAGGTCAGGAGTTTGAGACCATCCTGGCCAACATGGCAAAACCCTATCTCTACTAAAAATACAAAAATTAGCTGGCGTGGCAGCGTGCGCCTGTAATCCCAGCTACTGGGGAGGCTGAGGCAGGAGAATTGCTTGAATCTGGGAGGCAGAGGTTGCAGTGAGCTGAGATGGCGTCACTGCACTCCAATCTGGGCAACAGACCAAGACTCTGTCTCAAAAAAAAAAGAAGCCATTACCATTAAATACCCTATCCTTCACCAACAATCTTACTGGAAATGGAACTGATTTCTACAATCTTGTAGAAAATCAGGGAGCTAGTGTGCCCGCTACTTTGTATTTTAAGGAGCTCATCTCCCCTCCTAGCTGATGAGCTAGTTACCTGAGGGTAAGGGCTAGGCTTTTCCATTATAGAGGGCTAGAGAGCCTAGCATAATAGTGGAGACAGAATAGGTGTCTCATAAACCTTTGCTAAATTGAGAGAAGAGATGGTCAAAGGTGGAGGAATAAAATGCTGTAAAGCTGTTTCTTCTTTTTAAAAAATACTCTGAAATCAACTGCAAGTTCTCAGCAAATGCCTTCAGAGAGTTAGTGGTTTGCAAATGAGCTCAGCATGAAGTTCTCTTTTCAGTGGTTTCTTAATGCATGAAGCTGGCAAAAAAAAAAAAAAAAAAAAAAAGCAGCCCTGGCTTCTGGGTTGCATTAAATAAAAACCATGCTGAGAACAAGTGGATATCATAATTAATTTGGATATTGCTATGGCTTAAATGTGTCTCCCAAATTTCACATGTTAGAAAAGTAATCCCCAAATTCATATGTTGATTGAACGTGGGGCCTTTGGGAGGTAATTAGGATTAGATAAGGTCATCATGGTGGGTCCCCCATGTTGGGACTGGTAGCTTTATAAGAAAAGGACCAGAGACCTGAGCTGATACACATGCTCTTGCTCTCTTCTCCATATGATGCCTTCTGCCATGTCATAAATATGAAACAGCAAGAAGGCCCTCACTAGATGCCAGTGCCATGCTCTTGAACTTCCCAGTCTCCAGAACCATGAGCTAAATAAACCTCTATTCATTATAAGTTACTTAGTCTGTGGTATTTAGTTACAGCAACAGAAAACAGACTAAGACAGATATCATGCTCCTAGGTTCTAATACTGTTAGCTCTTAATCTTGTAGGTTAAAACTTAGTAATACCAAATAATTTGTTACTTTTTCTTTCTTTTTTTTTTGAGACAGAGTCTTACTCTGTCACCAAGGCTGGAGTGCACTGGCATGATCTTGGCTCACTGCAACCTCCGCCTCCTGGGTTCAAGCAATTTTCGTGCCTCAGCCTCCAGAGTAGCTGGGACTACAGGTGTGTACCACTGCATGTGGCAAAGATTTTAAACTGGACTTTGGGATAGTCACAATCCAACAAGTTTTTATTGAAAAATTACCACATACCAGGCACTGGGCTAGGTTGAAAGAAGGATGTGAAGATGAGGAGGAAGGCATTCTTTGCTGTATTGGGGAGGTGTATCCAGAAGGCAAGAAAAGGAGAATTCAAAGTTAATGCCTTAGTTTCTGGCAGGAGAAACTACTGAGGAGATGCTGGCCTAAGATTGGGAACATAGGAAGGGACAGTTTGGGGAGGAAAGGCAATGAATTTAATCTTCAGCCCCTTTCATTCACTAGGTTCTAATACTGTTAGCTCTTAATCTTGTAGGTTAAAACTTAGCAATACCAAATAATTTGTTACTTTTTCTTTCTTTTTTTTTTGAGACAGAGTCTTACTCTGTCACCTAGGCTGGAGTGCAGTGAATAATGAACATTATTATGCCATGGGCCCAGATAGTCAAGAAAGAGAAGATCCTTTTTAGAAAGTGGACTGTTTGCAAATAGGACAGAAATCCAAATCATACTTGAAGAGTTTTGAGGCACCATGAAAACTATATAGCATCAATATAATCTGGATTGATCTATAGGGAAAATGAATTAAATATATGATTAAAGAAGTATATGGCTTTTAAACACATTTAACAATTGGGAAATTTCCTGCCTCAATAACCAGCTAAAAATAGTTTGCAATTAACTATGCTAAGCACTACAATTTACATTATAAGTACTTTGTTTGAATGTAAGTGGATATTTTTAAAGTACTTGAAAACTCTTTTTCTTCTTTTAAAAATTTAAAAAATAAGGCAGACACTCTTATTTATATCATGTATTTGCACAGCAAGGCTTTTCCCTCATAGATGGGTGGTCCCCTCATAGATGGCTTGTAGGATAAGTTGCAGCCATTTCTCCAAAGTGTCAATACATTTGTGGCTGATCACAAAACAAGAATCCCTAAGGTCTGAATTAATGTGGTTTTAAAAACAAAGATTCCATGGCAATGCATTTGTGTTTATAGGGCTTCCTTGCCATTTTGGGAGAGCATTTTTGGGGTGCTGGCTATAGGTCCTGAGGTGCCTGCTCCACTGGCATTGCACTCACAGAGCCTATCCAAGGCAGTTTGGGATCAGACTCCCCAGTCTACCTTTATCTTTTTTTTTTTTTTCTTTTGGCACAGGGAAGAGTTTCCCACCTTTACTTCATGTTCTTCCCATGCCAGGAGGAAGCCCTTACCCCATCACCTACTTCTTCCCTCTGCCTGGGGCCTCAGCCTCACTCCTAGCTCACGTCAGTGCCAGCATCTTCTCCAGGGCCAGCACTTGACATGAACTTTCCTTTTACAGCTCCAGCAGTGTGCCTCATGCAGAGCTGTGACCCTGGGCAAGAGGGCAGCCGGCTCTCAGAGCTCCACACACCTATACATCAGCCACTGGTCCCTTTACTGGAAAACGATGACTTGGGATCACCATAACCATTAAAACTAGACTTAAAGGGTAAGATGACCATTTTCCTCTTACCACTGAGGACATTCCAAAGCCATAGTAAGAAACAGAAGGACTGAAATCCATTTCCCTGGCCAGTGCTCTTCTGATCACATCATGGCCAGAGAGAAGGAAGAGAAAGGTAAGTGTCAAAATCAGGGTGAGAAATGGGTGGGCTGGGAGGGAAGAGATAATAAATACCCGCTTGGCATCACAGTAGCGAAGTCCAAAGGCATGAAACTGGGGGAAGAACGTTGGCTTGACTGCGATGATCTGTGTGTAGAGTTCTGCGGGCCGGGACATGGCTGGTGTGCCCGACAACAGGATCACCCTCTTGGCAACCTAACAGACAAACAGCCAAAGGTGCTCTGAACACAGGGAGGAGCACACAGGAAATGTTCAAAATGCCCCAGTGATGGAGGAGCTGGATGCCCAGGGTGTTGCAAGAACCTAATGGCATTGCCAATGCAAGCAGTTAGATGGCATCTCCTTTTCTTTAAATCCTCCCTGCCTGCCCTCTGCTGAGCTCTATCCTAGTACTTAACATATTACATTGAATTATAACTTTTCTGTCTCCCTTGTTAGATTGCAAGCCTCCTGAGATAAGGACTGAGCTGTATTCACCTTTATTTTCTGTAGCTTTTGCCTGACACCAAGTAACCAATAAATGTTCACTGTATGCTGCAAAAAAATTCACAAGGAAGCTAATTAGTATCCTAGGGAACAGGATACTAACAAAGATTCCAGCATTGGACAGGAAGTGGGAGAAGACAGTGGCAGGTCTGAACTTCCTCCAGAGTGAATCTGTGACATGCAAGTTGAACTTAGATAATGACAATTACAATCAGCCCTCTCCCATTCCCAAGAGGAAGTGTCAGGGGTTGCCAATGTATACGTCTCCATGTGACTTTCTTTAAAGGAAAATAAGGCCTTTACTAACTCAGCTTCACAATGCTTCAAGCCTACCCTGACTCAGGCTCATTTTGCAGTTATTAATAACAAGAACCTTAAAAGGTGATATTTGGTTCCATTCTCCCTAAACTCAGCCCAGATCTGCAGCAGCCTGCTTAGCATGGGCAAGATGGGAAAAAATAGTTGGTTAACAGCAATGACAGATTCCAAGTTCCTCACTACCAAGACACCAACCTGACCCATAGGGATTAGACCTAAAGATCCCACCTCCTATTATTAAGATGGGAAAGATGGTGAGAAAAAAAAAAAAAAAGGAGACACTTCCTACTGTGTTAGAACATAGAATCACTACAAATTACTGGAGGTAAAATTCACTTCAGCTCTGGGAAGGGACCCTACCATGGAGCTCAGTTGTCTAGAAACAGCTTGTTAACCACTGTAACCTTGAGTTAATGACAGTAATACAAGGCAATTTCATGTAATAAATCACCTAGGACAATAAATTAGGTTTACAGATGGATACACTGCCTCATAAAAAAAATAAATAAAGGTGCAACAGTGAAAAGAAAAATCATTCTTTATAAATATACAATATATACAATTATCAAAACGCATTTGTGCCCTCAGAGCAATCGCCAATATCTAATTCCATTACGATGGGAGAGCTATGAATGTCTCCAGCTATAATTTTCCACAGTTCAATTACCTAGGCCTTCTAATTTCCTGCACAGTTTAAGGCAGACTCATTAAAATAACAATGAGCTGACGTTGGTAGCATCTCTTGCCTTGGCTTTAAGATCATTTCAATGAAAAAGGGAAAATGAAAAGTTTTATCAATAAGAGAAAATCTCATCATCATCCCAAACCTATTCTTCATGTCGCTGTGCTGGCCTGGGGATGGAGCCAGGACAAAAACAGTTCATGGATCAGATGATGGAAATTAACTCCGGGGTCTTCTGTCAGATATTTATAGGATACAGTTAGTATTGAATCGCTTCTCCCATACACTCCCCAGACTAGAGAGTGATGGGAGCATTGCAAAGGGGTGTTTGTGGGCCTCAAAAAGGCAGAGGCAGCATTACAAAAAAAGAAAAAGACCAGCTTTGAAAAGAACCCAGAATGGCATCTCGTCTGTAATGGCGTGATTTGGCCTGCTCCCTGCTCAGTCCCCAACATGTGTGTATGTCATCACTATCACCCATAAGGGCTTTAACACATGCCCAGCTGCAAAGGTGTCATATGTCACCCTCTACTTCTGAAAACTCCCAAATCTAGGAAAACATAAATCTATAAAACTACAGAAATCAACACTAAATTGAACAGTTTACAGTGAACTCCCATGGCTAAGGGAGAAAAGCAACACCTGAGAAATCTACGATAGAACAATGTAAAAAAATACTTTCTGTGTGGTGTTAAAAAGATAATGTGATTCACATGTGCAGACACTGTTGGGGTCAGATGACGCTCAAAGACAGGCTTCGTTTCTTCATGGGCTGGGGGTGGGAAAGTCCTGCAGAATAGATTGAGTTAGTGTATATATAATTCGCCACAGAGAGTTCAATGTAGTAATTGAAAGTGGATAAACTATACGTAATTGTAAAATTAAGAGCTGGCTGGGCATGGTGGCTCACGCCTGTAGTCTCAGCACTTTGGGAGGCTGAGGCAGGCAGATCACTTGAGGTCAGGAGTTCGAGATGATCCTGGCCAACGTGGTGAAACCCTGCCTCTACTAAAAATACAAAATTAGCCAGGTGCAGTGCTGCACACCTGTAATCCCACTACTTGGGAGGCTGAGGCAGGAGAATCACTTGAGCAGGGGAGGCAGAGGTTGCAGTGAGCTGAGATCATGCCATTGTACTCCAGCCTGGGTGACAAGAATGAAACTCCGTCTCAAAAAAATATAAAATAAAATAAAAAATAAAATAAAGAGCCAAGAGAATGTACTACTGTAGAGAAAAGAGCTGAAGTCTTAAGTTTATATAAGAAGCAGTTCAGAAATTCTTCATCACTTTATGTTATCTCTTTTTTTTTTCCCAACTGAGCCAGTAACTCACTTTACTGAATTATTCTGATGGGCTGTAATATATTTCACCAAAACCCCAGACTAGGAAAACAAAGCTCAGTCTAGTCTTATACCCAGAATTATTCCTAATGGTACCCTAAATAAATTTACACAATACCATATATTCAATTTAGAAATAAGACATGAAGAAGGCAGGTAACATCAAAGAGAAGGTCAAGTCCACACTGCTGGAAAGTCTCCATACTCAGTAACCCTGATGTGGCAGGGACATTGAAGCTGTGTTTTAATTAGTTCAGAGGTCATTATACAATCTTCAAAAATAAGGATAGTGGCAAGCACAGTCTGGAGACAAGTGACCAAAAGTATACAGATCAAGAATAAATGTGGGATCACAGTCACCATCCAAGGAGCAACAAAAGAGACACCTGTAGTTAAATCGAAAATCTAAGAGCAAAAGGAAAAGCTCAACGTTCAGGAGAAACCCAGTGCTTGGAGTCAGGGAAGGAGACCGCAGGTGTATTCTTTACTCTACTCCTGAGTGGTGCCCCCCAAAACAAACCAGGCCAAACCAAGAAAACAGCATAATTATGGCCACTGCTGACTAGAGGCTGCCCTAGGCACTGGCAGAAGGCCACCTATCACTCAGTGATACTTTATACATGGCCTCTGAATCTCTGGTCAGGTCCGCTTATTTCACATAAATGGTTCCCTCTAGGTTCTAGCCTATGTTCTAAAAGACGCAAAGTTCTAGCCACAAATCTGAATAGTACTAACCTTAACTAAACTAATTTGCTATGATAACCATAATGCCTTCAAGCTAAATGAGTATTGCTGCTCTAACATAAATGAAATTAAAATGCCACATATAAGGCAGTTCTTGGGTAAGAACAGACAGAATAAAGACAGTGACTGCATGTACATTGGTCCAAAAATACCAAAATATTATAATGAGAATACATCGAATGGTATAATTATAGCTGATAAAAGTTATGCCATTCCAAGCTTTTTTCTTTTCTTTCTTTTCTTTTCTTTTCTTTTTTTTTTGAGACAGAGTATCACTCTGTCACCCAGGCTGAAGTGCAGTGACATGATCTCGGCTCACTGCAACCTCCACCTCCCAGGTTCGAGTGACCCTCCTGCCTCAGTCTCCCATATAGCTGGGATTACAGGTGCACACCACCATTCCCAGCTAACCTTTGTAGAGATGGGTTTTACCATTGTGGCCAGGCCGTTCTCAAACTCTTAACCTCAAGTGATCTGCCCACCTCAGCTTCCGAAAGTGGTGGGATTATAGACATGAGCCACTGTGCCTGGCCTAAGGTAGATTTTTTTTACTCTGGAAAAGACAGTCTATTTTACCATAGGTTTCAAACTCTAATAATTTCCTTTTTAAGTATGATTATGTAATGAAAGTGAGGAAATAAATGAGAATGGTCGGACCCCGGAGAACTTCTATAGCCTCATCACACTAGGGGAGAAAACAGCATCTGCCAGCTGACACCGCTCTCCCCTCTGGCCTGATAGGCAAAAAGCCATCTCAGACACAGAGGGATTGCATTTTCTACTCTCCACTTCTCTATCATATGAAAAAATGGTCATTGCAATATTGCATGTAATAGCTGCAATTTGGTTACAAATCCATCAAAAGAGAACAGATGATACATATTATGATAAATTTATCCAATAGAATGCTATTTGCAAGAATGCGGTAGAAGTCATTTGGAACCATATGGAATGATTTTCAAGATAAATTATTAAGGGGATAAAGATAAGTGTAAAACAATGGTGGTAAAACACTCTAAGGAGGCAGAAAGGAAACACACACATTCGTACTTCCATAGATGCAGGCTGTTTTATGGAAGTAAACCTGAAAACTGGTAACTATAGCTGCCTTTGGGGAAAGAGACGGGGACTAGGGATCCAGAGGAGTTGAAAGACTTACTTTTCACTGTCCATCCTTTTGTATCATTTGAATTTTTTTTTGAGACACAGTCTAGCGCTGATGCCCAGGCTGGAGTGTAGTGGTGCGATCTCGGCTCAGGGTAACCTCCACCTCCCAGGTTCAAGTGATTCTCCCACCTCAGCCTCCTGAGTAGCTGGGATTACAGGCAGGTGCCAGCATGCCTGGCTCATTTTTGTATTTTTGGTAAAGATGGGGTTTCGCCATTTTGGCCAGGCTGATCGCAAACTCCTGACCTCGGGTGATCCTCCTGCTACAGACCTCCCAAAGTGTTAGGATTGTAGGCATGAGCCACTGCGCCTGGCCCCATTTGAATTTATCATCTATTTAAACTACTTAATTACAAAGGAAAAAGAAAAAAGCCTTATACATTTTAGCTACTATCTCATCCAGCCAATCAACAGAGATATAAAAAGTACTCTCTACTTACAGAAAAAGAGAAACAGCTGCTTATTAGGAAAGAATGTAGGATTCTGGCAGCCTTTCCCTTTAAAAAATTTTTAATTTTGTCATTATACTAGTTTAACAATAAAAGCCAGTGTAAACAAAAGACAACTAAACTAAATCAAAAAACCCCACACACACACCTCACTGTTCAAAAGAGTGCCGATAATCCTGAGGGCTGGAGTCATGTGGGGAAAAAAAGCCTCTGATTGAAGACTGAATGGGAGTGAAGACTGTTATGCCTGGCCAGACTGGACTTCAGAGGCCTCCCCCAAAAAGGTCAAATGAAAACTGACCTGGCAATTCTGATTGTAGGAATTTGTCCTAATAGGATAAATATGCAAGCTACATGTAGATGATGTTCACTTGCAGAATTATTTATAACAGCAAAAATGGAAAACAACCACATATCTGACACTGAGGATGAAATTATGGGATGTGTCTCTACTATGTAAATGCTCCATAGTTATTGAAAAATGATGATCTTGCCCAATAATTGACACGCTGGAAAAATAAGCTGTTAACAGTGGCTTTTTCTGTTGCAGGGATTAAAGGTAATTTTAACTTTGTTCTTTTTAGCTTCTATCATGTCTACTTTCATATATTTATATATAAGAATAGGTCTACCTCATTTAGGATTAGTAGCCACAGCAAACAGTGCTGTGGGGGATGAAAAACGTCACATTTCCCACGGGATGGTGACACCAGTTTCTTACAATCTAACATGTCCTCTCTCTGCTGACTCAAAGGCCACATTTTCCAGACACGATCTGGCCCTGCTATCCAACAAACTGTATGATTTAATCTAAACACCTCATTATGCCTATTTGCTGAAAATATGCTCGTAATATTAATTATCAGAATATAGTTCTAAGAGATGTTCACATTAGAGGAACAATCAAGTGGCATTAAATTAGGTCCTTATGCGGCTTTTCAAAGACATACTTTACTTTCTCCCAACTACCTTATTATTCCAAAAACATTTAGATTCATCTCCTTATTTAGATTGGTGGTTCTCCATGGGGTTGGGGAAGGGCAAGGTGGGTAGAGAGCGATTTGTCCTCCCCCAGAGGACATTCGGTAGCATCTGGAGACAATTTTGGTTGTCATGACTGGGGAGGAACTGCTGGCATCTAGTGGGTAGAGGCCACGGATGCTGCCAAACATCCTAAAATGCACAGGACAGGCCCCCCAACAACAGAGTCACCAGCCCAAAATGTCAACAGTGCCAAGGCTGAGACTCCAATCTAGATGAAAATACAATAGACAGAGATGAAAGGTTCGGTTAACAGAATAGCACAGAATGCTGCATCCCATTCCTTCACCCCAGTCCCGCCACAGTCCAGCATTACATGAAGCCAGTGTTGCAGAGGAGCGTGGCCTCAAGACGCCTTCACACACACAGGCCGTGTTCATGGGCCTTATTTTAAAATATTAATTCAACCAAGTTCTACAGCAAATGCAGAGTAGTACATGTTAGTTAGCAGTTTAAAGATTTCTTTTAAACCTGTCACTTTGAAACATCCTCAAGAGATTAAAGAGGTATATGCTGCTTCCAAACGTCTGGATGAGAAGCACACATTTCAGAAACCACTATCTGGCTCAGCTTGCCCAGCCAGGCAATGACTACATTAACAAGTGGTTGCTAAGAAGCTTTCACATTATATCTTTAATGATAGGATCTACCTATTGTGCAATTTCTTTTGTCTAAACAATCAGGAGTAAACATTTAATTTAGTTATGGCTGAAATACTGAAACCATAATACTAAAGCCTATTTTTTTTCCTACGGAGAGCATATTAAAGCCTCCCAAAAGAAAGGTCACCAACCTAGGAAAAACATTTTATTTAAGGGTGTCCATCAATGGCTCTCAGCATATAAATATTTATAGGTATTACTGGCAGAGAATCAAGGTTTTTTTTTTGTTTTTTTTTTTTTTGAGACAGAGTCTCGCTCTGTCACCCAGGTTGGACCAGTTCAGTGGCGCAATCTCGGCTCACTGCACCCTCCACCTCTCAGGTTCAAACAATTCTCCTGCCTCAGCTTCCTGAATAGCTGGAATTACAGGTGTGCACCAGCACACCTGGCTCGTTTTTCTATTTTTAGTACAGATAGGATTTCATCTTGTTGCTCAGACTGGTCTCAAACTCCTGGCAGCAAGTGACCCACCTGCCTCGGCCTCCCAAAGTGCTGGGATTACAGGCGTGAGCCACCACCCCAGCAAAACCAAGCTTTTTCAGTAAAAGACTTTTATTCTTAGGTTTGGCACATGACATGACCCTGCCTTGGAAGATGTGTCATGTTCCATTATTCCTAAACACATGAAAACTTGAAATGAGTGGACACTTATGTGTGTTTTGTGAGGAACTGGTAAGATTAATGCTCAAATGCTAAGCTTCATTAACATTTAGCATATTTGTTTTCCCTAGTTTAGGTAAAAGTTAAAGCTTCTTTTAATCAATAAAAAGCTATAGTTTTAAAATGCTGATACAACACAAAGGTTGCTTTGAGCACAAGAAAAACACACACTTTGGTTAGCTCAGTCGAAACAAACCAAAGTGGATACCTCCAAAGTCATCTGTGATAAATTTCTAACTTGTTAGGAGAGAAAAGGCTACTTTTCTAATTGTACTTCCCCTTCTCTCTTCCAATAATAGGAAAAAAATCACCCTCCCCGGAAATGGAAGGAAATTTGGAGGCCTACCCTCTGTTGAGATGGGGGACCAAGAAACCAAACACAGACAGAAGAGAGAGACAGATGAAACACAGAGCCTGTACTGCACATCAGAACATGCTTAGATAAAGACTAGAATCCATCACATACCCATGCCTGCCTGCTGTGAAGCCAGAACTCACACCCACCAAAGCACTCAGAGATGAGTTTAGGCCACCACAGGGAGGAATGTGGATGGCTGCCCCTTCCGTCAACCAAAGAGGCTCAGAGTAGCCACAGAAAACAGTATCAACTTTTAAAGCCCATCTTGGCTTTACCAGCACATCTCACATCTCTGACCCCGCCAGCCCTTGCTCAGTTCTGTTTGTATTAGGTTGATGCAAAAGTAATTACGGTTTTTTTTTTTTTGCCATTACTTTCACGAATACAACTCATCTTCCGTGATTTCCAGCATCTTGACAGTTTTGCCACTACAAGTGACTTAAAAGACAGGCAGTTTTTTCTAAGCTATTTGGTGGACAAGTTGCTAGAGGCTCTCCCTTGTCTAAGCAGGAAGCCAAAGGAGGATTCTGGAGTCCAGTGCCCACCCAGTCTCAACAGTCTTGACCTTCGAGAGACAAAGGCAGTACTACTGACTACCAGTACTGATTACTAGTTCCTTAGCAGGATATTAGGAAGAAAGATGAAATTGGTACCACAGCCCTAAGGAGAGAGAGATACCCTAAGTCAACACCAAGTCATGACCATGGCCCACAGGTCTGTACTTGCAACCCCCGCTGGACTAGGACCACAAGCAAGCCTGAGCAAAATATTACAGGATGCCAATGCTTAGTGGACTCGGTTCTCAGAAGTACTCACCTTTAGGACCGGCATAGCTGCTCGACAGCGGGCAGTCCTACTGTTTTTGAGGAAGTGAGATTCATCCTGAAAAGAAGCAACCACGTAAGTGAACAAGGTCCAATCCTGAGTGGACAGAAATAAGGGCCACTTTAGGCTTGACCCTGGCATGGCAAGTGCAAGGTGGACGCTCCCTTAGCACTTTCTCATTTAAGGAGATGGCTCAGTGGGCCTAGGTCAGGACCCAGGGTTCTGGTGGCAGCTTCTCTACTGCATTCTGAGCAAATTGCTTCATCTCTCTGGGGACAGTTTTCCATCTATAAAGTGGGATTCATGATTCCCTGCTCCACCCACCTCAGAGGCTGCTCAAAGAAACCACTAGAAGGTGGTTTGCTGCTTTGTAAGAGGCACCTCGCACCTGTGGAGCACTAGACCAAGTGCCCCATCGTGGGCCCTGCACTGATGCAAAGCTCTGGGGTGTCCAGCCCCTGCCCTCAGGGGCTCAGGGTGCAGGAAGGATGCCAGACACTCTGACAAGCGATCAGGCTATATTATCAGTACCAAGGTGAGTGTAAACAAAACGCTGGGGAAACTGAGAAATGGAAAGAAGACGATGTGATTTCCATCCTCAAGGAACTGCTATGTTTAGAACATGAAGTCTGATTAACCACTCTGCATTGGTGCATAAGAAAATATATATACATGTTTATACATAGTTTGTTTTTCTTTATTCTTTTTTTTTCTTTTGTTGCTTAAGCAAATATACAGTTGATCATATTTTCTAAAGCCAAATGAGTAACTAATACATGAGTATTTGAGCGGAAATTTTCTAGTTTGGTACAGTCAAATTCCTTGCTGTGTGACTGTAAACAACTACCTCTCTGTAGTGCCAATTTTGCTATTTGTAAAATGGGTACCATAGTTCCTTATGTATTAGGTTCCTGTGAGTCTTAAATGAGCTAACACATGCAAAGTCCTTAGCACAGCCCTGCCACTCAGTAAGCACTCAATGGTATCAGCCTTTCTATAGCTGGGATACCAGTGAGATCCCAACTGTGTCCTTAAAGATGATCTATAAGAAATTCCATTTCAGCTATCATGAGCAAAAAGGGCCACAAAAGCACAATAGAGGGGAGTGTGAAATAACCCTCAAAATGTCAAGACAGTATCTTGTCCAGAAAGCTGGAGTGCTATAGTCATATGCTTTTCTGATGATGAGCCCTCATTACAGTCAAGAAAAAGGTATTTGTGGAGAAAAAACACAGAGAGTACAGAGGATATGGAAGAGAATGGGCCCTTTCAACCAATAGGCAAAAATGTGCCAGTACTGGAACAAATCACAAAGAATGGCTGGAAACCGAAGCCTCTTCTAAGAAGTGTGCCACTTCAGAGCCATCACTCTGTTCTTTCCTACAACATTTCTCTGAAAGCGAGAGGACAGAGCTCTTACTTAACTGAAGAACAAACCAACAATGGTGGTAAGTGGCTTGCCAAAAAACTCATACGGCAGGTTAAGTGATGGGCCAGAAAGAGAAGAACATGAATTCTGAAGGCAGACGCAACCCAGCTTTAATCAATAACCTCCAACTTGCTAGCTTCGTGCCTATGGGCAAATTTATGTACCCACTCTCATTGCCAGTTTCATCAGCTATGAAATGGATATTCACAAGGATAAAAGATAAAGCCTGCTGAGGGGCCACTGGGAAAATAGATGATTATTTGTCAGCAGCTAACACAAGGCAACAGTCAAGAATTGAAAGCATTATTCTTCCCACACACTCTAGAGCCATTCCCATCATCCTGGAAAACTTCTTACGTTTTCATTTCACATGTATGCTGACATCTTTTCAAAGCCACACTTGAATTTGTGCCAAACCAGAAATGACTCCCCCAAAGACTCATTACCTGTATCATTTTGCAAAACTATCAATGCTCAAGTTTGCTTATGCTAAGAACACAGTGTGGTTCTCATGTCCAAAACATAATAATAGATCCCCTGAGGTCAGTGACGGTATCTTCTCCTTCCTTTCTCTAAGCTCCCACAATATTTGTGTGAGCTATGTAAACGCACTGAGTACTGACAGAGATGGCTGGGTACCAAATCTGTCTAGAGATCCTCAGGAAGTATGTAAGGAGTTAAAAGTTGGAAAGCCTGTGTGTAATTGAAAGATACCTTGTCAAATCTGGAAGCGGGTCCAGTAAGATCTTCTTTGAAAAACAATTAGAGGCCAGGTGAGGTGGCTCACGCCTGTAATCCCAGTACTTTGGGAGGCCAAGGTGGGTGGATCACCTGAGGTCAGGAGTTCGAGACCATCCTGGCCAACATGGTGAAATCCTGTCTGTACTAAAAATACAAAAATTAGCTGGGCATGGTGGCAGGTGCCTAAAATCCCAGCCACTCGGGGAGCTGAGGCAGGAGAATTGCTTAAACCCAGGAGGCGGAGGTTGCAGTGAGCCGGGATTGTGACACTGCACTCCAGCCTGGGTGACAAGAGTGAAACTCTGTCTCAAAAAAAAAAAAAGCCCCAAAAAAACAGTTAGAGTAAAAAGTGCTTTTGTGGGGTGGGGGTGTATCTTCACATTGGCTGGAAGAAAACTCAATTATTTGAGTAAAATGGCACCAGATGTGGGCACACCCCCTTGCCGTCTAGGCTGTAGTCCCCAGAGCCCCAGGTAGCCTGGGGTCCACATCATGGCCTCCATCCATGACTCATGCTGGGAAAGAGATGAGCTAGAAATCCCCAGCAAAAACTAATTAAATCACAATTTCAAAAAAAGCTCCCTATGAGATTCTAGTATGTAGCCAGAGTTGAGAATGGCTATTTGAAGGGAATGAATTTCCAGTTCCCCACAAAATAAAGACAGTGATTTCTATTCTTCTAGAAACTAAATGGGGTTCAAGGAGATTATAGACATGAAAGTTCTCAGAGCTTTTACAAAGAAAGTTTCCAGAAAGATGAAGTACTTAAAGACTTTGCCAAGTTTCTTACAACGATGACAACTTTAAAAGGGGTTTTTAGCTGTTTTTCCAACTTGCTAAGAAGGTCAAAGCTGACAATGTTGATCAGGCCAGCTGTCAGGCGGTCCTTCCCAGTCACCACGACGTTGATGCAGTCTGGCCTCAGAGACGGCAGCCACCGAAGGAAGGCCTGTGAATGACAGGAGGGAATAAAGCTACAATGAACATCCAGCACAGCAGCTGTTGGTTGTGACAGCAGCAGTCTCATGCCCATGAACAGCCATCACCTCTACCTTCCTGTCACCCACCTGCACCCCTTCACTTGCCACTGACAGAACACTCCTTTTTTTTTTTAAGAGTTGGGGGAGCTGGGCGCAGTCGCTCATGCCTGTAGTACCAGCACTTGGGGAGGCCGAGGAGGGCGGATCACCTGAGATCAGGAGTTTGAGACCAGTCTGACCAACATGGAGAAACCCTGTCTCTACTAAAAATACAAAATTAGCCGGGCATGGTGGTGCATGCCTGTAATTCCAGCTACTTGGGAGGCTGAGGCAGGAGAATCGCTTGAACCCAGGAGGCCGAGGTTGTGGTGACCCAAGATCGTACCACTGCACTCCAGCCTGGGCAACAAGAGCGAAACTTCGGGTCTCAAAAGAGTTGTGTTGGTGTCACTTTGTTGCCCAGGCTGGAGTACAGTGGCACCATCACAGCTTACTGCAGCCTCAAACTCCTAGGTTCAAGTGATCCTCCCGCCTTAGCCTCCCAAGTTGCTGGGACTACAGGTGCACACCAACATGATTGACTAATTTCTTTCTTTCTTCTTTTTTTTAAAGAGATGGGTCTCAGTCTGTTGCTCAGACTGGTCTTGAACTACTGGCCTCAAGCGTCCTCCTGCCTCAGCTTCCCAAGTTGCTGAGACTACAGCCGTGAACCACCAGGCCTGGCTATCTCCCTGCCTGTCAACAGTCACTTCATGGTGTCTGGGTTTCATCTCTATGATCTCTAACTAGATGGTAAGTTTCTGCAGGGAAAGAATACGACTCTTTTTAAGAGGAATTTTATGAAGGACTTAGCAGAGCCTGGTACACTGAAGGCAAATCATAAACATTTATTGATGATGATGAAACTATTTATGTCAATATTCCTACAAATCCACCTTCTCTCTCTGGTAATCTGAGCATCTCTAGCCAAACCCACCCAGGCATCTGGGTGCTCACCTGCACCACCTGGGCTGACATTGTTCAATACAAGGAGGACTGGCCTTTTCTCTAACCTCAGGCTGGTCACCATATGGCTGACTCTTCCTAAAATTTCTGAGGGTGCTATGGGAACCTAACACACACAAAATATGTACTTAAGATTACTTTCTACAGGCACTGGCAGAATTCATATCACAAGACTTGGGAGGCCAAGACAGAAGGATCACTGACCTCAGAAGTTCAAGACCAGCCTGGGCAACATAATGAGAATAATGAGACTCTGTCTCATTAAAAAAAAAAAAAAAAAATTAAAATAAAGAATTCAGATCACTGAGACAGAAAAAAAAACGAGGTGCACATTTTTTAGTTTTTCTTTTTTTTCTTTTTCTTTTTTTTTTGCCATCTCTTCAGTCAGAACGTCTGGGCCTTGGGCTGACCGGCAGCAGGAGGAGCTGCCTCCTCTGCACGAGAGGCTCATGGAGGCCTCCGGAAGAAGCCCCAGGCCGACGTCAGTGGCATAAAGCTAGAAAAAGCTGTGGACGATGGACTAGGTCTTCCTTCTTCACTAAGTTTGTTCACGGACTTTTTATTCATTTCACAAAACCACTGATTCCTGGATTTACAGTAGAAAGAGCTCAAGGGTGAGTGATACAGTGTTCTTGCCAGGCTCTGCATCCATAAAGTTACCTGGCAGACAGTGAACATCCCACTCACTCCCCACTCTACAGAGTGCAAAATCCCTGGGTTGGGAAGTCAGGAGATGCCACATCAAGATCCGGCAGGGCTCCTCATTAACAGGAAGCATGGAGCTTAACCTCTGAGATTCCGTTTTCTCTTCTATAAATAGGGTTACTATCTATTGTACCTACCGCACAGGACTGTCATGGGATTGAGGAAAATATAGGAGGTAAAAATATTTTAAAAGTTAAGTGTGGGCCAGGCACAGTGGCTCACGCCTGTAATCCCAGCACTTTGGGAGGCCAAGACAGGTGGATCACTTGAACCCAGGAGTTTGGGAACCAGCCTGGGCAACATGGCAAAACCTCATCTTTACAAAAAGTACAAAAACTAGCCAGTCTCATAATCCAGTTTCAAAATAAATAAAAATTTTAAAAACCAATAAACAAGAGAAATAAAACTAAGTGTGGTACAGATGAAAAGTATTATGAGCAGGGCACAGGGGTCCCAGACATGCCTGCTGACAGATGAACACAAGTCTCTAAGCCGGTTTCTCCTCGGCTTTTTTCCCTCAAGGTGTAACCTGATTCTAATCCAGAAAACCCCCAGCCTGCCCTCAGGTGGCATCGCATCTCTCTTCCTGCCTTTGCCTTTACTTGAGACAGGATCCTTAAAGATCCCTAGGCCCTGTCCGCAAACCATTATTTTATGACTCCAACACTGAAGAAAACCTTCTCTGTGAAAACTGCAATTTGAAGAGCATTAACCTGCTCCCAAGTGAAGCGCACGGAGGATGGCACCACCACCAGGAGAGGCCACTCCTTCCGGTAAAAGGCTGCGATGCAGATGGCTTGGATGGTCTTCCCCAGGCCCATGTCGTCAGCGAGCAGCAGGCGGCCTCCTTTGGCTATGGCAAAACTGAAGGCAGACAAGGTGAGGACGGCATGTTTCCCGGGGCACGAGTTCATCTGCCCTCACGTCCGGTGGGTCAGCACTGCCAGGTGAAGGCCACCGCACTGGCCAGCCCAGGCCCAGCCCACCACCAGACTTGCTCGCCAGAAGGGAAGGAACATGGGCCAAATAGGGAGCAGAATAAAAAAGAGAGAGAGAGAGAAAGTCCCAAAAGGAAAAATGTGGAATGTGGTTGAAAGGTAGGGAGAAGATCTGGAAGATGATTAGGTTGTGGAGGCCAAGGAAGGAAGTTTCCAGTAAGGAGTCACCTCAGCCCACTGTAGGCAGGGCCCAGGGGACGTACGTGGAGGAGGGTGATGGGAGTCCAGGACTAGCACTGAGGAGGGCAGGCTTACTCACTCCAGAGTCTGCCTTGAAAGGAAGGAAAGGGTCAGGCGCGGTGGCTCATGCCTGTAATCCCAGCACTTTGAGAGGCCGAGGTGGGCGGATCACCTGAGGTCAGGAGTTTGACACCAGCCTGACCAACATGGTGAAACGCCATCTCTACAGGCACATGCCTGTAATCCCAGCTACTCGGGAGGCTGAGGGAGGAGAATCGCTTGAACCTGGGAGGCAGAGATTGCAGTGAGCCAAGATTGCACCATTGTACTCCAGCCTGGACAACAAAAGCAAAACTTCATCTCAAAAAAAAAAAAAAAAAGAAGAAAGAAAGAAAGGAAAGAAGGGTTGGTGGGGTGAAAAGAAGGCTTTCTGAAGATCGGAGAGCATTCAGTATGCATAAAGGCAGAGAAAGGGGCTGGCAAAGACAGAAGATGCTGATAACGAGAAGAGAGGTAGAGAAAAGGATCAGAGGAAGGGTGCTTGTCCAAAAGGGAGCACCGACCTCAGCATCGAGTTTTTCATTATGGCAGCCTCCAGGACCCTAAAGCCCGTAAGTGCAGCATCCCTTGCTAATAGTTTATGAATAAAGGTGTATTCCACTATTTCGGAGCCAGATTGGCTGGGGTTGGAGTCCCAATTCCATCACTCAGCAGCTGTATCCCTTCATGCACATGATTTAACCTCCAGCCTCAGCCCCCTCAGCAGTAAGAAGGGAGTAATAACAGTACCTATCTCATGGAGCTGTGGGAGGGTTAATAAAGCTAATACTGAAAACAGTGCTTGGAAACATCATAAGCGTTAAGGAAGTGCTTCTATCATAACTACTATTCCACAAAAAGAAAAAGAATCAAAACACAAACAGTAAAAATGACTCGCTCGTGTCGCATGATGAAACAGTGAAAAGCTAAAAGGATCCCAAGTGCCAGATGTCTGGTCCTCTGTGCCAAATACTAGTCTTCTTTCATCTAATCTCTGAAAAATAGATCATTTGCTCAGAATCCTGATAACAAGCCACTGGGATAGCTCTTTCTCTTTCCTTCTCACACAGTGAAAACAGAGAATGTCACCTCTTCTAATCAGCAGCTAGCAGGGCTGACAAGAAGTCTAGGCTACACTTGCCCTTTCTGAATTGCCTGGAAACACCGTTTCCAAAGATGGAAAACTGGGTAGCAAATCCCCAGGCAGCCCGAGGCCAGTAGAGTGTGGGGACAACAGGCATCGTGGCATGGCACCCTTCTGTTCTCCCTGCAGCCTGAGCGGGCCCCTGCATGAGAGAGGAGGCAGCCCTTCCCAAAGCCCTGCTCTGGCGGCCTCACCCTCCACTGGGGAGGAACGGAGCCGAGCGGTGGGCTGCCTCACCTCTCCAGAACAGGCACAGCCTCCTCCCTGTACACCCACCTCTATGAAATCTTCTGGACCATTTCTGGGATCAACCCACAGCACAGACAGATGGGGGGAGGGCAGGTGTGAAAAGATATATTTTCTACCTCACTTTCTGATTTACAAAATTGGTGGCCAGCGAGGACAGGCAGTACCTAAGCAACGGAATCCATGGAGAGCCCCACGCCCTTTGAGCGTCTTTTGTTTCAGCCTCCTCAGCTTTACCATCTATAATTTCCAGAAGTTTGGTCTATCCGCATCCTTAGAGCAGAATGGACCCCCTGAATTTCACATTCTTTCTCTCCTTTTTCCCCTGCCTAGAGGGAGCCCAACTAAGGAACAAAGTGGCCAAAAAGTGACAACAAAGACAGAAAAAGCCTGGATAACAGAGGAACAATAACATAATTAAATGTCATCCTCCACAGGATAGTTGAATATAATAGAAAAAATTTTCTGGAGTCCTGTTTACAATTTATGCTTTTAAAACTTGAATTGTAGTATTTATATTATTATTATTTTTATGATTTATTGAATAGAGACATTGATTTTTTTATGTTATGTCTATAAGGCAACATGATTGTAACTACAAATATGCAAAATTAAACACATGCCAAAATCGGAAAAAAAAAAAAAAGGAAAAAAATGCCATACTCAGAAATTAATCCATCAGAAAACACAGATTTAAGCCCCAGTTCCACTTTTGGCAGCTGAATAACTTTAGGCAACTGACTGTCTTTCTGAGCCTCAACTCATTCACCTGCTGAAGAGGCTGACTTGGATATTAGAAGATGCTGACATTTCTAAGAGATTTTGCTTTATAAATGGTGTGTTTAATTGTAGTTCTTGCATTAAAGACAACAAAACACGGAATTGACAGCCCTCCTCCCCCAATGCCAAGCCCCCACCTCTTCAGAGTATGAAAGTTAAAATCTGTATTTATTTAGAAAATTCTGAAGAAAGATTACAAGTACTGTTAGCAGCTTTAGAGCCACAGAGGGAGAAACAGATCTGCCCTGGGGCGCCTCACACACAGAGCCTCTCTCAGGGATAATGGGGTAACGCGTAAGACCAGCACCCACCACGTGGGCCCAAGGATGGCTAAGAGTGCCACGAAGAACTTGGATGCTGAAGGCAGGGGCTGCCCAGGGGGTGGGGCTGGGCAACCTCTACTGCAGCTTTAATAAAGAGCCCAGAGGAAGAAAGATGAAAGGAAAAAACCACCCTGAGCCTGGTTCAAACAAGGCCCAAAGGACATCTCACCAGCTGGAGGACTGGAATGGCAATGCCAGAGGACGTTTTGCAGAGTGTGCTATTTAAGAGAGATGGAAGGAAAGGAAGAAAAGAATTAGGGGGAAGGGCTGGACCAGGTAACGTAATAAAGTGCATTGTGCCCAAACAGCACACCGAGACCCAAATCCTGCCAGAGACGATAGCCAAGCTTTCACCAAAATATCACAATCAGGCTTCAAGCAGGCAGGCTGTCGCAGTGTGTCAGTGCCATTGATAATTTAGGTTCCTTCCCTTGCACAGGGCTCTATGTCCAACTACACTGTCTAATAACAGCTTTTTATTTCTAGACAGACTATCAAGACTTCCTCTTTCTTCTCCTTGAACTCCCATATTTTTAAGAGAAGTCTAGTTCAAATCTGGCATTTTGCTTCTCCCAAGAAACTCTGGAAAAAAAGGAAAGATTAGGATGTAGGTTTACCTTTTTTCTCTTTTTTTTTTTTTGAGACGGAGTCTCGCTCTGCCCCCAGTCTGGAGTGCAGTGGCGCAGTCTCGGCTCACTGCAAGCTCCGCCTCCCGGGTTCACGCCATTCTCCTGCCTCAGCCTCCCGAGTAGCTGGGACTACAGGCGCCCGCCGCCACGCCCGGCTAATTCTTTTGTATTTTCAGTAGAGACGGGGTTTCACTGTGTTAGCCAGGATGGTCTCGATCTCCTGACCTCGTGATCCGCCCACCTCGGCCTCCCAAAGTGCTGGGATTACAGGCTTGAGCCACCGCGCCCGACGGTTTACCTTTTTTCTTATAAGTACCGCGCGCTAACCGATTGCGCCACTGGAGCCACCCTTTTTTCTTCCTCTAATAAGAGCACCTTGGCTTTCTTTTGGAGAACTGCCACCTCCCACTTTCGATCCAAGTAATTTAGGTGGGCAGGTCTTACCCTCTGGTTCTAGGGATGGGCCTATCACCAAGTCTAATCAACAAGACCTCAAGCCTCCAAGGCCACAATGACTGGCTCCAACGTTGGTACCAGACTTACGTCATTGCAGTGTTAGCCCAATTAGGAAAAAGGTGCTTCTGTGTGTTGCTAAGCTGAGAATGCAAGCTGGAAGCCCCTGGCTGCCCGAGCTGCCACACTTGAGGAGCACCTGCTTGGGAACAGAGCAAACGAACAGAAAGCAGATCTGAGAGAGGACAGCAGCCTAATGAGATCTTTAGAGATGCTGGATTTTCTCTTACAGGCACTGAGAAATCTCTTTCCTTAAGCTAGTTTGAATTGGGTTTCTGCATACCTGTAATTCAGAGTCTTGATTAACCCATGGAATTTGAAATCAATGGTTACAATAAGGCTTTGGTAACAGCACACCTGGTTGTTTAATGCCTACACTCTTCTAAATTTTCATCTATCCGTGGAAAATAAAAGTTCATAAAACAGGAAGCATCTGAATGTGGTCTGTGGTGAGTAATGAAATTCGAGCAAGAGAGGAAGAGAGAGGAAGATCAAGAACCTACTTGACTCCAGCTCTCTGAAAGGGCATCAGATTAGACACGAGCTTGGGGTCCACTTCAGAAAGGTCTGCCTCTGGGACATCTGGCGTGAGACTGAGAGATGTCTTCTTGAGCTGAGAAGCAAATGCCAGGGTGAGAGTCGTGGGCAGAGGATCCAGCTGAACTTGTGGGAGGCAGCGCACCTTTGCAACTGGAAAGAAGAACAGAAGCATATGAGCTGGAGTGTTCATGCCCAAAAGATTTGGAGAAAGAGGAGCTTTGGGATATAAATATTTCCTTCCAATGATGCTGGTCCTAGGTCCCTATATAAGGGGTGGAGAAATCTCTCCTAGTCAGGATCATTAACCCAAGTGGGAAAAATAAATTACTTGGGATCTACATGGAAATGAAAGCAAATGAATTGCACTGACCTTGCTTTCTGAAAGAATGCAGTCTCACCTGATTTTAAACTTCAAAAACGAGGAAAAAAAAAACCACCTTTATTCAACAGAGAAACAGAAAAAGAATAAACCACAGAGATTAAAAAAACACATAATTCTTGGGAGAAGGAGGCTGAATTACAAATTAAAAATGCAGAGAAAAAAATGATAGACCTAGAGACCCCTGGCAGTAGAATTACCGTTAAATCACTAACCACAGCCTGCTGTCCTGCAGGCTGTCACTTTCAGGATGTTCTTCCCTTTTATCATTTTCCTTTGAAGAATCTAATTAGAAGAGTAGCCATTATTTACAGATCGTCAATTGCTCTTTATCCTTTACCTTTTCAAGGGCACCCTGGGAGTGAGAGTGACCCACCAAGAGGCCAATTGTCCTCCGGTATTCAGTAAAGGAAACTACAAAGAGAAACTGGGTATTATTTTACTTCTATCCAATATTATTTGGAATTCTAAGGCTGGTTCTCTATTTCATATGGTCATGTGTGATCGTGTTTTCTTAATACTCTCACAACTGATTCCAAAAGTCTTTCGCCACAGCCATCAATCGGTTACCACCGTAAATGCTGATGTGAACGTGCAGGGCTGAGCCATCTACTGCTACCTCCAACTGCTTTGTATTTCAATATATTTAAGTCCATTTCTCTCCTCCACTAAATATAAGTACCAGTTATTTCTGGAAACAGTTTCCACGAAAAGAATCACCATGAGAGGAAATTAGGTAAGGTTGAAGGCTTTAATACAAAATAGACTGTCCATATTGATGCACAAATACATTTTATACCTCCAAATTAAATCTCAGTATGCTGATTTCTGCACACTTCACGAGGCTGAGCACTCCATGTGCTTTCAGAAAAACCATTTTCATTTTAATTCTAGTGATCTTCAGAACTCAAATACCTGATAAAGTTACGAAAGGGCTGATGAACTGGCTGATAGAAAATGCAGTGCTTTGTAGGCATTATGTTCCTTCAGCTATTTAAGAGGAATAAAACCAACATCTACTCTGTCTCCTACCAACTACTGTCTCCAAAATCCTATGCTGCAAGTTAAGCCATCTCGTTGTTTCTGAGAAAACCACCATTCCCTGACAACAACTGTCTCTACTGTCCTTTCCCTGGTACTAGATGACAGACGTGCTGTCTGGCTTCGTGAGTCATCTAGAAGTCATTTCTGTAAAATAGCTCTTTGGCAGAATGCTACTAGCCACATAGCAGAGATGCTAATGTTTTCAAATAGCAGCTGACAAGACAAGATTGTTGAGAACCCTTCTGGACTGACAGCAAGGGGAAAACAAAAGGCCTTATGCCAATTTCACTGGGGGCAAAAGGCCTGAGTCACTTAGAAAAGAGGGAGGAGGAAAGCTTAGATTCTCCTTACTAGAGAAAATAACTCCCACTGCTTCACCAATGAGCATTCACGTACGCAGGTCTTATTGTCATTTCTTCATTAGTTTCCTGGGCACACGTTCACTAGCTCAGGGTCAACCATCTAATTTCACTCATGAGGAAGGAGAGCATGGGGTGAGGAGGGAGGTGGGCATTCCCCAGGTTCACAGTACTGGCAAAGAAATTGGAACTAAATTGGAACTGGGCTCTATTCTCACTGCTTTCCCTCCCCAGCTTCTTAGTATAGCTGGCTTCTAAATTTTATAATGGGCCATGTTACAAAGGCAGATGGCAATTCTAGTCTTATTTCTGTCACTGACTTTACTGTGACCCTGCAATGCTCCCAGTAAGAAAAGCCACTGTTTCCTTTCTCTGGGCCCAACCTTCTCTCAGTCTACGAAATAGGAAGATCAGTCTTATCTTCCGTGAGACACTGTCGTGATGAGATAGCAGGTAAAAACTCTAAATCTAGAATCTTCACTCAGGATCCATGGAATCATTTTTATCAAGTGCAAAATTTTATTTGTGGCCATTATGTGCATTTTTTTTCTGGGTGAAGAATCCATTATTTTCATCAGGTATTTCAAGGAATGTGTTGTCTGCAAAAGATCAGGAACCACTCTACAATGCTGTGTGAGTCATAAGTCATGGTTTTTCAACACTACATTTATCTACTAATGCCATAAGTGTCCTGCTTTTTGTTGTTCCGTAAAAGTTAGGACTTTATAGCTAACATATTTGTGTTTCCTGATTGAAAGACAAAGGCGAGAAGGAAAGAACTCACTCCTATTTCTCATCAACAATTCAGCTTTTGCAGCTGGGCACGGTGGCTCACGCCTGTAATCCCAGCACTTTGGGAGGCCAAGGTGGGAGGATCATTTGAGGCCAGGAGTTCAAGACCAGCCTGGCCAACATGGCGAATCTCCATCTCTACTAAAAATACAAAAATTAGCCAAGCATGGGGATATGCACCTACAATTCCAGCTGATAACAGCAGGAGGCAGACAACTTCATAGGCAGACAGGGGTGGGTCCACAGTGAAACCCAACCTTCAAGCCGAAGACAGACTAAAACCTGAAAACCGGGCTGCCAGTTCTAGGTGGAGTCCACAACCCAGAGTGAGAACTTCCTTAGTGCCTTTTAGCCAACTGAATGTGCTTTTTCCAGGCCTGCCCATGGACCAATCAGCACACATGCCCCCATTCTGAGCCCATAAAAACCCTGGACTCAGCCACACGTCGGGACTACCCACTTTGGGTCCCCTCTTCACTGAAAGCTGTTCTGTTGACCAATAAAACCCTTCTCTGCCTTGCTCACTCTCCAGTTGTTCATGTAACCTCATTCTTCTTGGATGCAGAATCTGGGACCCGCTGAATGGCAGGTGAGAAAAGGGCTATAACACGTTCCTGGTCTGCTCGCCAAGCTGCGGGCAGTGATGTGCTCCTGTTTGCCGGACCACAAGAGTGAAGAGCGGCAACCTTTCTGGGGGCCCAGACCTTGGGACTCCCGGAGCCAGAGCTGTAACATGCTGTAACACCCCCTTGGGGCTCCACGGGTGCTGGTGTCTTTAAGTTTTTGGGCGCCAGCACATTCCCATCATCCAGATGCTGGTGCCCAAGGCAGAAGCTGCTTGTGGTATGCCTAGTCCAGCTGCAGCCTCACACGGAGCTAGTGCCCGTGCCACAGTCTGGAGCTGCCCGCTTCGGTGCACCTGGCTGTGTGCCATGGCCAGACCCTACACTCACTCACTCACACACCCTCCACTGCTCCATGCCTAACTTGCCCTCAGTGAGTGTGGAATCTGGACTAGTAGCGTGAGCCGAGTGGGCAGAGCAAGCCCAGCAGCAAGCCCAGCTGGCAAAGTGGCACCAAAAGGATTCTGTGTAACAGCTACTTGGGAGGCTGAGGCACAACAATCGCTTGAGCCTGGGAGGCAGAGGTTGCAGTGAGGTGAAATTGTGCCACTGCACTCCAGCCTGGGTGACAGTGAGACACTGTCTCAAAAAGAAAAAAAATTCAGCTTTTGCCAAATAATTCCCTCTAAATCACAAGTTCCAAACAGTAGCAGCCAGAGAGTCTCAAGATCAACGTGAGCCATCCTTTCTGCTTCAGCCAGCATTTATTTAGTTATCATTTCATATTCAAACCTAATTGTGCAGTTCACAGCAAGTTTTGCTCAGGGAACCAAAGGCTCTTCCTTTATATGTAATTCCTATGTCAGGAGAGCAGATAGAGATTAAAGACCACCCCTTTTTTTACTAAAGGGACAATGGGACCCAGAAGGTTTAATTATTTACCCAATGTCACACAGTAAGTCACATAAGGAGACAAAAGGAAAGAATCCAGCTTTTCCCTCACATTGAAGCCCTAGCCTGCCAGGCAAGATGGCCAATGACTCAGAGCTCCCAGGGTTGGTTCATGTCTGTCCTGGCCTGATTGGTACCCACAGATGACTCCTTCCTTGGTTTGGGAGGCCCAGTAGGCCGTCAGGATTGGGAGTAAAGTAGAGGAACATAAGCTATGCTAGCTGCAAACCCAATGCAGAATTGTTACAGCCAGAGAGATAAGGGACTGGTATTCTGGTACAGTCTGAGATATGACCATATTTCCTTTTTCCAGGCATATTAGAATTGATTGCTCCATATAAGCAAAACATAGAGAAGAAAAATGATAAGCCCAAACTGGCTTCTTCTTCTTGCACTTATGCTGTCTGTACACATACCCCATGCCTTGGTCAGTCTGTAAAGTGCTTTTTACAATGCATAAGTCCCTGGCCTTGACTTCTGCTTCAGACAGAACTGTATTAGGAAGTCCATTCCTAGTGAGACTCGCCTATCTTTCTTGATCATCCCATCCAGTTTTAGAAGTACACTGAGAGCTTATTCTCAGAAGTAATCTATGGTCACTTCCACCTAAGCTAAGCAATCCTAGCTCACTTCTAATTCCTAAAGTCTATGTACCCATGCTTCCAGCACTTCCATGACAGCAGGAAGGTTTCCCAGGCCTGGGAAGTTTCACTACTGCCACCTCACCCTTATGGCAAAAGAGGCCCGGCATTTGTCTGGGCTGTCATAAAGCTGCCGTCTCAGTGGATGTGGACAAGGCTACACCCTCACCTTTACTTACCCTGTACTCAAGCATCCCACCACACCAAAGGAAGGAGAAGATTCTTCGAAAATACATCAAATTTAAGGTGAATTATTAAAGCTTAACAAAGGATGATATAAAACAAGTAAGGAAGGCTTCTCACTTAGTTTACTGTGCTCTTCCAAGAGAAAGCTCCACTTCCTGGTCTTGACATCTGCAATGACAAGAAATAAATACATAAATAGGACACCCTGTCCTCCTGCTACGTGATCACACTTACTCATTTATTACTTGGCTTCATAAACTTCCATTAAGCTTAAAGACAATGTGGCAGCTGGTCCTGTACCTAGCACTGCGGATAGAGAAGTTAGGAGAGTACTTTCCCTGGAGGCTTCCCCAATATACTGGGAGGAAAGAGAGGCAGAGATGCTGACAACACTGGGTTGTAAGGGTTGTGATAAAAGGTGCCACAGGATACACGGCTGGGGAGGGTCTAGCAGGTCAGAAATGCTCTGAGTGACAGGGGTGATAACTGTAGCTCACACCTAAGCAGCATTCACATTCAGCCCGGCACTGTGCCAACACTCAGTGGCACCATCTCATCTGCCCTCCCAAGTGGGCTGTTGTTAACTCCATTTTACACATGGGAAAGACGCTGCATGAGGTCAGAGTGGTCAAACTGCCAAAGTTTCCATTTTAGCTCTGCCTCTTGCTAGCTATGTCACCTTGGGCAATTCACTGTAACACCTCTCCCTCAGTTTCCATATCTGAAAAATAAAGATCCCACAGCCCCTACCTCACTGGTTACTGTGAGGATTATGTGAAATTAAAGTAAAATGCTTATAAAAGTATGACTGGAAAACAATGAGCACCCTAAAAATCCAGTTATTATGAATTATTGTTAGTGTGATTATTACATCATCTGCTAATTAGCATAGTGTAGTATAAATTACACACATTATCAACTAAAAAGGTGAGCATCTTTCTACCCAATGGTGGCTCATTATTTAAATTGAGGAATTTCTCTACTAATCTATCTTTTGAAAAATCAAGGACGCTTGGTCTCGGTAAATGCTATCTGGGCAGCAAAAGTTCATTCTTCACTATATGGTTCCTTCAAAAGCAAGGTGGTCAGAAAGAGGCATCTTGGACACAGTGAGTCAGTTTCAGGAAAAAGCAAGGTCGTCCAGGTACAACCTGATGGAAGGAACAAAGCAGACAGACTAATCTTAAATGCAGAACTAGAAGAGGAAGGCCCCTCCTGACAATTTGATTCTCACAGCGGCACAGCAGCAATCAGGAAAAGTTGTGAACAACAGCTGAGGCAAAGGAACCAATCATGGTTTTTGGACATCTGGGTGTGAGCAGTATCAGTATCAATACTTTCATGGTACCCACTCTCAGAATGCAGACCATGTCAGGAGTGTGATCTCACAGGCCGGTGACAGACACACATCACTGTATTTGCCTTTTTTATCTTTTATTGAGATTGTAGCCCAGGCTGGAGTGCAGTGGTGTGATCTTGGTTCACTGCAACCTCTGCATCCCAGACTCAAGCGATTCTCCTGCCTCAGCCTCCCGAGTAGCTGGGATTACAGGCTGGCACCACCATGCCTGGCTAGTTTTTGTATTTTTAGTAGACAGGGTTTCATCATGTTGGCCAGGCTGGTCTCAAACTCCTGCGACCTCAGGTGATCCACACACCTCGGCCTCCCAAACTGCTGGGATTACAGGCCATTGCACCTGGCCTGTATTTGCCTTTTACGGGCCACCCCAAGCTGAAGCCAAACATCCAAGGGGGCAGGAAAGGCAAAGGATCTAGGCTGTTGTGGAGCAGCTCATTTCACGGCCTGTCTGGGCCTCGCACAACTCCCCTATGCCCTGCTCACCAGCCTGCCCGCATCAGTCCAAACTCCATCCATCTAAGGATGATGACATAGCAACCAGCATCAGCCTCCCCCGGAAGGAACCAAAACCCTGATGAAAACTCTTGTTGAGCAAGCAATTCTAGAGGCTTCTTCCAGGATGATGCTTGAATGTGAGGTCTCAAAGGCATGAGGTTTTAAGTATTTAAGTTCTACCTGATTAAGAACAAGATTAAACCAATTCAAGAATGGGGAAACACCGATCCATAAAAACTACATCGTTTTTAAAAAACAATGTGGCCCAAGCTAAGAATGACACCAAGGAGTCCAGAATCTATAGCTGCTTCTCCCCTATTCTGATGGGGCAGCTTTTGAAGAACCTCACAAAAAGATAAAGAAAAACGGCCAGACGTGGTGGCTCATGCCTGTAATTAATCCCAGCACTTTGGGAGGCCAAGGCAGGCGGAGAAGTTCGAGACCAGCCTGGCCAACATGGTGAAACTCTGCCTCTACTAAAAATACAAAAATTAGCCCAGTGTGGTCGTGGGTGCCTGTAGTCCCTGCTACTCAGGAGGCTGAGGCAGGAAAATCACTTGAACCCAGGAGGCAGAGGTTGCAATGAGCCAAGATTGCACCACTGCACTCCAGCCTGGGCAACCGAGTGAAACTCTGTCTCAAAAATAAATAAAATACAGCAAAACTATTCTGCCTTGGCCAGTAGATTTCAAGACTGGCTTATAATTAGGCTCATCTGAAGATTAAAAAAAAAAAAACGAAACAAACAAACAAAACAGCAATGTCCAAGCCCCACCTCAGACAAAATAAATCAACTTCTCTGGATAAGAACCAGGCATTGGTGTTTCTGAAGTGGCCCCGTGATGCTGACGGGCAGGCCGAGAGGAGAACTATCAGCCTTTTCAAACTATGGCACCATCAGCAGCAGCAGCACCAGCTCAGGGAACTTCTGAGAAACGCAAATCTTTGGCTCCATGCTCAAGTTCTAGAATCAGAAACTCCGGTAGTGGGGCCCAGCAATCTGCGTTTTAACAACCCCTGCAGGCAGTTCCCTGCATGCTCAAGTTTGAAAACCACGAAGTTTGCATATGGAAAAGCATTTATTTTTATGGCAACCACCTGTTTTTTTGCTCTGCAAAGGCCAAAATAAAAACAGATGGGTTTTAAATGGCTGAAGCAGGAATTTACCTGCTTCCACCAAGAAGACATTGACCAGGGGGAAATTATGGGGTCTTCTCTTTGGAAGGCCTTAATGACAAAACAGCTGCCACTGTATGTTTACTATCTGGAATAATTAACGTGTCATCTTTCTAAAGGAAGAGGAGTAGAACGGGAAGGCTTTCCCAAGAAAGTAAATTTTGAATATTCAAGGTAGAGAAAAGAACACCCTATGTTGAGATCACAGACCATACTACACATTCGGGGAATCAGACAAAGACCAATTACTTGCCGTATCTTCTGGAATCCATCTGTTTAAAAAGTGCAATCAGGTCCTGTGAATAACCGATGTCTGCTTCGAAGTAGGCCCTGGATATGAGCATGCATCGCCCTTTGACAAAGGAAAGGGACGGAGCTGATGGAAGGCCGGCCTGTCCCTCACTGCTGGTGGGGGGTGACTCGCTGCTGCCACAGGCCCATTCCAGAGGCTGCAGGTTGACCGTGGGGAGGCTCTGGGCTGCTTTCACTGCCAAAGAAGAAGAATCGAACAGAAGTGATAAAGCAGAGGGCTATGATGTGGCTTTGAAACACAGGCAAGGGAAGAGGGAGAAAGTGGGGAAGGGACATGGTGAAGAGGCACTAGGTTTGGCAGGAAGGCAAGAAAAGGCACTGTTAGATTAGGAAGGCTTGAAAGTGTTTTTTAGTTGGGGCTTTGGGAATTTCAATATTTGTTGAATGTAACTTTCCATCTCCTTAAGTTTTTCTTCTTTTTTTTTGAGACAGGGTCTTGCTCTGTCACCCAGGCTGGAGCGCAGTGCCATGATCATGGCTTACTGCAGCCTCAGCCTCCCTGGCTCAAACCATCCTCTATCTCAGACTCCCCAGTAGCTGGGCCCACAGGCATGCACCACCACATGGGGTTAACTTTCGTATTTTTTGTAGAGACAGGGTTTCGCCATGTTGCCCAGGCTGGTATCAAACCCCTGAGCTCAAGCCATCTACCCGCCTTAGCCTCCCAAAGTGCTGGTATTACAGGCGTGAGGCACCGTACCTGGCCTCCCTACATTTTTCAAATCAAAAAATTTAAAATTCAGAAATTAACAAGGGGAAGAGGAAGCTTACCAGGATGAAAAAACTTATTAGATAATTTCTGGCACTGTGTTGGAGAAGCCACTGAAGTCAGCACACCACAAATCACCCAGCTAAGCCCACTCCTAGGTCGCTACTCTGTCTACTGCTCAGAGAACGAAGGAGTGAGGACCAGGATCACCAGGTCACAAACACACAGTTCTAAACATTATTTCATCTACTGCAGATGCATTTTTATAATTAACAAATTCAACTATATAACACTAAGCTGTCAACAGACACACACTGAAGTGAAAGACAAAAACCCTGAGTAAAGAAATATAAAAAGAGCTTATGCTTTAAAAAAGTACTAAGACCACAAAAGAAGAGGATAGAGATGTAGCCAATTCAAAATAGGAGGAAAAAGGCTAACAAATATTTGAAGAAATGTTTACCTTCACAAATAATCAGAAAAATAAGAGACTTTTTTACTTACCAAACTTGTCAAAATTACTTATCAAAATTGATGAGAAACAATTAGACATCCATATTGCTAGCTGGGAATAAAACCTTCTGGAAAACAATTTGGCAATTATAGCAAGAGCTCTAAGAATAGTGATTCAACTTCTGGGAATCTATCCCAACTACCAATTGAAAATACAGACCAAAACTTAGGTACGAAGGTGTTCCTCCCCAGCTTTAAAACTGGAAAAACTGGCAGCAAATTAAAATCAAGCAGAAAAAAGAAAAACAATTTAAGCAATGTACGACACATTCATAAGACAGAATGGTATACAGCTATTAAAATTCATTTTGTACTAAAATTTTTGGAAAAGACAAAAGTAATTCAACACCACGAAACCATTTTGTGAAGGCCAAAATGGCCCATTATGATAATGGATACATTTTCATCACTTAGAATTAACTGTTAACATTCAGTAAAATAAATATGCTTTATGCTGGAGCATTAAATTAAAAGGGCAAAATAAAAATTATATGCATATATAAAACTTGATATTTTAATGCATAGAAAAAAGGCTGGAGGGTATGAAACCAAAATGTTAATAATGGTTAGTTGAGTGGGGAGATTATAGGGGATAGTTTTTCTTCTTCACACGTCAAAATATGTTCTACAGTGAGTATGTGGTAGGGTTAATGAAGCAAAATCCAGAGATACACCTAAAGCAAAATGACAGAAAGACTGATATAGAGACAATTTTATGTTATACTGATTAAAAAGCCAGTCACGACACACAATCATGAACCTATCTGAAACTTAGAAATACAAGGAGAGATTCACAAATCCATAATTATGGCAAGGAATTTCAAGGTTTATCTCAGCAGGCAAAAGGCCAAGTGTGTAACACATGGGTAAAGATATAGAGGAGTCAAACAATCAGAAAAGTTCATCTAAAAGCTATATGGAGAATTTTATTTTCTCTTCTGTGAGCTTCATGGAGAAGTATATAGGCAGAATTTTGTACCCAATAAACATGGTTTTCAAAACATGTGGAGCATTACACAAAGCAATGGTAGTCAGGCACAGTGGCTCACACCTATAATCCCTGTACTTTTGGTGGCTGAGGCAGGTGGATCACCTGAGGTCAGGGGTTTAAGACCAGCCTGGCCAACATGGAGGAAGCCCCATCTCTACTAAAAATACAAAAATTAGCCAGGCGTGGTGGTACACGCCTGAAATCCCAGCTACTCAAGAGGCTGCGGCAGGAGAATCACTTGAACCCAGAAGGCAGAAGTTGCAGGGAGCCAAGACTGCGCCACTGCACTCCCGCCTGGGTAACAGAGTGAGACTCTGTCTCAAAAAAAAAAAAAAGTAATAATATCAGGCAAAAAACCTAAATGAATCTGCAAAAGCAGGAGTCATCTAAGCCACCAGGCACCGTGATCACAACAAGGGTAAAAGACAAAACAAACAACCGCAACAGGGGAAACCACTGGTTTAAAATCACCAGCAATGAGAATACCAGGTGTCAAAATCTGCAATCTTTATCCAGAGCCTTGGGTCTCCCCCTTCTAACACCAAACAAATGGATTAAAAAATGAGCCCTCTTTAGACGGAGCTAGCAGCAAGCAGTGTTACGGATTGAATTGTGTCCCTCCGAAATTCATGTTAAACACACAGCACAAGACCTCAGGATGTGATTGTATATGGAGACAGGGCCTTTAAAGATTAATAAGTGAAATGAGGTCACCAAGGTGGGCAACAGTCCAATGAACGGTGTTCTTCTAAGAAAAGGGAGAGACTCTAGGGATTTGCACACACAAAGGAAAATCCACACAAGGACACAGAGAGAAGGCAGCCGCCGCAGGGCATGGAGAGAGGCCTCTGAAGAAACCAACCCTACCAATCTCAGGCTTCCAGCCTCCAGGACTGTGAAAAAATAAACTTCTATTGTTTAAGCCACCCAGTCAGTGGTACTTTGTCACGGCAGCCTTCACAAACTAACACGCTAGCAGCTACCAAAGAAAGAGATATCGCCTAATGTACACATTTCAAGAGGCCAAGGAGAAAACCAGGAAATTCTACAGGGAGCTGTCCCATCACCGGCCCAAACCACCCTCCCCAGAAACTGTACTGGTGCCTCCAGATCATCCTACCTCACGCCCCAAAATCTGCAAATCGGCCTAAGCATACCTCCTTATCTTTTCCCTTTTTAAGCTGGGGGGGAGGAAGATAGGATGTAGAAATGGCAGGTAGGGGAGAAGAGTAGAATAAATGGAAGATGAAAACACACGTGGCTGACGCTTTAACACACGTGTGCAGGCTCATGTGCCAGGATCAACTGACAAAAACTTCGGTGTATGACAGTTTTCTCAGAAGACAGAGGGACGTAACCAGGTACTGACTATGACCAGACACTGCATTAGAACTTGCCTGGCCAATGCCCCCTCCTTGCATTTTTGAGTAGTTAGCTGCACAGAGAGTACTCTGAGGATCTGTGCTGTTTGCTGAACTGTTACCTTCCTGGGAGCAGGGGCTGGCAGGCTGCCTGAGCTGCCTGTCACTGCTGGGGCCAGCATAGTCTGGTGGGAACACGTAGTCTGAAGTCATACTGTCTGGGTTTGAATCCCAGTTGTACAGCTTATTGGCTATGTGACCCTGTGTTACTGACTCATCCTCCCTGGGTCTCAGTTTCCCCATCTGTGAAAGTTGTTATAAGGAGTAAAAGTTAGCTTAAGGGGCTTAGAATCGCCTAATGCATAGCAAGCATCATTTACTGCTAGCTTTTGTTAATATTACCAATGGGCTTCACCCACAGAGCTGCTTCATTAGGCTAGACATAGTGGGAAGGAGTGTGGGGTGGTGCCCTGAAAGCTTTCACCACCTGTAAAGCCATGCATACCATAAGCTAGACTACATGTGATACTCCAAAGATTTTCAGCGCCAGGTCGCCCTCCATGAGGGACAACCATGTGCCTACTTACTCAGGGCACTATAGTCATTTATGCTGAAGTTCCACGTCTTCGTGTCAGGATCTGAAACAAAACAGAGGGCTGACTGTGGTTACAATTTGTACTTGGGCACTCAACACAAGCTTGTCTTCTAAATGAATCAATGAATGCATGCCAAGTTCAAAACAGCTGGTCAGCAAGCCCCCACTGATCTATACAAATCTCTGTAGAGGACAAACAGTAAATATAGGTAATGCTTTTATTCCATGTAGTGGAATCCAACTCAGGCCCTGGGAAGTTATGAACTTCACCTAAGAGGACTGAGGGCAGAGTTAGGACTAGAATCCAAGTTCTCCAGGTCATAGTGTGGCCAGGAAAAACAGTATGAGGAGCAATGGCTCTGGGCTGTAATTGAGCTGGTCACATCCTGATGCTGCCTTTCCAGACCAATGAAACTGGGCCTGTCATTTACTCTTGCTGAGCCAGTTCCATCGCCTTAAAAACTGAAATTACATCTACTTATTTCAAAAAAACTGCGGTTCAGCTTAAGTGCTACAATGCATATAAAGCACCTGGCAGAGGAAGCGTCTTCTCAATAACATTCAACCATTCTCCAAATGGCCATGTGACAACCATCAAGTTTGGCAGCTGTTTGAGGGAATGACTATTATGAAGGGAAACACAAGCTAAAATTGAAAAAATTTTAACAACTGCATGGACAGAATGTGCCAATGCACTCTCTTAATATTTATGAGAAACTGTTAGATTAAAAGAGACTCCAAAAATAAGAAAAAAAAAAAATCACCAAACACCTGAAGAACAAAGACATTACCATATCTCTTGCTGGGCAGGCTCTTAAACACTGCAATGAGTTCTGCATTGTACCCAATTAACACCTGGAAACGATCGCCGTTCCTTATGCACTTTCCCTTCTGAGAGATCACTCCTTTTTCGACTGAGGACCCTGACTTCTGTTGGAGTCTTCCTTCTGTCCCTGAGCTCGAATGGATATAAGAAATGTTCTGCCTCGAGGTGGAGGCTTTTGCTGTCTCGGCCTCTAACTTAGCATCCCTGGGAGGCTGTCCAGAGGAACGAGCTGGTGTCTCTTGGGAACTCTTTGCTTTGGCCAAAGGCTCATGAGTTGGGTGAGCAAAGGGTGTGAACCTGATCTCAGGTGAAGCCTCGGCATGACCTTGACCTAACCCATAACTCAAGAGCTGCTGTTTAGGGACCTCTGGAGGACTTTGTGCCAAGGGAGGAGAGATTCCAGTGACAGCCATTTGACTTCGTGGGCTGTGGCCTGGGCAGGCAGCGGGCATTTCTTCTGGCTTTTTCCATATTCCCTTTGCTTGAAAACTGTGGGAATCATGAGGTCTTTGGTCAGCATTAGATGAGCTACTAAGATTCTGTTGCTTGAAAATTACACCATGGCTCACTGGCTTACAAGATTCCCTTGGGAAATTTTGGGATGGGCCTTGCTTGGCCTGGGATGGGTTGCCAGCAATGGAGGTGCCCGAGCTTGTCCTCTGATGCTGTTCTGCCAATAACTTCTCGGCTCTACGGGCCAGAGCTTTTTGTCGATTCTCTTCAATTTTTTTCCTCTGCTCCTCTGTAAGAGGCAAGGACATTTTCACAGAGAAATGCTTATGCAGGAATGTCAACCTTTAATTGGAAAATTGGCAAAAGCTGTGGAAGAAAGTAAGCAGAATTAAATGAACATTACATGTATTAATTGCCATGCTCCAACCATGATTTTAACAAGCTTTTGTCCCAGAAAATGCATAATGAGCACAACTAAAGGATATATTAAAGTTTCTTTTATAATTGCACACACACTGAAATAGTAGGTAGCATATGATAAAATAAAGATCCTGATCAAAAAGCAAAAAGCAGGCCAGGTGTGGTGGCTCATACCTGTAATCCCAGCACTTTGGGAAGCTGAGGCAGGCAGATCACTTGAGGTCAGGAGTTTGAGACCAGCCTGGCCAACATGGTGAAACCCTGTCTCTACTAAAAATACAAAATTAGCCAGGTGTGGTGGTGCATGTCTGTAATCCCAGCTACTTGGGAAGCTGAGGCAGGAGAATTGCTTGATTCTGGGAGGCAGAGGTTGCAGTAAGCCAAGATCATGACACCGCACTCCAGCCTGGATGACAAGAGCAAAATTCTCAAAAAAAAAAAAAAAAAAAAAAGCTAAAAAGGCATTTCAGAGGCAATATTTCTTTCCTTCCCATGGCCCAGCCAAGGTGAGTTATCAGAACCTAACAAAGTTATGCAGTGCAACTTAAATCCATCAGGATAATGAGAAAGGTCACATTTTTAACCAGAAAGCATAATAGATTAGACAAATAGACCAACCAACCACATACCATGGTGTGATACTTGCTAAAATAGTCTCTTTCCAACCTAGAAGAAGGAAAAAAAGCATTAGCCTCCCATAGACTGCACACTAAATTCTCCCCTCACATTCACCCCTTTTTATCATTCCTGGCACATCAGTCTGCCTGTGGCTTGGTGCAAGCCACAGCAGCTGGCCTTAGTACCTGATTTCCAAAACACAACACATGGGGCAACTGACTAACTCTCCTGGGAAAATAAAATTATGTGTTCACTGTGCAAATTAAGATGCTATGTAAAGATGTAAACCAAAAAAGAATAAAATTAATCTGTAATCTTACCAGCCATCAACAACCAGAGTTGAAATTAATAATTTAGAGTATATAGTTCGGATTTTTTTTCATCCATAACCATATGGCACATATTTAGGAGACATAAGAATTTGTTATAAAGTAGTATCATTGTAAACATTCCACATTGATCCTGATTATTTTTTTCCGTGAATTTACCCGGAATATTTATTTTCCTATGAGCTGAGACATTTTTACAATATTTTAGAAGCAGGGGGCAGAACACCAATTTGTCTGGCGTGGTTCAGACTAAATAGCCTGCATCTAATGTAATGCTGTGTAACGGTTAGAATGATGATGTAGGGGTACTCCCGTAGCACTGCTTAGGCCTCTGGGCAGCTATAGGGTTCAAAGGCTTCCTTCCCTGCTGGGGCTCCCTTTGGCCAGAACCCAACCCCTCTCCCCACTCCGCCACCATGAAGTATCTATCCCCAGAGAACTTCCACCTTCTTCCACCATTAGCAGTTAGGAAGGGGTGAGGAGGTTAGGGAAAGGTTTTGGAGGTGCACAGCAGAAGCCCTCAGTCTCGCTGGGTAACACACTACTGCCTAAGTTTCCAACCAGGGATCTCCTGCACCTCCAAACTCCCCAGATTCCAGGCCTGGTGAGCTGTCTCCACTAGCCAGGGAGATGAGGCCATAAGACCCACTGATCAGCCCCAAACCATAAATCCATCCGGCCACATGGACGCCCCTCTTCCTCTCTAGGCAGGGACCTCTACCTCTCCGGCATTTCGGGGCGCGCCTCACCCGGCCTCAAGGTAAGCGGGCGCCACGCCCCACTCCCACGATCTCCACTTGGATTCACCCTTCCCATTGGCCCACTTCCTCCTCCAGGCTAGCAGTGGTCTCGTCCGCCTCCGCCGCCTTCCTGCCAGTCTACCACTTTCTCACCCAGGGAGGCCCAGAACGCGAGCCGCATTCGCCCCCGGCCTTGACCCCAGGCGCGACTCCAGAGCCTCCCGAGAGTGGCCAGTCTTCCGAGTGGACGGTTAGGCCCCGGGTACTCAAGCGCTGCGAGTTCACCCGCCTTATCGTAGCGGCCAGGTCTGAAGGACTCGGCCACCGCTGAACTACATTTCCCAGCAGGCAACGCGGCCTCAGTTTCGCTTCCAAAAGTAAGACGAGAACGCGAGCGGAGCTGCAGGGTCTTCTGGGACTTGTAGTTCGGGACGGGAGCCTGGCGAGAAACGGGAGCTGCAACGCCATGGGCGGCGAGAAAGTGGTGCACCCTGGAAGTTGTAGTTCTCCAGAGGTTTAGCCAAACGCCAGGTCCTGAAAGCCTGGGACATTGAGGTTCCCAAATCCGGAGTCTCCTGTCTCCAGAGGGCATCCCAGACAGCCATACTAATTTGGCAGCTCTTAATAAAAAGTATCTCCCCAGGGCATCCATTCCTGGTATTGTTATACTTGCAATTTAAGCCCCACCCGCTGCGCCCGCCTGCCGTCGTCGTCATCATTGCGGTCATCAGTCACTGCGTTTAGCATAAATATGAGTCACCTCATTTAACCGCACTACACCCTATGGAACACATTCTTGTCCCCATTTTACAGCGGGGGAAATTGAGACAGCTAGTTGATAATGTTTCTCAAGGCTTTATTAAGCTAGCTTGTGATTCTGATTGCATAGCCCCTCCTCTTGAGAGAAGATGAGTCATGAGACTTGAGTCACTTTACCCCATCCTGAGCACCACATCCTGAGCTATCCTGAGCACCATTGGTGATAAATATAATATTTCTCTATCATCAGTGTGCATATGAATGTTGCTATTGTTCTATTTTCAAACATGGCTTATTTAAAAACAAACATGTCTACTAAAGGATTTGGAAAAAATAGACAAGACATGCTAAGAAAAAGCAAGCACAGCAACGTGTGTAGTTTGATTCTTTTTTTTTGTTTTTTAAATCCTTACCTATACATGTATGTAAACTCATAAAGGTCTGGGAAGGAAACTTGAAAACTCACCAAACTGTCCGGGAGCAGAGTGGCATGGAATACAGTTTTCAGCTTTTTAATCTCTGTTTTTCAGAATGATTTGAATTTTCTAAAATAATAATGTAGAACTTGTGTGACTTTTGAGGCAATAAATAATCTTCCTTCCTCCTTCCTTCCTTGCTTTTTTTTTTTTCTTTTTGACAGAGTCTCACTCTGTTGCCCAGACTGAGTGCAGTGGTGTGATCTTTTCTCACTGTAGCCTCTGCCTCCTGGGTTCAAATGATTCTCCTGCCTCAACCTCCCAAATAGCTGGGATTATGGGTGCGCACCACCATGCCTGGTTAATTTTTGTATTTTTAGTAGAGACAGAGTTTCACCATGTTGGCCAGGCTGGTCTCGAACTCCTGACCTCAAGTGATCCACCTGCCTCGGTCTCCCAAAGTGCTGGGAATACAGGTGTGAGCCATTGCGCCTGGCCCATTTTTCTTAAATAACAAAGACATTGCCTGTCTTAGGGGATTTGTGTGAGGTTTAGTAGTAGAAAGTATTCAAATCTCAGCTCTGCCCTTTTTATTGACCTGACATACCCAGTGACTGGGCCTCCAGTTTCTCATCTGTAAAGTAAATGTAGAAAACAATACCACCTTGGTAAATCCCCTCGTTATTAGAATCAAAGCAGGGTATTATGAGGGGAAGTGCTTAGTGAACTGTGAAATCCCAGAACAGGTAAGAGAGGGATGTCGTTATTATTTGAGGTAAATCTCTTATATCGTCCATTTCTCTATACCTAGTGCTCATTTCCTGCTGTATAGTGTGAACAGAAACTAGTTAGTGAACACTTGTCCCTGCCCTTCCTGTCTCCCAACAGAGTCAGTTAATTTGCTAAGAAAGCTGAGTGCTGTGCACTTGACTCATGTCTGTCACCAATTCATATGACCATCACTTCACTTTCCTGGGCCTCAGTCGTCTCACCTGTAAAATGATATCCTGCTATGACATATTCTAAGAGGGCCTGTGGACCAGCGGATCCTAATCTTAGATCCTAAAATTCTTATAGATTCACAGATCTTACCCCAGAAATTCCAATTCAGTAAGTCTGGAATTGAGTTAGAAGATGTAATTACCTTTCTAGCTCTAACATTCTAAAATTCTAAGAATAGGAAATTAAAATATGCATTTGAGGCCAGGTGTAGTGGCTCATGCCTATAACCCCAGCACTTTGGGAGGCCAAAGTGGGCAGGATCACCTGAGGTCCAGAGTTCGAGACTAGCTTAGCCAACATGGTGAAACCCCAACTCTACAAAACCCCATCTAATACAAAAATTAACCAGGTGTGGTGGTACATGCCTGTAATTCCAGCTACTCGGGAGGCTGAGGCAGGAGAATCTCTTGAACCCCAGAGGCGAAGGTTGCAGTGAGCTGAGATCATGCCATTGCACTTCAGCCTGGGCGACAAGAGTGAAACTCCATCTCAACAACAACAAAAAATGCATTTGGGGGGAATAATCATTTTCAGAAAGTAAACTAATTAGATCCCACTCAATAGTTACATCTTTTGCTTTGTCAATAGCATCGTTTACTGAAGTCTTATTGTACGCAAAGCTTTTTAAAAAACTATATTTCGCTAGTTCTTAAGGTAGATTATAATGAAAATTCATTTAGTAAAAAAAAGTTTAAAGGCCTGGAAGAAAACAGGAAACAAGGAGTGAAAGGAGAGGAGAAGACAGTTGTACCAATCAAGCTCCAATTTGACCTTGAGCTTTTTAGAGGATAAGCAAAAATGTCCAGAAGTCATGTAAGACCTTCAACCAAACACGGCACAGCTGAAGCTCCCAAATACTGGTTACCTAAGCACTGAGCAGTGCCAAAATGGTTGAAAGCGTCACTTGGTTGCCTTAGAAACAAGCAAACAAAATGACAATGGAATGAATATGTTGTAAAACTAAATTTTTACAATTAATTATAAAATCCTGAGGGTCTATTTAATAGGTTTTAAAGTTTAATTGGTTTTTCTTTAGTAAAGTGATGATTATCATAAACACCTCTATTGGGCAAAATAAAAAGTTGTTTTTTCTTCCAAAACTTAATCCAATAATGTTTAGTCTGTGAAATCCAAAAAGCTGGCAGACACCACTGTAAGGGAATCCAGAGATGAGTAAGGTCCAGTTTTTCTCCCTCCAAAAGGTTACAGTACTTGGAGAACAGAAGACAAATAACTAGAACAGCCAGATTTAACAAATGTCTCAACTATTTGTCCCAAATATTGTGTGGGATATACTTACACTAAAAATGGATTTAAACATATCTGAAATTCAAATGTAACTGGGCATACTGTATTTTACTTGACAGCCTCCTATTATCAGTAGCTCAGGACTTAGTTGAGCAGCAAGCAAATATGCATTGATAGATGATTCACAGATATATTGACACATTGCATTTTAAAGCTAGAAGGGGCTTTAGAGACCATCTGGTTTCATAGGTGAGGGAATAGAGGCCAAATCGGCTGCCAGTCCATATGGCACCTGTATTAGTCTGCTCAGGCTACAAAAAAAAAAAAAAAAAACCCACCACCATAGACCAGGTGGCTTAAACAACAGAAATTTATCTTCTCACAATTTTGGGGGCTGCAAAGTCCAAAATCGAGGCTGATTTGGTTTCTGGTGAGGACTCTCTTCCTCTCTTCTCTATGTCCTCATGCAGTGGAGAGGGAGAGAGCACAGGCCCCTCTGGTGTCCTTTCTTAGGACGCTGATCCTGTCATATCAGAGCCTCGCCCTTAGGACCTCACTGAACCTTCATTCCCTCCTTGCAGGTCTTGTCTCCAAATATGGTCACCGTAGGGGTTAGGGCTTCAGTATATGAATCTTGGGGGGACACAGTTCAGTCCATAGCAGCACCTTTGTGTGTTGTAAAAACATACCCCTTTCTCCCAGGAAAGCAGTCTGGCTCCAGAACCCACTGCAAGCAGAGTATTGCCAGCCCCCAGCGGGGTCCCCGGCCAAATGGTAGTCTTGCTGCCACCCCAGAAGAATGCCTCGCTTTTGCCAAAGCTACTTCCCCAGGTGGAAGAAATATCGATTTCCCATCTCTCTTTGGAGTAACCATCCCTCCCCAACTTCATGCAGACTTGGGAGAGTGTTCATCAGAGGGCCTCACCCTCGGGGAAGGCAGTGGATGCAAAACATGAGGGAAAACACCAGACCCCCTTCTTCTGGGAACTTAATCTATAAGGATATGATACGGCCGGGTGCGGTGGCTCAAGCCTGTAATCCCAGCACTTTGGGAGGCCGAGACGGGCGGATCACGAGGTCAGGAGATCGAGACCATCCT
>NW_012123487.1:4270646-4283080 GCF_000951035.1 Colobus angolensis palliatus
GGAGGTGGAGATTGCAGTAAGCCAAGATCATGCCACTGCACTCCAGCCTGGGACAGAGAGCGAGACTGTCTCAAAAAAAAAAAAAGGATATGATACAATAAGAAAAAGACAACTGAGCTGATATAGCCCAGCAGTGGCTTTGAATGGAGTGTGCTCCTTTCTGGCCACTGCACTCCAGCCTGGGTGACAGAGCCAGACTCCGTCTAAAAAAAAAAAAAGGATATGATACAATAAGAAAAAGACAACTGAGCTGATATAGCCCAGCAGTGGCTTTGAATGGAGTGTGCTCCTTAGTTCCTGTCACCTAGCTTCGAGAGTCACCCTGCCCCTGTTATTCCTGAGCCTTGATTTTGCTGTTCTGTGAACTACTTTTAGCCTTCCAGTGAATTCTTTATTTTTATTTTTGGAGTGGGGAGACTCTAATTAACCAAAGTCAGTCTCTGTTGCTTGCGTCCAAAGAACCCCGACTTCTTCTTCTTTTGTTTTTTTTTTGTTTTTTTGAGGCAGAGTCTCGCTCTGTCACCCAGGCTGGAATGCAGTGGCGCGATATCGGTTTACTGCAACTTCTGCCTCCTGGATTCAAGCAATTCTCCTACCTCAGCCTCCTGAGTAGCTGGGATTACAGATGCAAACCACCATGCTCAGCTAAATTTTGTACTTTTAGTAGAGACGGGGTGTCACCATGTTGGACAGGCTGGTCTTGAACTCCTGGGCTCAAGCGATCCACCCCCCTCAGCCTCCCAAATTGCTAGGATTACAGGCGTGAGCCACTGTGCCTGGCCAAGAACCCTGACTTCTAACTCTCCAGTCAAAGGAATTTTATCCTCCCTCCCTCCCTTTTCCTTCCTTCTTTTCATCCTTCCCTGAAATATGCTGAACTCTCAATAAGCTGAAAGTTTAGTGTAAAATACAGGTGCAAAAAGGCAACGTTTACAAAAGGATCCAAATAATGTGAATTTGTCATTCTCAGGTTCAACCAAAGTCTCTTAGGATTCCACAACATCATCTGTAGGTTATCTTGGATTCTTGGTCCCTTGAGGACAAGAGTTGCATCTAAGACATAATCTTTCCAGTCTATAACTCTTAATTATCCACCTTGTGTACTCTGGGGTCCTCAAAGTGTAGTAGCAGCACTACGAATACATTTCCAGAGAATCTATCTCATTTTCTTTTCTTAACCCATAAAGTGAGATTTAGAAAGGACCTTAGAGAGCATTAATCTCTCTTTAGAGCTGAAGAAATGGAAGCCCCAAGAAGTTAGCTATGCCTGATGTCATAGACCAGGCAGAGGCCAGGCTGGAATGAGGCACCTCGGTCCCCTAGTAGGGCTCTTTCTAGATACTAATTAAATGCTTGCCCTTGCCTGACAGTGTATGTCTGGGCACCTAAAGCAGCTTCAAGTTCCTTTCTCTCGAGCTTACCTGCTAGTGATGTAAGTACTGGGCTTCCCTCTTCCCTCAGCAAGGATTCACCAGAGAGCGCTTGACAGCCTTTGGAGAGAGCCTTTTTGACAGCCACCCCTAGGGCATGTCATCGCTCAGGTTAATTACACCTAGAGTGCTGTGATGAGATTCAGGAGCAGAGGCAAGACTTTGGGTGGAAAAGGAGACTATTCCTCTCTCAAATGCTGCCAGTTGGCAAAGACATTTGCATATCCAAAGCACAGAGGAGTAATGTAAAGGTTTATAAGCCAAGAAATTCACCTTCCTTAGCGGTTGTTCCGTTCTGATGGACTTAATTGCTTGGAGTCTGACAGTTCCGTTTTTCTTCCTCCTCTTGTCTGCCTCCCTCTAGCCCTCCTTCTCCCTCAACTCTAAATGTCTTATGAAGACAGAATCTCCATGTGATTTCTTTACACCAGGCATTCCATGGCTTGGTATGAGAGTTCTCCTAGTGTCTTAATTTCTCTAACTGGTCTTGGTGGCTGTGATTACTTCACAAGCCTCTCTCTCAAACCCGGCACATTTTTTGCTGGGATGGCTTTGTCCGTCCTTTGCTAAAAGCACCCATCTAAACACCCTGCTTCAGTGTTTTTAGACTTAAGAAATTTTACTTTTTCTATTCCTTCAATATTGCAAATTCTACTTATTATTCATATTCATCCATTCGTTCTTTTTCTTCTTTTTTTTAGACAGGGGCTGAGTCTGTCACTCAGGTTGTAGTGCAGTGGTGTGACATTGTCTCACTGCAAACTCTGCCTCCCGGGCTCAGATGATCCGCCCACCTCAGCCTCCCAGGTAATTGGGACTACAGTTGTGCACCAGCATGCCCGGCTACTTTTTGTATTTTTAGTAGAGACGGGCTTTTGCCGTATTGCCCAGGCTGGTCTCGAATTCCTGGCCTTAAGTGATCCACCCGTCCAAGCCTCCCAAAGTGATCCCCCAAAGGGATTACATGTGTGAGCCACCACACCCAGCCCTCATCCATTCATTCTTATTTTCACTTAACAAAAATTCAAGGACCTACTATGGGCCGCACAGTGTGCAGAGGCACCAGGGCTGCAATACTGACGTCACCCTTTGTAAATAAAGCTTACAGCTTAGTTAGGGTGGCAGATCCCCCCCACACAAAAGAAACAAATCAGCTAAATGATAAGTGCTGTGAGGGACCTAAACAGAGGGCCTAATTGGACACTTAAGAGGGAACTATTTCAGAGTGGTCAGGAAAGGTGTCCCCAGGGGAGACCTGAAGGAGGAGAGGAGGCAGCCATGCGGAGCTCAGAGGGACGTGGGTTCTGAGTGAGCTACAAGGGCAAGAAACATTGAGCCCAGGCAAGGAAGAGCTGAGCTGGGCATGTTTGAGAAGTGGAAGCGAGGATGGCTTGGCTGGAGGAGGTGCAAGAGGATAAAAAGGACACAAGATGGGGCTGGGGAGAGAAAGAGGACAGATAACATCCAGGTTCTGCAGTACCACACAAAGACATTGGGAATTTGTTCTGAGAGCAGCAGGAGGCCCCTAATAAGATGCACACCAGAGTGGAGTAACTTGTGTGTCTCAGGAAGGTTCTTGCTTTCTGGGGCAGAAAGCCCCAGAGGAGGGCAGAGTGCGGACAGGAGGACCTCTTAGGAAGCCATTGCAGGAGTTTGGGGAAGAGATGATGGTGATGGAACTGGATGGACAGGTTGGAAAGCTATTTGGAGGTGGCTCCAGCACCATCTCTCTATCTCAGGGAGCCTGAATCTCTGAGTCCAGCACATGCACGTGCAGAACTCCCCTGCTGGCCTCCTGTTGGCCACAATGGACATGAAGTTGGCTTAGAAATTTGAGTTTGGCTAGGCGTGATGGCCTATTCCTGTAATCCCAGCACTTTAGGAGGCTGAGGGGGGCGGATCATTTGAGGTCAGGAATTTGAGACCAGCCTGGCTGACATGGTAAAACCGCATCTCTATTAAAAATACAAAAAAGAATTAGCTGAGTATGGTGGCACATGCCTGTAATCCCAGCTACTCAGGAGGCCAAGGCAGGAGAATCACTTGAACTCAGGAAGCGGAGGTTGCAGTGAGCCAAGATCATGCCACTGCACTCCAGCCTGGGTGACAAAGCGAGACTCCCTCAAAAAAAAAAAAAAGAAAAAAGAAAAAAAAAGAAAGAAAGAAAATTGAGGTCATACACTAAACTTTCTTTTTCTTTTTTCTTTTTTTGAGACATGATCTTGTGCTATCACCCCAGGCTGGAATGCAGTGACATGATCATAAATCACTGCAACGTTGAACTTCTCAGCTCAAGGGATACTTTCAACTCAGCCTCTTGACTATCTGAAATTACAGGCACATGCCACCAAGCCCGGCTAATTTTTAAGATTATTTTTTGTAGAGGTGGGGTCTCACTATGTTGCCCAGGCTGGTCTTGAACTCCTGAGCTCAAGTGATCCTCCTGCCTTGGCCTCCCAAATTGCTGAGATTTCAGGTGTGAGCCATCACATTGGGTTGGACTTTCTTATGGACCATTTATTCCTGCATATGAGGCAGCTTATTTACAGAGACATAGATTGGAAAAAATATGTTCTTTCATGATTATTAAGGGGGAATGAAGGCAAAGGGAAGCCAAGTAGCTTGTGCAAGGATATAGAGAACACTGGAGCCCAAACTTGATCTCAGGCATCCTAGTTTCTTCTACTTATCCAGCAGGCCACTCTGTAGCTCCAGCAAGTGGAATACCATCAGCCTTTGCTCAGTAGTCTACTCTTACTATAATTGAATCCACCACACTGGAAATTTCGTAAGTGTTCACAGTGCATTTTTGTCTACAGATGTGAAATGTTAAGGTTGGATTAGAAGTCATTGGCTGACTGCAATGTCCCTGAGGACCACAAGGGGGCGAATAGATAGGCTGCTTGTGTCCCTCTGTCTGCTGTCTCTCTGTCTCACCTGAACCCTCTGTACTCCTTAATTTTTTTATTTTTATTTTTATTTTTTATTTTTTGAGACGGAGTCTTGCTCTGTTACCCAGGCTGGAGTGCAGTGGCGTAATCTCAGCTCACTGCAAGCTCCGCCTCCTGAGAGTCTTGCTCTGTCGCCCAGGCTGGAGTCCAGTGGTACAATCTCGGCTCACTGTAATCTCCACCTCCCGATTTCAAACGATTCTCCTGCCTCAGCCTCCCAGGTAGCTGGGATTACAGGCACTCGCCACCATGCCCGGCTAATTTTTGTGTTGTTAGTAGAGACAGGGTTTCACCATGTTGACCGGGCTGGTCTCGAACTGCTGGCCTGAAGTGATCTGCCTGCCTGGGCCTCCGAAAGTGCTGGGATTACAGGCGTGAACCACCACGCCCGGCCTACTCCTTAATTCTACATGTGTATACTTTGTCTCTTTGTGTCATTCTTTTTCATTTTATTATAATAAGTTACATCTATTTCCTCCCGCCTTTTTTTTTAGATGGAGTCTTGCTCTGTCGCCCAGGCTGGAGTGCAGTGGCGCCATCTCGGCTCACTGCAAGCTCCGCCTCCTGGGTTCACGCCATTCTCCTGCCTCAGTTTCCTGAGTAGCTGGGACTACAGGCGCCCACCACCAAGCCTGGTTAATTTTTTGTATTTTTAGTCGAGATGGGGTTTCACCATATTAGCCAGGATGGTCTCGATCTCCTGACCTCATGATCCACCCACCTCCCAAAGTGCTGGGATTACAGGTGTGAGCCACCACACCTGGCCACATCTATTTGCTTTTTTATCTTTCCCTCTCTCTCTCTCTTTTTTTTTCTGTGCTCCTCTAACCCCACATCCAGCTGCCCGTCGCATGGAGCTAAAGCTTATTTCACCCAGTTTGCCTAGGTGTTAAATTGCTCCTGGTTTTCAGTTCTCAAAAGGTACAAATGAAACATTTCGTATTTCCCTCCTCTAGCCTTTCCTCACGCTGATTTGATGTTTTCTTATATGGACACCAATTGCCTTCCTCTCTTCTAGCTGAGTGGTCTTCAGTAGAAAAAGAAAGGGATCTACCCCTGACTGAAATAAAATAGCACACCCAGAAACAAAAGGCCAATCAGTTCTTAAGGAATTTCCTGAGTAGGGGAAAGGTAAGCTTTGAGGCCTGTATCCTGTCTCTACTGCAACTAAGATGGCACCAAAATAACCACCCAAAGTGTGGGATTCCTGTGGATCTGGGCAAAAGGCAATTCCTTCCTTCCCTTTCTCCAGCATTTCACATTTCTTATTGTCAGATTATTCTTTTTAGTGTTCGGTCCAAATTCTCTGCAAATTCTGTCCAAATTCTCTGCTAATTTGTTCTGTCCATGGGGGAAAGATAAATGGAGGGGCTGCTAGCTATTTTGTGTTCCTGGAGGACTTACAATCATCCCCTTGCACAGAGCCAGGCTACAAGCTGCAGGTTCAGACCTCAGGGTGATGAGGATACAAGACTGGCTTTCTGCCCCAAATAGAACTATTTACATCTGCATTCGATGGAGGCACAACCCAGACTAAATCAGGGAGAAGGAACGGTCCCATTCGTTGCAAGGATAAATTACCCTAATTGAGTGGTTAAGAGCCTGAATGATTTCTAGATACTTTACAGTAAGGGACCTGCTACTCCTAGATGCAATAATAGAAAACCACGGACCATCAGAGCCATTTGGGAAAGAGCATTAGCATCCCGTCTGCTCACATCCTTGGTCCTCAGCACTGGTTTCCAGGAAACCATCTCCGTTTTAACAATTAGTGCAATATTATTTGAATTTTTACTTTAATTTTCTCTTGTACGTTTCTGAAAAAGCAGGGTCTCTTTTTCTTATCCCTATGTGTATACATGTGCAGTATATGCCTTTTATTTTTAATTTTTTTCATTTTTGCATGTTATAACAGTATATGCCTTTTAGACCTCTGACACAAATCTCTACTTCTGAATTATGAAAGTAAATTCCCACATCCCTCTACCCCGCCTCCATAAAACAGGCAACTCTAGAATTCCTCCTCAGCACCCCCTCCAGCTTGCTATAGGTATAGACACCTCTGCTTCTGGAAAAATGAAAGCTTAGTTATTTACTTTTTGAAAAATGTAAAATCCTGCTTTATGCAGTCAGTTGGAGAACTAGATTTTAAAAATATTCTTATTATTATATTTGAGACAGAGTCTCACTGTGTCACCCAGGTTGGAGTTCAATGGCATGATCTCGGTTCACTGCAACCTCTGCCCCCTGGGTTCAAGCGATTCTTCTACCTCAGCTTCCTGAGTAGCTAGGCTTACAGGCGTGTGCCACCATGCCCAGCTATTTTTTGTGTTTTTAGTAGAGATGAGGTTTCACCATGTTGGCCAAGCTGGTCTTGAACTGCTGACCTCAAGTGATCTGCCGGCCTTAGGCTCCTAAAGTGTGGGTATTACAAATGTGAGCCTCTGTGCCTGGCAAAACAAAAAATATAAATTTTTTAAAAACTGTATCTTTTTGAACAGACAATGCATTTACATGATTAAAACTCCATATATTTAATACATACAAAAGTATATACAGTGGAATGTCTCCTTCCTGCTGAGGTCTGATTTAAAAAGTAATGCTTTATAAGCTATGGCATCAGGGATCCTTATTTGCATATATCCCCTCTAAGGCTCTGTATCTAATTTTGTATTTATAATTTTGTATTTTTTTTTTGGTAAAAGTGCCCCCCACAAATTGTATGAGCTTCAGTGCACCCAAAACTTGATTCTGCTCTTCTTCCATCCATCACCCACATCCCATTCCCTTCCCAGCAGGCAGCCAATGCCATTCATTCCTTTTTTAAAAAGATTGTTTATTTTTAACTGACTTATAATAGTCATGGATATAATGGTTATATTTCAATTACATAATCAATTTCTTGCATATTTTTCTGGATATGTTTTACGCACATTTAAGTAAAAACATTTATTTATCTTCCCTTCCCTTTCATATAAATGGCAGTGTGCTATGTACACTGTTCTGCACTTTTTGCATTTGTCTTGAAGTAAATTCATCTCTTTAAATTTTGTTTTTTCCATCTATAATATGGAAATAATTGTACCTATCCCGTAGACTTCTGTTAGGATTACCTGAGATAATGTAAAGCACTTAGCTCATTGCCTGGAATACATTAAGTGATCAATAAATTTAAGTTATTATTCTATTATTAATGTTTAAAATATACTACAAAGCTACAGTAATAAAACTAATGTGGCATTGATAACATACTAGCAGACTGATGAAACTAAGTGAGAAACTTCTTCAACTTCATCTTTATGATTTGTGTGCAAGATACTGTTGCCAACAGATGAAATACAAACACTAAAAAGAAAGTTTGTCTCAAGGAACTTAAAGACTAGGGGAAGAGGGAATATGAGTGTGTCAAAAATATAATACAAAAAGAATTGTGGATAAGCTCAGTGCAGTGGTATGTGCCTGTAGTCCCAGCTGCTTAGGAGACTGAGTCAAGAGTGTTGCTTGAGCCTAGGAATTCAAGGCCTTAGTGGGCTGTGATTATGCCTGTGAATAGACACTGTGCTCTAGCCTGGGAAACAGGCTCCATCTCTAAAAAGAAATCAGTCAATCACAGATAAATGGCCTTGGGGGTTTAGTGAGGAGCTCTGATGATGGGGATACAGGGAATACAGAATCAGGAAGGTTAAGTGGATGAAGTGGTGTCTGAACTGATTAAGTAGAAATTTGGAATCCAACAATAATAGGAGGATGGTGGTTATGGCAAGGATGATCCATTCTGACAGAAGCACAAATGCTGAGAACAATCTGGTTAACCAAAATAATGTGTAAAAGAGTTTATTCTTTAACATAAAGTTATAGATTGGCAGAATGTTTTCCTATATGACATGATCTCTGGGGTCCTTTCTACAAGTCTGAACAAGTAAAAAAGAGGCAGAAGTCCCTTGGCGGGGGATAAGATGTGCATTTTGATTGAATTTGGCATCTCAGTCTAACTCCTAACTGCATTAAAGGGGGGAAACAATATCAATATTAACAAAACCGATCCCTCATGAACAGACTCAAAGTCTAAATCTTTAGCTAGCTCTTTATCAATAACATGTTCTAATTACATGTGAGGCTTTGAAAATATGCCTCTGTGTGATAATTGCTGGAAAGCAGATTTTAATCCCAGGAATTTACAAATTGCAGTTGTAAAGAAGAAATAGAGAGCTTATCAATTGACACTATTTAGTGTCATTTGTTTGCAACTGCAGATATTGACAGGATGCTGCTTGGAACAATGGGTGCCCTGACCCCCTTTGTGACCACCACCCCAGTAGATCAAGTGTATAAGTGACAGTTCATATGCAAAACGGTCTAAAGGCTACCTGATCACCCCACAAGGCCACATAGGGCTTTGAGGAAACTGAATGCAAAGCCACATGTTAGATAAAATAAAGTTTATATCTTCTTCCCAGAAATTAAAAACCTCCTGGCAAAGTCAGCTTCCAGACAAGCTGAGTCCCAAAAGAACCAGTTCCCCAAAGCTCTGTCATTGGATTGAATTGTTTCAGGACCTGAGGAGAAGGGAGCTCCTGAAGCTGGGCCCACCCTGGCACAGGGAGGGTGGGCTTCTTCTGCCATCTGCCACCTCTTTATTCCAATGCCTTCTCCTCTCAGTCTAGATTTCCCTGGGCCCCCAGTCCTAGCCCAACCAGTGTGTGCTGTTTGTGTGATCAGCAAATCATTTAGGGAAAAGCCTTTTAATTAAGAGGAAAGCAACAAATTATTAAATCAGAGTCATTTATTACCCTGCCATCTGGCCAGACTTCCTTCTGGCCCCCCTTCTTCCTCAACCAAGCCTGCACAGGCATATAAAGTAACAAAGAGAGTGGAAAAAGAGGCGATTCCTTTCTGCCTGGACTTGGAAAGGACCGTCCAGCTCTTCCTGGAAGCAGGGTAAGGGTTCTAGGAGGACTTTCCCACACCCTTTCTATACTGTAGAAGCCAAGTCTTGGTTTTCCTCTCCTATAAAACGGGGATGATGAGGTCTACCTCAGGGCTTCTGGATGCCTGGCCCAATGGCTGGTATAGTGGAGGCACTCAGGAAACAGAAGCTGAATCTGAAGCCTGCAAATTGGAAGCTTTGTTATGGATGGTGGCATGAGCAGTAGCGGAGGCAGTGATGGCTGGAGGGAGCCTACTACATGTTTCCATCCTGTAAGCCCAGCTGGCTCTCCCTCTGTTGTAACCCACAGAGGTATTCCCTTGCTACCTCTCTGCAAATGTCAGGGGAGCTCAGAAAATTCATGCCCACCCCTTGCCCCCATCCCCAACCAAACCTGGATGCTAGGACATTATTCTAAGAGAAAGGCAGCTGGAGACCACAATATCTGGTTCAGGCATGATAAGAAGGACTGAGCAACACTTAGAGTAGGAAGAAGCTAAGGAATCACACATAGGGGTGTATTTCAAAAGCCAACAGCTCAGGGAGGACTATGCTGGGATACATAATAAGATAGTCAGGCACTATTTCCTAAAAGCAAAATCACCACAGTTATGAGAGCTATGAATGAAAACTAATACAGGCATATTGGAGACTCAATTACCATGAGTGGTGTGGCAGTCAATGATGTGATTTTCCAAAAGAGTGAGCAACTCTGGTAAAGAAATTAACAACACAAACTATAACCTTCCCTTAATTTACAGCGTAGTTTCATTCTTAGCATATACTTCATGCATGTTAAAAATCATTTTTAAAAACTCTCTCTGTTTACATATAAAACTAAGTTACTTTTTAAAGCTCAGATAGTTATAAACAAGTTATAAACAACTCTGTAAATATCTAGTAGAACATTTGAAAATTATGTGGAGCATCGGATAAGTATATATGAGATGGTGAGATTGTCTCACAGATAGTGAAAGATTGAGCTGTCTGGGGTTCCAGCCTCTACTTGCCAGGAGTGAGCCCCTTACCCATCATTGGGGTAACCAAAAACTCTCCACACTTTTTCAAAATGCCCCCTACTGGGTGATCCTGTGCTAGACTAAAAATTAAAATGTGAATCAAACTAAATTAAATGTTAAAAAAGACCTTACTTTGACACAATCAGGAAATTTTGAATTTGAATGGATACCTGATGATAAGAAATAATTTTTGTTTTGTTAGATATGATAATTTTCTTAGTCCATTTGTATTGCTGTAACAGATTACCACAGACTAGGTAATTTGTAAACCATCGAAATTTATCTGGCTCAGGGATCTGGAGGCTGGGAAGTCCAACATGGAGGAGATGCATCTGGCGAGGGCCTTCTTGCTGTGTCATAACCTGGCAGAGGGCATCACGTGGTGAGAAACCTCACCAAAGAGCAAGAGAGCAAGAAGGGGCTGGACTTGCTTTTATAACTGTCCCACCCTGGAGACAACTAACCACTTCTGCAATCATGATTTTAATCCATTCTTGAGGGCAGAGTCTTCTGACCTAATTGCCTCTTACTTGGCCGTGCCTCCCAACACTTTTGCCTTGGGGAGTAAGTTTCCAACACACCAACTTTGGGGGACACATTCAGATCATAGTAATAATGAAATGGTTTTACATAAAAACACATTCAAACATGCATATACTCATATCAAAAAATCAGGCTCACAATAAAATTTCAGTAGTGACCATCTGAGTACAATATATCTTTGCATTTTATAGAAAGTATTTCTTGGGGTGGCTACTCAGCTCCCAAAGACTCACTCACCTCATGGAACGTCGTTAATACAATAATCAAGGGGACCTTAGTAGTGGAGTTTGTGTCACTTACTCCCCTGTCTGTAGGTGATGGGTCTGTGTGGGGCTGGAGCATCCCTGACCCTATTGAAGCCCATCAGATGCTCTTGCACAGAGATCTGGCCATTCTGAAAAGAGAGATGGGGGCCTGGGGTGTGGGAGCGGAGTCACATTGGTGGCAACTCCTAGAGAAGAGCCTTGTCCTGCAGGAACTGAGGTCTCCAAAGTCACCCTGTTTCCTGCCCTTGTTGAGGCTTAGTAATCCAGTCCTTCCAAGGTTTCTGTGAGATACCACAAAATCTTTCCCCCAGATTCCCTTTATTTGTGTCCAAGACAGCTAAAGTTTGCTCTTGTTGTTTATTACTAAATAATTTTAGCAAGATTATTTTGCTCTGGAGGCAAATAATATTTCAGAAGATGATTTACAGATGAAAGATGGACTACTTAAGACTAGGTCCTTTGGAAGTCAAAATTTGAGAATTGTTGTATTCCTGAATTTGTTTGTTTTTTAGATAAACACTACAAAGGGGGATGCAGTTGAACTTGGCAAATCATCTGTCTTTGGATATATTGGAAATTCTCATTTAAATAGGATAGCTACCCCCAGTGTTGTTTGCTGCTTGGTATTCACGTTCTTGTTTAGTCTCCTTCCACACGGAATAAGGCTGACCTGTGTAAGCAATAAAATACTATGAAATATTGTGTGTAGAGTCATAAAAAAGTGGAGGCTTCCACTTTGTCTCATGGATCACTCACCAGGGAGGAAGCTATTCCCCATGTCATGAGGACCCCATGGAGACAGCCATGTGGTGAGGAACAGAGCCTCCTGCCAACAGCCAGCACCCACTTGCCAGCCTTGTGAGTGTGAGCCACTTTGGAAGAGGGTCCTCCAGCCCTGTTCAAGAGCTTGCAGATGAATACAGTACGTGACCACCATCTTGATTACAACCTCATGAGTGTCCCTAAGCCACTGAAACTGTGAGGTAATGAATGTTTGCTGTTGTTTTAAGCCACTGTGTTTTAAATTTTGTTATATTCCAATAGATACTTAGCCCAAAAATCAAATCAAACTCCTCACAAGTGGTACATGGCCTTCCCACTTTCTTTCCCCAGCTGCATTTTTTTTTTTTTTTTTAAGACCAAGTCTCACTCTGTTGCCCAGGCTGGAGTACAGTGATGCAATCTCGGCTCACTGCAACCTCCGCCTCCTGGGTTCAAGCGATTCTCCTGCCTCAGCCTCCCAAGTAACTGGGACTACAGATGCATACCATCATACCTGGCTAATTTTTGTATTTTTA
>NW_012123487.1:4283130-4289410 GCF_000951035.1 Colobus angolensis palliatus
GTAGAGATGGGGTTTCTCCATGTTGCCTGGGCTGGTCTTGAACTCCTGACCTCAGGTGATCCACCCACCTTGGGCTCACAAAGTACTGGGATTACAGGCATGAGCTGCCACACCCGGCCTTTCCCAGCTACATCTTTATTTTTTTCTTTTCTTTTCTTTTCTCTTCTTTTCAATTTCTTTTGTTTTTTCTTCCCCCAACTACATCTTTGACCTTATCTTCTGGTCCTCTCCCTCTCTCTCATTCTGCTCCAGATACCCTGGTCGCCTGCTTTTCTTGGAACTTGCCTGGCACACATCTGCCTCACATACGTTGTATCTGCGGGCCTCTCTGCCTGAACCACCCTTCTCCCAGATACCTAAGTGACTCGTTCCCCCTGCCTTCTTCAACACTTGGTTTAAATCTCACCTTCTCAGTGATGCCTTCCCTGGTCACCATGTTTAAAATGAAAATCCTTCTCCTTACCTGGCAATTCCATCCTCCTCTCCTGTTTTATTTTCTCCATCACTCTTATTGCCATTTTACATCCCATATGTTTTACTTGTCCATCTTCTTTATCATCAGCTCCAGGAGGGCAAGGATTTAAGTACATTTTGTACATGGCGTCCTTAGGGTCCAAATCAATGCTTTGCATGCAGGAAGCTCCGATAATTATTTGCTAAGTGAATGAATAAATGAATTAATCTAGTTAGCTTAAAATATTAAACACATTATAGGGGTCCCTTGTAGGAAAATTAGAAACTATGATAATCCTTAGGAATGAAATAAGAACCACCATCTGGAAATATCCAATACTAACATTTTTCTAGCTATTCTTCTTGACTGTTCTCATTCATGCCCTTAGATTTGCAAGGAATGGAAATCCACTCTGGCTAACCCAGACAAAGGCTGCAGAGGACTCTAGGGAAATGGACAAGGCACAAGACACCTCTGGGGGTTAAGAGAACCAAAACTCCAGCCAACATGCTGCTCTCTCTGGCTTGTGGGGCCTGAGGACCTCCCTCCTGTGGCATCTCTGCTTCCTCTCCTCACCTGCTCCAGTCTGCTCATTCATTAATTCACATGTGGTTTTCATGGCCATACCGGGACTGCCATGCTTTTCAGTCTCACTGGCTTAGTCCCTCTTTGTCCCAGTTCCCAAGTTCCAAGAAAACTCTGAGTATGCCAGATTAGGCCAGGCATCTTCGTCAGGTGGACGAGGTCATAAATCTGTATTTGTTTACTGGAGCTGCCATAATGAAGTACTACAAACTGGGCGGCTCAAGCAACGGAAATCTGCTGTCTCATGGTTCTGGAGGCCAGAAATCTGAGATCAAGGGATTGGCGGGTTGGTTCCTTCTGAGGGCTGTGAGGGAGCATCTGCTCCATGCCTCTTGTCAAGCTTCAGGTGGTTTGCTGGAAATCATTAGCATTTCCTGCCTTCCACTGCATCGTGTGATCTCTGCCTTCATCTTCATATGACATTCCACCCGTGTCTATCTCTTTGTTTCAAAATTTCCCCCTTTTATAGGGACACTAGTCATATTGGATTATGGTGTACCTAATGACCTCTTCTTAATTTAATCATCCACAAAGACCTTATTTCCAAATGAAGTCACATGCTCTGGAATTGGGGGTTAGGGCTTCAGCATAGACCCCGTGATGGTCACACTGAAACACAAATGCTCCCTGACTTATGATGGCTGCAGGACTCACCTCCTTTTCTCTGCTTCTGAGTGAGGGTGATGCTCTGATATCAACTTGCAAAAAGGACAGGTCTAGATGACGTTTTCTCCAACAGATCGTATTATATAAATGTCTCAACATCTGCCAAAAGGGAGACTTGGGCCAGATACTCTCAAACCTCTCTTTTAGATCTTAAAAACCTGTGGTCCCCAAACCTGAGCCATTGGCCTGGCAATATGGACAATGTACAGGAGAACGAGTGGTTCTGTTTAGCCAGGACTCAGGGGGCCTTTTCCTATAGAGGGTCCTCTGGTTCCAGGCACCTGGAGGGACAGGGTAAAGTCACATAAGTGGGAAGGTCATGTTGAATTCATCCCTGTATCCCTAGAGCCCAAAATATTGCTGGGTCTTGCAGGACATGTTTGATGTCTAAGATAAAGACCCCTCGAGTGACAGTGGCTCAGCTGAAGCCCCCATCCTCTGAGACCCCCAAACCATTTATGAGAGTTTCCCAGAGTGCTGCCTTGCAAAGGTCTGGAAACAAATCCAGGAGATGATTTCTGTTGCCTTATCCCTGAGCCACTGCCTCCTTCATTGACTTTCACCATGTTTCAGCTGGATATGATTGCCCTGCTACTACCACTGATTTGACTTCTCTGGTCTCAAGGGAGGGGACACTGCCCACTGCTCGGCTGTTTGGTCCCAAATGGGTACCACACTCTTCCCTTAGCTCCTAAAGCATCACTGAGACCAGGCTGTAAATCTTAAAGATACTTTTCTCTAAGTCTGAGATTTATGGAAGGAAATATAAAAACTGAAAATTACCAAAACTCTTGCCCCATATCAAGTTCTTCCCTAGGATCTGTTCCCTTGTTTGGCTCCTGGGCTGCCTGCATTTGGCAAAGGGCAGCCTTCCTTCTGCCCCAAAATGCACTCACTGGGAATATCCTACTCCTCTCTTGGGACACCAGATAAAGACATTCCCTGCTCTGGGGAAAATGAATACTTTTTTTTCTTTCCACTCTCTAAGTCTCTCCTCTTTATATCCTTATAGCCAGCATCAAATCAAATTCTTGCCAGGTTGATGGACAATGAGAGTATCCATTAGCTTCGTGGGCAAGCCCTCCCCATTCCTCCACCAGGGAGTGTCTGGCCTAGATAAGACAACCACAGAATGGCCTGACATGAATGAATTTCTTCGCTTCGGTTCGCTAATCTTATTCATATGCACTTTATTGATGAAGCAATGAATGATGTGGCCTAAATCAAGGTACCCACCCGAATTCCAACGAGCAAGGCCTATACCAAGCATCTTCTTTTTTTTTTTTTTTTTTTTTTGAGATGGAGTCTCGCTCTGTTGCCCAGACTGGAGAGCAGTGGTGCCACCTCGGCTCACTGCAAGCTCCGCCTCCCGAGTTCACGCCATTCTCCTGCCTCAGCCTCCTGAGTAGCTGGGACTACAGACGCCCGCCACCGCGCCCGGCTAATTTTTTGTATTTTTAGTAGAGACGGGGTTTCACCGTGTTAGCCAGGATGGTCTCGATCTCCTGACCTTGTGATCCACCTGCCTCGGCATCTTCTTAAGTATTCAGACAGCTTCCTCTTCACACCAGAGCTTATACATTCCCAGTACAACCCCTCGCACGGATCAACACTATCCTCCCCTCCTCTGGCCATCGTCAGTTCTCCAAGCCCAGGATCATTAATCACTCTGCCCCCTCTAGGCCCTTTCTGTCAGCCGTGGTCTCTTCCGGCGTGTCCTGTCAGTCCCTCTCCCTTGCCTCAGCTTCCGACAGCAGAGCTGAGGCTCACACCTGTCAGAATGGAATGGGCAAAACCAATCAACAGGGGTGTCAATCTCCCCTACTGCCCACCCTGCTTCCCACTCTTTCATTCCTCTACTTCTCAATAGCACACCATGACCTGACACATTTAGATTTTTTTTTTTTTCCTTTGAGAAGGGGTCTCACTCTGTTGCCCAGGCTGGAGTGCAGCAGTGCGATCTCAGCTCACTGCAGCCTCGACCTCCCAGGCTCAAGCGATCCTCCCACCCTAGCCTCCTTAGTAGCTGGGACTACAAGCATGCTCCACCACACCCAGCTAATTTTTGTACTTTTTGTAGGGACAGGGTTTCACCGTGTTGTCGAGGTTTGTCTGGAACTCCTGGGCTCAATCGATCCATCCACCTTGGCCTCCCAAAGTGCTGAGATTAAAGGAGTGAGCCATTGCGCCTGGCCCACACTTGGATTTTTAATTTTTTCCTGGGATTAGCCAAGGGGAAGTGGTGGTGAGAGGAAAAGAGGAAGAACTTCGGGAGAACAACAATCTTTGGGGGATCCTGTGGGGCTTTGGGTGCACCCTAATGCCTGTCTGGCCCAAGCACATAAAAAGGTCCCCAACTTGGACCCAGATTCCCATGAGGAGAAATTGCAAAACCTAAATGGAACTGCAAAGGAGAAGCAGAATATGATGCTTTACTCGTGGGTCCATTGCCTTATTTTCTTTACAGCCTGCTGCCTAATTTCTTCAGGGCCCTGGTCGTATGGGCATGAATGAATTAAGTGACTGGCATCTTAGTAGGAGGCAAAATTGTAAAGTAGGCCACTCCTGCCTCCTCTGAGCTTCTGGCCATATTAGCTTTTTGTGCTAAAAGGAGCAGACTTAAGGGCCCCCCTTCCACTCCCAGGAAGCCTGCTTTAATGGTGACCTGCTGGGAAACATGCCCTGTTCTTTGTCATCTAAACCCTTAGCAACTCTAATGGTAGAAATTTCAGGCTCGATAAGAAGGGACGGTGTCCCAGGCAGGTGAGTAGAGGAGATATTTTTAGGCAGGCAGAGCCTCTGAGAACCCATCAAATCACAGCGGCCCGCCCACTCCACCTGTGTTGTCAGCTTTAAATTTGGATGGTATTTTTGGTGGCACAAAAGAGTCTATGCCTCCTGCCACTGGGAGGGCCCATTTTCCCACCCTGACATCTCTGGATGTTCCATCCTTCTCCCTGCTGACCCCAGCACCCAGCTGGCTCTACTCAGCTTGAAGGACAGCAGGCTGCCAGAACAGCCTTGCTAGACTGGCCATCTGTCCCAGAAGAGAGTGGCAGTCCCACCTATCCCAGGACTTCCCAGGGCTGCTGACACAGCTGCTCCAAGGAGAAGATTTTATTTTATTTTAATTAATTAATTTATTTATTTTGAGACAACACCTTGCTCTGTTGCCCAGGCTGGAGTGCAGCGACACAATCTCCGCTCCTGGCTCACTGCAGCCTCTGCCTCCTGGGCTCAAGCGATTCTGGTGCCCCAGCCTCCTGTGTAGCTGGGACTACAGGCATGCCCCACCATGCCCAGCCTAATTTTTGTATTTTTAATAGAATGGGGTTTCGCCATGTTGGCCAGGCTGGACTTAAACTCCTGGCCTCAAGTGATTTGCCCTCCTCTGCCTTCCAAAGTGCTGGGATTATGAGGGGGAGCCACCATATCCGGCCAAGAGAGATTTGAAAGCATGTTTTCTCACAGGTGCCACTGACTGAGATTGGGGTGCAGGGATGGTGACTTCTAGTACTTCAGGCCAAATCCTCAATCTCTACATGGATCATTTAAGAAGATGGGACCCAGTATCAGGCAGAGTTGGTGAGGGAAAATGAGCTGGGATAGAACAGTGAGGAGATGTGACTTCTGGTCCTGGCTCTGCCACTCAGTAACTGAGTGACCTTGGTGATTGTTTCCCTCTCTGGACCTCCATTTCCTCCTCTGTAAAATGAGAAGCCTGGATAGGATGTGTCTATTTCCTTTTAACTCTTCCTTTTTATGGATTTAATATGATTCTTATGACCAAATATCTGTATGAAGCATCCAGGCAATACCTGCAATGGTTCAGTGGCATTTGAAGTCGTGACAACTGTCCATACTTGAGGCCCATACTTTCTTTAATTTTATTAATATTTTAAGCAGAAGTATTTTGTTACATTTGGGAAAGGTAACAGGGTGGGAGGAGGCTGGGTATTTGCTTCATTCTACTTTATTTGCTGGTATAGATTAGATTTATTTGCTGGGTTCAGATTAATTTGAAAATACTTATATCTGTTGCCTGCACTGGAGGGACTTTTGGGTACTGGGAACTCTATTCCTACTCCATCTTTATCACTTAAATCTGTTGCAAGCAACAGAAACCCCACCCCTAATGGACTAAAGCCAAGCAAAGAAAATGTATTGTCTCATAAATCTAAACCATTTGTCACTAAGATCCACTTCTTCCCTCTCCTCAGCTCTGCATCCTCGAGTCCTAGATAGGGCCTTTCTTTGTGATTAGAAGAGAACTTCCAGGCTGGGCATGGTAGCTCATACCTGTAATCCCAGCACTTTGGGAGGCCGACATGGGCAGATCACCAGGTCAGGAGTTCAAGACCAGCCTGGCCAATGTGGTAAAATCCCATCTCTACTAAAAATACAAAAATTAGCTAGGCCCAGTGGCACATGCCTGTAATGCCAGCTTCTTGGGAGGCTAAGGCAGGAGAATTGCTTGAACTGAGACTCAGGAGGTGGAGGTTGCAGTGAGCCGAGATGGTGCTACTGCACTCCAGCCTGGGCTACAGAGCGAGACTCCTTCTCAAAAAAAAAAAA
>NW_012123487.1:4290370-4295428 GCF_000951035.1 Colobus angolensis palliatus
GTCAATAGTGTGATGTTGAGAACCCCGGCTTGGACGATCACCTAGGGTGGAATGGCTGGTGGAAAGTCAACCAGCCATAATGTCTTCTGCAGTGTCTGCTCTATGAAAAGTCTTTGTTCCAGAATTTCTAGCAAAATTTCACTACATTTTATCGGCTCTGACTGCATCACATATCCACCCCTGAAACAATTTCTGTGTACAGGAAAATGGGACGCAATGATTGGATTAAGCTGAGGTCACATGTTCTACCTCTGAGCCAGGCTCAAGTCAACTCTACCTGAAACACATGAGTTGAGACTTGGGGAGGAAGGGATGATACCCTAGAGAGAAGCAAGAATGTCATCAGGATAAGATGAATATATGCTGAGCACCAATAAACAAATAAACACAAACAAACAAACAAAACTCCAGATGTCCACTACCCCAGTCCTCTTACTGAGAAATTGTGGGCAAGAACTGTGCATGTACTTTGACTTGGATAGCAGCAGCAGCAGCAGTAGCAGGCTAATGGGACTGTCCAGGAACTCTTTGGGCTGACTCCAAGAATTTCTCATTCCGCATGGTAGATAGCAGTACTGACTTTAATTATCACCATCCAGGAAGTACTTTTCACCTGAGGAGATGCTCAGTCAGCCTAGCAAAGTGAAAGTGGGAGGAGCAGAGAAGGAAGAGGGAGAGGAGGAGGCAGCAGCTAAGAGGAGTGCAGAGAGAAGGAGAGCTGGGGCACAGGTATACTGTTTGTCCCCAACCCCAGATGACTTCTCTGGCCTGGAGGCCATCTCTATGACCCAGAAACCCAGCTTTTCTTGTCTTGTGGCTTTCAGTTGGGTTTGGCCAATGGGTGGCATTATCAGGGGATGAAAGGGAGGAGGAATGAGAGATTGGGATATTTGTTCCTCCTGTTTCCTCCCCTACTTGTCACAGTTCTGGCAGTCGCTACATCCCACTTCACTAGTGCTTCTGTTGGGTGGTTCCCCATAACACCACTTCCTCCCTTTGCTCCTTTAGGTCTAAAGGTCACGTTACATTACTGATGGTACCTTCCTAGATGAGTCAGTATTGGTTTTCTTAATCCTACCTATACATCTGTAAACAGTACCTTCATTAGAAAGTCTCTGAGTGTATTGTAATCCTTATATTCCTATAAGGATTCTGACTAACAGGCAGGTGGGAGGCCCAAGAGCCTCTTGTGCCACACTGTTGTGTCTGGGTACCACGTGCTTTGATCATACCCAGTGCTCTGTGAGCCTAAAGAACATCTACTCGTACCTGTTTTTAGGACCTAGCCTTCTTGGGAAGCCTAGTAGTTAAAATGATGGACTTGCAGGTCATTCTCTCTCTCTCCTTTCAATCTCTGCCAACCTCTTCTCCCTATTTTCTAAGCAAGTAAAAAGTATACTAACCATGATACATTTTATGAAGGTGCCTCCCATTTCTTGAACACATTATGTGCCAGACACTGTGATAAACACTTAAGATGCTTTACTTTATTTAATCTTCACAACAACTTATATGTTAGATAGTCTTGTTTTTCACATTTTACAGTTCAGGGAACTGAGGCTCAGAGAATTAAGTAACTTGCCCAAGATCAAACAGCTGGTAAGTGGCTATGGTAGCTAATATCAGTGGTCACCAATATTTTCAATTCTCTTCCTTTCCTAGATACACGGAAAATTTTGTTTTCCATCTTTCTTGGCAATTGCGTAGGGTCTTATAACTAGTTTTGCCAATGTGTTGTGACTTTGAGTGATCAGGTACCTCTAGGCTGACACATGTAAGAACTGCCATGTGGGCTTTAACGCTTTATTCCTCTGCTCCAGCAGTCATGGAGGCATTTGTTGAAATGGAGGTGCCAAAAGATTGAAGAGATATGGATTGCTGATCCACTGCATGAAGGCGGTTGCCCTACAGAGTCACTTGGACCTGCGCTGACAAAATAAGCTTTTAATGTGTTCAGAAACTGAAAATTTGGTGCTGTTTGTTAAACTGCAGCATAACCTAACCTATCCTGAATGAAACAGTGAAGGAGCCAGGATTAAATCAAAAGTCAGGGTCTTTAATAACCACTGGATAATACTTTTTCTCCCTGCCTCTTAATCCATGGAAATTTCTTGGAAGTTGTGGTTTTGGAAGGATGAGTGAAAGGGGACAAAAGAAAAGAAAGTGATACTCATGAGGACTATCATTGAAGGAAGAAACCTGTTAGAAAAGGGATCAGCAAAAAATCATGCTTGTCTTTCTTTTACTCCCCATGTCAATACAAAAAATTAAAGAAAATGAAAGAGAGGAATGTTTATACATAAGGCCTCCAGGATTTTTGTTCTTGGCCAGGGAATTAATTGTGGCTGCTTCTTACTGAAAATAACTTGCAGCCCATCTCTAGGGAAGTCGAAGTGGAAATTCTGTCTGCTTTAGAAGAAAAGCTTCAAGCAACAACCCCTTTGCCGGAAAGCAGGACAGAACCTCCATTCGGGTCATTGTCTCCCTGTGAGGTTTATCTCTTTTTTTGGTTCAATAAAGACAATTTGCTGGTTTAACACTGTTTATTAATCTTAACCACCTCCTCCTTTCAGCCCTCCATCACCTACTGCTCTCAAATCCCAAGGATCGACAGGCCGTGTCTTTGTATCTAAGTTTGGAAAGAACCCAGGTAATGAGGCCAGTGTTCATGGATCTAAGGCACTTTGTGTAATAAATCACAGCTCCCCAAGGTTACTAGAAAACCTGAGTTTAAAGGGATTACATAGGAAACCAAGATGCTAAAATGACCTCTTTTTCTGGAGTGAAAAAGATAATCCTTTCTATTGAAAGGAAAAAAAAGATTTGACAAAGAAGGTGGTACTTATTGCCCACATCTTTATATACCTATGGATGAGAACATAGAATGGTGACCCATCTTATCCATATTCCAGGGCATGTGTGCACGTGTCCCCAAACTGGAAACAGCTATGAGACGATTTGCTAATTAGCATCAAGTTTACACATTTATTGTCAACTGCAATTACTTGTTTATTAGAACAGAGGTTTCCCTGTTTATTACAATCATTATGGTCTGTCAACAAGAGATAGTGTGCTTGAATTTCACAAGTATGTGTACATTGCACAAATCCTTCCAGCCCTAGCTAGGACCAACTGTCAGTTAAAATGCTCAGAGAGGTAATTATCAAGGAGGTATGGAGATTTAATTTAAGCTAATAAGGAGTTATCCTGCCCAGTAGAACCGCAAATCTTCTCTTAAGTAAGGAATTTGCAGCAAGCTCCTTCTTATTTAGCATGAACATGTTTCTCTTTAGTAGTGTTAATGCCAGGCGTTGTGCTAGGCACTTACTTGGTATGTGTGTTTTCATTCCATCCTCAGAACAACCCTTCAGTGTGGAAGTGAATGGCCTCATTTTCTAGATGAGGAAACTAAGACTCCAAGAGGTCAGAAGACTTGCACTGAGGGACGCACCTGGTATCTTACACACACACACACGTGCGTGCACACACATGCGTGCGCACACACATGCGCGCGCGCACACACACACGTGCACATGCATACACACTCTGCCCACTCATGCTCTCGTGCCCCACATAAATGAATTACAAGATAACACTGATTGGGCTAGTTTTTCTGGTGTATGTAACTACAGGGGTGTATAAGAAGGGGAATTGCTGGGAAGGACAGGACGGGAAGATAGATTCTTTAGGTTAGGAAAGGCAAGCAGAGATGTGGCAACGTGTTAAGATGGGGAAGCTGGTGATAGAACAAGGTTGTGCTGTTTGCTGAGGAAGTTAGAAAACATAATGACTTGTCGAGGAATTGGGAGATCAACTGTTGTGGATGGAATTGGACAACCAGGACAGTAAGAATCATTAGATTATGTGTAATTCTTTTTTGCTTTCACAGATACTCCGGGGCTGAGGTTGTGTCCCATAAATAGTGCTATGCATTGAGCATCTCCTGGCATTGTCAGTGTGAGGACTAAGGGGTGGTCATGGTCATCTTGGAAAGAGCCCACTGTTGCTGAGAGTTACCATGTGCCAGACACCATGCAAAGTGCTTTACGTTAATTTTTTTCATTTGATTTTTCTGCAGCTCTATGAGGTTTGATCTATTTTGTTTGTGGATGAGGAAGCAAACACAAGGAGTAAAGTGGCCAAGGAGACATGACCATGAATTATCAGAATCCGGACTCAATGCTCCACCTTATCTGAACTAACAGAGTTCTGAGAAGTGCCCCATGTAGTAAGTTCCAACATCCCTCTGAGATGTTGCGGATTCAGTTTCAGGCCACCGTAGTAAAAGGAATATTGCAACAAAGCAAGTTACACACGTTTTTGGTTTCCCAGTGCAATAGAAGTTATGTTTACATTATTTTGCAGTCTATTAAGTGTGCAATAACGTGTCTAAAAAACAATGTACACATCTTCATTAAAAGATACTTTACTGCTAAAAATGCAGGTGGTCATCTGAGCCTGCAGCGAGTCATAATCTTATTGCTGGTGGAGGGTCTTATCTCTATGTTGACAGCGGCTGGAGGGTCAGGCTGGTGGTTGTTGGAGGTTGGAGTGGCGGTGGGTTTTGTTTTGTTTTTTTCCTTGAGACAGGGTCTTATTCTGTCACCTAGGCTGTAGTGCAGCGGCACGATCACAGCTCACTGCCTCCTTTCAAGTAGCTAGGACACCAGGCACATGCCACCACACCTGGCTAGTTTTTACAAACTATTTGTAGAGACAGGATCTTGCTATGTTACCCAGGCTGGTCTTGAACTCCTGGGCTCAAGCAATCCTCAGCCTCCCAAAGTGCTGGGATTACAGGCATGAGTCACTGCACCTGGCATGTGGTTATTTCTTAAAATAAGACAACAAAGAAGTGTGCTGCATTGATTGACTCTTTTGTGTTTGGTTTCTGAGACAGAGTTTTGCTCTGTTGCCAGGCTGAAGTGTGGTGGCATGATCTCAGCTCACTGCAGCCTCTGCCTCCCGGGTTGATTCTTCTGCCTCAGCCTCCAGAGTAGCTGGCATTGCCGATGCCTGCAACCATGCTCAGTTAATTTTTATGTTTTTAGTAGAGAC
>NW_012123487.1:4297068-4303217 GCF_000951035.1 Colobus angolensis palliatus
TTTTTCCATTTATACTGCACAGTCAGAGTAGATGTAGCATAATTCTTAAGGACCCCAGGATTTTTGGAATGGTCAGTGTGTATTGCTTTCAACTTAAAGTCATCAGCTGCATTAGCTTCTAACAAGACAGTCAGCCTGTCCTTTAAAGCATCAAAGCCAGGCAAGTACTTCCCTAGCTGTGAAAGTCCTAGATGGCATCTTCTTCCAATATAAGTCTGTTTTGTCTACACTGAAAATGTGTTATTTAGTGTAGCCACCTCCATTAATTGTCTTAGCTAGATTTTCTGGCTAACTTGCTGCAGCTTCTCCACCAGTACTTGCTGCTTCGCCTTGTATTTTCATGTTGTGAAGACAGGATAATGAACTAACCTTTGCTAGTTTTCAGCTTTTCTTGTGCAGCTTCCTCACCTCTCTCAGCCTTCACAGAGTTGAAGAGAGTTAGGTCCTTGCTCTGGATTAGTCTTTGGCTTAAAAGACTGTTGTGTCTGGTTTGACCTTCTATTCAGACCACCAAAACTTTCTCCATATCAGCAATGAGGCAGTTTTGCTTTCTTATCATTTGTGTGTTTACTGTAGTACTTTTAAATTCCTTCAAGAACTTTTTCTCTGTACTCATAACTTGGTTGTTTGGCTCAAGAGGTCTAGCTTTTGGCCTATCTCTACTTTCAAAATGGCTTCCTCACTAAGCATGATAATTTCTAGTTTCTAATTTAACATAAGCGACATGCAACTCTTTTTTCCACTTGCACACTTAGAGGTCATTGTAGGGTTATTAATTGACCTAATTACAATATGGTTTGATCTCAGGGAATAGGAAGGCCTGAGAAGCAGGAGAGAGATGTGGGAATGACCGGTCAGTGGAACAATCAAGACATACACAACATTTATCAATTAAATTTATTGTTTTATATGGGCATGGTTCATGATACCTCAAAACAATTACTATAGCAACATCTAAGACCTCTCATTACAGATCCCCATAACAGATAAAATAATGATGAAAAAGTTTGGAGTATTGTGAGAATTGCCAGAATGGGACATAGAGACATGAAATGAGCACAGGCTATTGTGAAAATGTCACCGATAGACTTGCTCCACGTCGGGTTGCCACAAACCTTTCAATTTGTAAGAAATGCACGATCTGTGAGGTGCAATACAGTGACATGTAATAAAACAAGGTATGCCTGTACTCTATATTACCCTGACCCCAGGTTATGAGACAGCATCCTGGATTTCAAGATGCAACTTTGTTTTTTCTCACTTTTTAATATTGAGGTATTTACCTATATATAGCAAATTGCACGAGTCTTAAGTGAACCACTTAATGGATTTTTACCCAATTATCTAATCATGTTAATCATGTTCTATTTCAATAACTATACCTAATCTGAAAAGGCAGAAATGAAAATGCACTTACAAAGTTTTTTTTTAATCTCCAGGTAATGTTACTTAGGACATAGTCACATAGCATGCATGTGTATAGTATTACATACAAATTCTTGTTATAATTTATATTTTAGATGGTGTGTGAATTAGATGCTTAGGGTGCATATGGTGCATAGGTAGCATTAACTAAAATGTTATAGGACTTTCTCTGTGTTTATATTAATTCTGCTTCACATCTCATGCATAGATAAACTTTTGGACTCTCCACATAGGGGAGATGTGATACATCCTGCAAATTCCCCAGGAGAAGGACAGTATATAAATTAAAGGTTTTATTGTTGCTATGTCTGCATCTAAAAATCAATATTTCTATTTGTCTGGCTATCAAGCTACATGTGCCCATTGGGTAGCCATTTAAAACAGGCTCTTTTTAAAGTTACATTGCATTAAGTGAGCCCTGTGTTAAAATGGGTTACGTGTACATGGCTAATGTTTGCAGAATGTGGGTATCACTGTACACATATGAGCTGGGGGAATTTGAGGTAAATACAGATTACATTTCTGTTTAGAACTATATATGTATACACATACATCTCAGACACCTGTAATTCCACACATTGTCACATGTCACTTGAACAAGATGATATGACACCAATGAGGAATGGTCTGTGGAGGCACTTGTCCCCATGAAGGATAAAAGCCCTCATATCTGGGACCACATGTAGGGTGGATACATCAGAGGAGCCCTGGGAAGCATTGGCTGAGACCACACCTCCTTTGTCCCAGCCTCACTCTGAGTAGGCAGCTGCCCTCTCAGCACAATTGAAAAGCAGATTCCGTCTATCATGTCCACTGCCTCTTTGCAGGCGTATTGAATATTTAATAATGCCATTTGCCTTCCCAGAAAAAGAGCTCAAAGAAGCCTGCGCAGGCGGGCGGTAGGCAGCAGGGTGGTGCTGGAGGTAGGTAGTAGGGCTGGTGATGATACAGAGCAGGCTGGCCAGTCATTTCCCCCCAGGAGCATCCCCAAACTAGAAACCCCAGCAGATGGCTCTGGGCTGGGATGCGACAGGCAAGGAGGCCATCTGTGTGGTTTCAGGCACCAGTCAGGAGCCATGGAGAGGAAGAGGAAGTGCTGAGCTGATATCAAGTGACCATGGCATGCAGTGAGATGGAAACCAGAGACTTATTTTCCACTCACATATAAGAGCTTGGCTCAAATTCAGGCTACCACGGTGTATTCATGGAATAGTGAAGATAGAAGGAACCATACTGCTCCTTTGGTGCCAAGCATTTTACTGGTTGGGAAACTGAGGCCCCAGGTGCACTCAATCTCTGGAGTCATACAGCTGATTAGTGGCCAAGCTGTTTCCACTCTTGCCTACTTCCAGTCTACTCCCTACTCAGCAACCAAAAGGATGTTTTACCAAAAAAAAAATCCATTACTTAAAATCTTTCAGTGGCTTTCCAGCTCAGTTAGAATTAAATGCAATCTCTTTTCCCATTGTTACAGTAGCCTACATAACATGATTCCTGCCCTCCTCTCTCATTTCATCTTCCATTACGCCGCCTCTTGTTCCCTTGCCTCCAACTGGCCTTTTATATGTTCCCCTAATGTGCCACATCAGCCTCACCTCAGGCTCTGTGCTTGCTGACTTCTCTGATTGAAAACAGCCTCAGATCTTCACATCATTAGTTCCTTCTCTTTGAGGTCTAAATTCAGGGAAGCCATCGCAGCCCTTACCATCTATTTTCCTCTCGTCAACACACATTCTAGTGGGTCATTCTCTACCACATTACTGTGTGTAGTCTCCTTATAGCACTTATCAACACAGGAAATTAACTTATTTTATTTGCTTACTTATCTGTCTTTCACACCAGGCTGTGAACTTTGTGAGGGCATGGACATGATCTGTCTTACTGTACACCTGTCACCAGGAGGGTCTAGGGCTCCAGAGCCAAATGAACAAATCTCCGTTCAGCATCTTTTCTGTTTCACTATGTTGCTTCTTTTTAACATTGATCCAGAAATTGCTCTTTACTCACTCATGTCTACAGAGTAACATTAAATCATGGCAGGCAGTGGCTAGCTCTGCTCTCATGATAACTGATAACTGAAGGGTGGGGTCCTGGCTCTGGGCTTTACCTTTTAAGTCAGTATTCTTCACAAGGGAGCTCAAGGATTGCCTGTCCCAGAATTGCCCAAGGAACTAATCCAAAGTGCATATCCTAAATCCTACACTGTACTAAATTGGAATCTCTGGAGGCGAGAGTCTACCCAGGAATCTGCCCCTTTAATGAGCACCACAGGTGATCCTTAAGATAATCTTAGGGCATGAATTCAAGCTCACCAATTAAGCATATCAAAATACTTCCCCCTCCCCACCCCCATGAGCTCTCACATTTATACTTTCAATGCCTTATGAATGATCAAACTCTGTCTGAGTTTTTAGGGTAGCACACATTGAAGTACAGGAAGTATGGGCATAGTGGTTGGTGCTCTAAGTGCCCTTATGTATGGGTTATCAATTGCTGTGTAAAAAATTACCCCAAAACTTAGTGTGCTCCTCTCATTTAGGGACAATCTTATTTTCACCAGAAACTCCTTGAGAAGTATGGAGTAGGGTGACATGGGTCAGGAGCAGAAATAGGAAATTAAAATCCTTTTCAAATTACTCCCTTGTCAATGGTTTAGCCTCCCAAAGTGCTGGGATTACAAGCATAAGCCATCGCACCCAGCCAAGTCACAGTCTTTTGTATCCTGATCTCTGAAGTGACATCCCATCACTTTCACTGTATTCTGATTATTAGAATCAAGTAAGGCATGGGTGCCAGAAGGCAGGGATCATTGGGGCCATTTAGGAAGCTCCCTACACACCTTACCTTGAATTTGAACTATCTTTTCACATGGGACATGTATAGCAGACAGAAAACTATGTAGGGATACCATGTGGCACCTGGAGATCTAATTAAAAGGGCAGTATTTCATAGTAAGAAGAGCATAGGCTTCAATTTCAGAGAGCCCTCTGTTAGAATCTCAGCTTTGGTACTTACCAACTGCATGACCTTAGACTTAGTTTCCCCAAGACTCAGTTTTCTTACCCCAAAAATGTGAAAAATAACACCTACCATCTAAGGCATTTTGAGGTTTAAAAAAATCACTTGGGTAATGCATTTGTCAAAAAGTGGATTTCCAGGTTGTTTCCCAAGAAATTCTTATTCAGTAGACTTGCAGTGGCACCTAAGAATTTATATTTTTAATAAGTGTCCAGGTGCTCCTAAGTACATATGAAAAGCACATGGTAGCTCTTAATCTGCCTGTTAACCATAATTCTACACCGATTATTGAGGAGCTATGCTGAAGAAAGTCGAATGTGATATAATAGAAAGCAAATTGTATTGAGGATTAGAAGAGAAGATATGTGAGTCCTGGCCCCTACCTGACACTTACTTTGCAATGAGATCTTAGTCACAGAGTTATCTAATTTTTATAAACCTCTCTTTTTAAAGGGTCTGTATAATCTCCTCTAGCCTGGGTTACTATCTGTCTAGGTAAAGAAGAAATAATAACAACTATCATGGAGTCTCTTTAGAGCTGTTTGTTGGAGAAACAAGTACAATGGCCTCCATAATGTATCTCTTCTGCATCTCTGGGTCTCCTAACATTTCTTCCTGAAGACTATTTTTCGGTACCTTTCGTTCCTCTATTCCTCTTCTAATTCTTATGATCTCAGCATCCCTGTATGTAATGAAATATATCTGAAAACAACCTCGTTTAAAAGAATAAATCTATTAAGGAGCTGAGACTTTTCTGGCGTGAAATGAAAAAATATTGATTGCTTCCCACCTGTTAGCAATGAAATCCCATCCAGTTAATTAACCTGCTCAGAGATAAAGTTTATTTTTGCCCTTCACTTTCAGCTCCAAATCTTTAAAACCATTAAAACAAGTACCTGGTCAATGAATAAATCTTCTCCCAGAGTGGCATTCAGGGTCTTCTGTAATCTGGCTCCAACCTACCTTTCTGACATTTCCTCTAGCTACTTACCTTTGAGTACCTTCCACCATAGCCTAATGGAAAAGCTAAAATATTCAGTGCTCCCACTGCCAGGAATATGCCTCCTTCCTCTAAATTCCACATATTTTAACTCAGTTCAAATGTCACTTCTTGAAAAAGGCTTTCAAGGCTTTCCCAGAGCTCTGGCATCTATCTCCACCTCCCCCCTCTTCCCACCTCTCCTAATTGCTGCCAAGCTGTAAGCATTATCTCCCTATTCTGACACTCCCCAAACTTTGTATGCTTTTGTAAAACTTACTATTTTATGCTTTATATTATATATTTTATGAGAAGTTTATTATATTTTTTAAAATATTTAAAGTTTTAAAATACATTTAAAGTATAAATATATTTATATTATATATTTTATGCTTTATATGATTGCATACACATTTATAGTACTAGACTCTTGAGGATGCAAATCCAACGAGTTTGTGTTCGCCACATCTTTCAACACAACTCAATGCCTTACCTATGATGGGTGTTCAGTAAATATTTTTCGAATGTCTAAATAGGAACCCATTGATTTAATATGGTCTTTATGGTTGTTTTTACTCTGGAGCTCATTAGACAATAATGGGGTTTTTACTTTTGGGCTCATGATTAGACAATAATGTAAGAAGAATCTAACTCAGTTAAGTGTTTTACAAGATTTACATTATATTCAAAACAGGCCTCTCAGGCTTCTCAGTCTTTTTTTTTTTTT
>NW_012123487.1:4303724-4330823 GCF_000951035.1 Colobus angolensis palliatus
TCCTGCCTCAGCCTCCCAAGTAGCTGGGATTACAGGCATGTGCCACCACACCTGGCTAATTTTGTATTTTTAGTAGAGACGGGGTTTCTCCATGTTAGTCAGGGTGGTCTTGAACTCCCAACCTTAGGTAATCCACCTGCCTCGGCCTCCCAGTGTGCTGAGATCACACGTGTGAGCCACCGCACCTGGCTGGACATCATCCATTTCTATGACTCTGGATATAGGTCTCATACGGCATTTCTATCTCCTGCCCTAATTTACTTGCACAACACACTTGGAGCTAGAATTTAATGAGCACAAAACCCTAAAAGTCAATTTTAGGTAAAGCAGATATTCAGTCATATGTGGGAACACTCACATGTATGTGTCTAGGCTGAAGGGGAGAAAGATGGTAGCTTCACTGAAATAAAAAAGCCATTATTCAGAATCCATTTTCTTGAACACCTACTAAACTTTGGGTGCTGCATTATGTGCTGGTGATACAAATATAAATACTGATCCCAGCCTTAAAGTAGCTCTGAGTCATACAAAGGGAGATTAATGTATGGTGAGATAATTATTATATAGAATATGGTTTCTGCAATACCGGAGACAGATACAGAGTGATGTGGAACACAAAATATTTTCTTGAAGAACAAATAAAATGTTTAAAATAAAGAGGTTCTGCACAGTCTTTGTGCTGATATTAATAAATATTATTTTGTAGTTATTAAAAATATTAGTATCATCTTTAAACCAGCCACCTTGGGCTGGATCTCAGCATCCATGGTGGGTCCTGGGGCATGATTCAGACAAGTATCCATGCTGGGTTAACCAAGACTGAGATGTAGGTCCTTTCTCCTTAGAGCTTGTAGGAATGAATCATTCATAGAGATGGCAGCAAAGGGGTAGTTTTCTTATGACTCATTGGACTAAACTTCATTCCAATGATATTTTGCTGCAGAAATTTTGCATGCTACTCTGTCTATGGCTCCAATATTTCTAAAGGCATTACCACGGCTGTTTGGATGAATCACTGGCATATCTTCTCTATGGTCCTAGAGGGGTGTGTGTGTGTGTGGGAGGGGGGAAGTTTATAAGGAAAGGCAAAAAAAAAGCAATCCTAAGTTTTCAATGACCAAATTCTACAGCTGCAAATACTGAGGTTTTATATAGCCCACTTTAAGTTTCCTGCTTTTTCTTGCTCTTCACATTTAGGGACACTTTGCTGCTCACTAGAAACTCCTTGAGAAAAATAGGGTAGGGTGATATAAGTCAGTAGCAGAAGTAGGAGAGGAAATTAAAATCCATTTCACATTACCTCTTGTCAGCGGCTCAGTGAAAGGCTTGAATAGGGAGGAGGCTGGGGATATTGGTGAAGACGAAGATGAAATATTGCTCTGGATTCTTATGATTCACAATTGTAAGAGGACTGTGACTTATAGTAGTGATGACTGTGGTGATGGTGGCCACAAGCCATTCAACAAATATGCATTGAATACTTACTACACGCCATCACTGACTTAGGCACATGGGATCAAATGAATTAAAAAATTATCTCTGTCAGTTGGAGCCTAAATTCTAGACGAAGAAGCTGACAAAAAAATGGTACTAGCATCCTCCTCCCTGTTTGAACATTTGAAGCATTTCCTTCTCATGAGGTCTTAGTCATGAGGGATTTAATCTCCATCAAGTCCCAGCTTCATTGTGGAAGTCACAAAACTTTATCTCCTCGAAAGCTTGCAGACTGAGATCTACTTTAAATGTTTATGTGAACAGAGAAACTGTCTCTGGTCGAGAGGTGTCTGTGTCTTGTATGTGCAATGAGGGGAACTGTGTTAGTGGACAGCGGGCAGAGAGTCTACAACCAGACCTTCCACACCGACACGTTCCTGCTGAGGAAAACTCAAGAGTTACTGCCTGAATCGCTCCCCTCCCTCCCCGTGGCCTTTCTCTTTCTTTCTTTTACTCTTCACTTCGCCCCCTCCTCCCTCCCTTCCTCAATCCCTCCCTCTCCTGGTTACCTCCCTTTCCCTTGGTCCCTCCCCATCCCCTTGCCTCGCACAGTCTCTCCTCCTCTTGCTCCCTCTCCCTCCAGCTTCTTTTCCTCTCATCCCCTTTCCCTCCTCCATCCCTCCGCGGCGTCTGCGTCAGGCCCCCACTAGCGTGACGCGCGGGGTCTGGGTGGGAGCTGTCCACTCGCCCGGGGTGCTGAATGCAGCAGCGGCGGCCGCGGCACCGGCGGCGGAGATAGCCGAGAGCCTCCCTCGCTGCAAGAACCTTGTTTCCAATTCTCGGACGGTCAGCTAGCCGCCCCGCCACCTCCTTCCAGCACCACCCTTTTGGGAACCGAGCCAGTGGGGGCAGCGGCGGGTGCTGAGCAACGGCGGAAGACGAGACAACACCTGGCAGCAGCCTGGAATCTGATTTGCTTCCTCTCGGCTTTTATAAGAGATATATTTATATACGGTTTTGGGGAGTCGCGAGGACCAAGCTGGAGCCAAGTGCCGGCTGCCTCCCACCTCGGCCACACTGCTTCGCTTCCCCCTCCCCACCTTCAGCTGGCACCGCAAACAAGCCTTACCTCGTTGCATCTGCGAGGAGAGGTAGCAACAGCGAACCCAGCCAGCCAGAGGCGGCGGAGAGGAGGAAGGGGCCGGGTGGGGGGGCAGAGAGCGGGCCGAGGCCGCCCTTGGTGGGGGTAGCGGGGGCAGAGCTGCCGAGCAGACCCGGCAGCCGCCCTCCTCCGCCCCCACCCTTCAGAAGCACTCTTGCCTGACTGAGAACCGAATTATTCCACTAGTATTATTTCATTTTTTATTACTCCCCCTCCTCACTCCCCAGCCGCCCCCACCCCCACGCCTGCCTCGCTTCTGGTTGCATGGCAGCGCTGCCCGGGCGCGGGGGCTCAGGGCTGGCCCCCAGGGAAGGGGGAGGAGGAGGAGGAGGATCATGAAGGCCGGAGTCGCGACCGCGCCGGACGGCGGGCAGCAGCCAGAGGACGAGCCGGAGCAGCCCCCGCCCCGGAGACATCCGGACGCCGAGCAGCAGTCGCCTCCACCGCCGCAGCAGCAGCTGCGGGCGCGGGCCGACCCGGAGCCGGAGGAGGAGGGCGACCGTGACCCAGAGGAGGAAGAGGAGGAGAAGGCGAGGCCACTCGCCCGCCCGGACCTGCCCTTCTCTCGGCTCTTGCCCCTCGCCCGAAGGGACCTTTGATGGAACCGAGGGGAGGGGGCCACGGATTTGCCGACTGCAGCAGGGGTGGGCTGGGGGCTGAGATAATGTAACCACTCCTTTCTCCTGTTCTCGCCCACACGCCCCTCTCCTCTACCCCTGTTCTCTGCTCCACCGCCCTCTCACCCCGGTACACACATCCTTCCTCTAGCAAGGATTTTCACGCTCAGGAAGGAGGCGCCTCTGCAAGGGTTAAACGATCTTTTCTTTTTCTCCCATCCTTTTTCCTTCCCAACCCTCTATTTTACCTCCCTTCTCCTAATTGGCTTTCCCCTCTTCTGCTTAGCCCTTTGGCTGCAGAGGCAAAGCACAAGCCCCTAGCCCAGTTTCACCTGCAACCCCCTTCCCCACCCAACTGTTCTCTTAAAAGCAACTCTGGTGCTTCTGGGGGTTAATTGCCCCAGTTTTCTGCCCAGGAGAATTAAAACTTCTCCCAATCTTCTCTCCTCCCCTACCTTGACTCCCCCTAACCCCTACCACCTGAGAAGAACTATCTTTTCTCTCTCACACATGCAGTCCTCAATTCTTCATTGAGCTAGTTTTCTCTAAACCCAGTTCAATCCACTCCAAATTTGATTTACAATTGTCTCCACCCTTTTATATAAAAGAAAGACTTCTCACGGCCTAGGAATTTGAGAAGAACCCAATAATCCTTTCCTGGGGAACTTTTAAACAGTTCGACATTGATCTTAAGGCTCTAGTGGCCCCTTCACCACACTTCTTCAATCCCTCTGCTCCTACCAGTGTCCTCAGGTCAAAGGCAGAAAGGAGACACACTAAACAAAGTTGGAGGTTGGGGTGGGTGTGTGAGGGCAAGAGAAACTTTTTTGTTATTGGGCTTTGCAGGTGGAGTTCAGAACCAGTGACTCACACTTCTCAGTCCTGGGATCAATTTATTTGCTACTTGGAGGGATTGTACGAAAAGCCAGTGAGAAAGCAGACTGCCCCCCACAACACAGATCCACTGTGGGCCCCCAAACCTGTCCTGTCCCCCTCTTTTAAGACTCCGGCCACCCCTCTTGGGCTCTCTCCTTCCACGGGCACATGCTGATGCCCCTGTGTGGGCTGCTCTGGTGGTGGTGGTGCTGCTGCTGCGGCTGGTACTGCTGTGGATTGTGCGCCCCAGCCCCCCAGATGTTGCGCCACCAGGGTCTCCTCAAGTGCCGCTGCCGCATGCTCTTCAATGACCTGAAGGTTTTCTTACTGCGGCGCCCTCCTCAAGCGCCCCTGCCCATGCACGGCGACCCCCAGCCCCCCGGTTTGGCGGCCAACAACAACACCCTTCCGGCTCTGGGTGCCGGGGGGTGGGCAGGCTGGAGGGGCCCCCGAGAAGTGGTGGGCAGGGAGCCCCCTCCTGTGCCACCTCCACCCCCCTTGCCACCTTCTTCTGTGGAAGATGACTGGGGTGGCCCAGCCACAGAGCCACCTGCCTCACTGCTCAGCAGTGCCTCCTCAGATGACTTCTGTAAGGAGAAGACCGAGGATCGTTATTCACTGGGCAGCAGCTTGGACAGTGGTATGAGGACCCCACTCTGCCGCATCTGCTTCCAGGGGCCAGAACAGGTGAGTCCCCTTTTCTCTTCTCCTGCTTCCTGTGGTATTTTCAGGTCTTGCAGATTGCTACTCGCCTGCTTGCCCTGGGGAACCATTATGTTGCCTCTAGTATGAGGACTCTATGTTTAAGAGCCCTAATTGATGTTTCTTGTGGTTACGTTTGCCCAATGAGTGTCTGGTTCCCGGTGGAGCCTGCTTGGTGGTTCATTTGTGTTCTAGATTTTGCATTTTCCTTCCAATGCTAGTGTCTCCAATTCCATCTCCAAATTTCACAAACATCCTCAGAATAGAAGATCTAGAAGTAACAGAGTGAAGAAACTTGGTGGTACATTCACACTGGTTGCCAAGATATCCTTTTATCTAATTTGTTGTTAGTAACATTTCATCTAGCCCATCTTCAGTCCCATATCCCAACTTCTTCCTGCTCTGAGAGTATGCCGAGATCTTGTTCTCTTTTCCTATTCTCATAGATTGAAATCCAGTAAGCTTGTTCTTTCACTTTGGACAACTTTCTTTCATATCACATTGACATCCTCAGCATTATGTTCTAGCGACTGAGGAGGAAATGGAGAGGGACTCTAGGTCCAAGACTAAATGGTTTGCTGAGCTACTTCTTGGCAGACTCAAATTTTTCTGTGTTGAAAACAGGCAGGTAAATAGGAATGAGAGTGAATTTAAAGGACTAGAGTAGGGAATAGGGTATCTTGTTATTTCTCTTTTCAGACCTAAGGTGTATTGACTTAGAAAATCCCTTAAATGCTCCCCATCCAGGATAGGGAATGCCAACTCTCTCATAGACCAGAGCTTTCCCAAGTCTGGCAGGTTTTCCCTACCCTATTCATTCAGATTTTCACAAACACCTCTCCTAAGTTCACCTACAATCTAGTGTCAGTAGTACTGGATAGCATGTGTACATTCTTCAAGAACCGTAGAATGTGGCAACACTTCTCCAAAGAATCACAGGATAGAAAGGCTCACCCAGTAAGTGATGCTGGAGAAGGAATATTCAATTGCAAAGTGGGCAAGGTTATGTGTTCCCATCAGCCACTTCTTCAGTAGTTTCCTGAAGTGCAGAGAAGACTTCTGGATACTCCTTGAGGAAGTGGCAGTGCAGCAGGATGCCATGCCAGGCTTTGACTGGCTCTGGTTCTTGCTGAGGGTGTGCTCTGTAAGATGCAGGCTTAGCTGGCATTTTCATTCATTTTCTTGCTTTGCTTTCAATGGACAAAGAACTTTAGGGACCAGCGATTCCTGGAGCTACAGCTTGGAATTATGAGGGGAAGTGATATAGATCTCAGTATGAATAAATGTCTCTGAGAGGCTGGGGGCTGGATTCTTCCTTCTTATGACTAAGATTATCTAAGTATCCAATAAAGTGTTGTCCAGAGTTGAAAACTCCTGTTAGGGAAAAACTTTCAGAGTGCCTTTCCTTCAGTCCTTCTCTCTACTTCCAGCACCAGGCTCCATCAAAGCTATGGGATAGAGTGGCTTGGCTGACAACAAGAGGGTGCCTCACTTTGATATCAGGCTCTTGCCACCATCAAGTACTTCATACTTTTCAAAAGAAAGAATTATTTAGCTTCCTAAATTCCTAAGTCATTTCTTTTGTCTCCCATATGGGCTCAGGTCTGCATGTCACAGGGGCTGCTGGGAGTGTGGCTTCTGGCAAGAGCACTCTTGTATCTAGAAAACAGCAGGACTTGGAGGTGCCCTGCGATAATATTTCCCCTGCTGTGTGAACTTCTCCAAATAGCTTTATGCCTCTGGGCTGCTTTTCCAACTTACATGATTTGGAGACACCTTTTCATGCCCCTCTCCTTTCCTCAGAGGTGTTTTGGGAGAATCCAGGAGAAAACAAGTGTAAAAAATATCTTGGAAGGGATTTATATATAATGAGCATGTATTTTGATAACAGAAAGCTGTATTTTATTGAAAAAAGAAAAAGAAAAAAAAAACATTGGCAATATTGTGAAATACCTTCATGTGATACAAGATCTGGTCAGAGGTTAGAAGCTTTCCTTTCTTGTTCATTATTTTGATGATGTGTCATAAATAAAGCATTGAATAAAAAAAGCTAACACCAGTAAAGGAATGGGCTCTATTATGTGGGAGGATTAGGGGGCCAAGTCTGCATTAAGACTGGATCAAATTAAGCACTTCCTGCATATGATTATTATGTTTTGGGGGTTTACTTTATCTGTGCAGGAACCAAGAGGCTTTAATGGGATTGTGTTATAGCAGTAATAAGAGCAATGTGAGTACTGCATTAGGTGTGGAGAATACAGTTTCCCCCTTTCTTCTTGTTCCCCCCCCCCACAGCATTTCTATGAAAGAGACAAAGGAGAGAAGATAAGGGAAACTCTAGAGAAGGAAGAGAAAGATAGAGAGAGAGAGGGGCAACAGCAGCGGAGGGGAAGGAGAAAGAGAGGGACAGAGAGAAGGAGGAGGAGGAGGAGGAAAGGGGAATGGGGGAGAGAGAGAGAGAGAGAAAGCTAAAATTTCTGTATTTTAGTTTCTGTTCAGGGAGAGAGCTGTTCAGCAACTGTCTACACATGGCCCTGGAGGAAATGTGGTCTGCAGTCTTAGTAGCTGAAAGTCTTGGTGTTATCTCTGCCCAGACAAAGGAATTAAGCAGACCCCCACCTCCCCACTCCCCATCACCCCAATCATTTGCTACTGCTATAGGGGCTAAACAACTGCCTAAAAAATGAATATTTGATCTTTTCCTGCCAAGGGCTTGCAATATCTGTGGTGAGGAACAACAAGAGAATCCAGCTAGTTTCACCTTTGCACCTATCTACAAAGGACTTTGCATCCATTCATTGGTGCATGCATTTATTTAACAATTTTTTGGGGGCACCTACAGTGTGCCCGTTGCTGTTCCAGGCATGAGTATTCAGGAGTGAACAAAACAGATGAGATTTCTGCTCTCCTGAAGCTGACATTCTAGTAGAGACCATACATAGACAAGTAAAATAGTAAGCAAATAAGGTGATTTAAGTGCCATGATGAAATTTAAAAAGGAAAATGAGTTAGAAAGGAATGAAAGGGAGGCGGTAGGAAAGGTACCACCACATTAGATAGGGTAATCAGGAAAAGTCTTTCTAAGAATGTGTCATCTGAGCTGACACCTAAATGATGAGAAGGGCCCGGCAATGCATAGGTCTAGGGGAAGAGCATTTCAGGTGGAGGAAATAGCAAGTTCAAAAGCGTGAATGTGAATGAGCTTAGCATGTTGGAAAAATGGAAGAGAAGACAGGAACTGAGAGAGGGATAGGTGTGAACACTTGCTCTGAGAACCTACTTGGCTCCATGCTAAAAAGCTACTCTCCTCTCCACCATTCTTTCATGTTGAGCAGGGCTCAGGACCCATGAGACTGTAGAACCAGACTCCAGCTCAAAACTTCCTCACTCTCCCTTTTTCGTTGAAGCTGCACTAGCACACTTTGTGGGACAATGTACCATTGTGGGTAATCTGAACTCTCTGAAGCCAGATGTCCCCAGCTGTAGGTCTGAACAAGTTATACACCCTGTCTGTGTCTTGGATTCCTCATTTGTACAACTGGGAAAATAGTAATAGTCCCTATGTCATAAGATTATTCTGAGCATCAAATCAGTCAATACTATAAGAGCAGTGCTATCATAGCATTTTGTTATTGTTATTATTACTATCTCAGATTCAAGAGAGTGCTGTTCCTGCCTTGTTTAAAAGGAAAAGTGTGCCCTAGCCCACAGGCTGTCAGGAAGCCACTATGATTGTGGCATGTATGTGGACTGTTTCTTGCAGACTTACAATGCTCTAGGCACAGAGCACAGCTTGTCCATTTCCATCATCAAAGTCTTTATTAAGCACCTACCTTTTGCCTGCTGTTCTGCTGGACAAGGTCCAGAGATGTAGGGTAGATGTGGTCCTGCCCTCTGGGAGTATCACAATCTAACCCAGACATCACAGGGGCTGATAGAAATCAAGAACACACAGACAGTGAGGCTGAGTGAATTACAGTAATATCAGGTACAAGAAAGATATGTATGTTTAAAAGCAGCTAGTGGGCAGAGTGCCTATTGAAAAAGACAAGTCGGGGAATTTGCCACTTTATCTACAGTTAGTTAGAGAAGACTTCTCTATTGCTGCCGAAGACCACGTGAGAAGAAATAGATTTAGGCTGCCAGGCTGAGGTTGGACAGACGGAAGCAGAAGAGATGTGTGTCCCCCACCCCTACATCTGACTGCCATGGCGGATTTTGTCTTTGTAGAACAACCTCCAGGCACTCCACACGTGGATACCTTGGAAACAGGCGAATCCGCCTCCCAGCTAGGCAGCTGTGGAGTGCCTAGAGGTGGGTGCAAAGACAAAATCCACCATAGCAGTCAGAAGCTAGGGTAGGAGGCCACCTGTTCCGGCCCTAATGGAAAGTAGGACATGTATCTGGAAAAGTTTAGCAAGCTTAATCTGCCTTTTTATTCTTTCTGGGGTTGGCTTCCCTGGAGTTCTGTATTCAGAAGGGGCAATAATTGTATGAAATGGTCTAGTCAGTGTTTCGGTTAGTTGGGAATAAGATATGGCTTTTCAGGGCGTGGGGAATCTGGAGATCCTAAGATGCAATGAAAACCTGGGAATGGAGCTCAAGCAGAGCATTTTAGAAGAGACTTAAATGGTATACTTAGTCGTCTTAGTGCTATGGTTTAATTTTACATTTCTTTGTGTGGTTATTTAGTATCTGTCTTCCACATAGAAGAGACCCATCCCTCACATTGACAGGCCCTGGGGCAGGAGTATAAATGGAACCTCATATACCATGGGCCAAAATATTTAAAAGCAGTAAATCCAGCTAACAAACTGTTAAAATATATTTTATCCTCCTTTCCTGACAAATACTCCTTGAAAACAACCTGCGAGACAGGTTTGAATTTAGAACTTTTAGATGTCTCTGGATTCTGTGCTAGTCAAATGGGGATAACTGTCTTTTGATCTACAGGACATTCTGATTCTCTTTCCAACGCTGACTCTAGCCGGTACTAATAAGCCTTGGACCCACGTGTATGGACAGTCCTGCTGGCTTGTCCAAGCTCTGTCCATACCATCCCCCAAACAGTGGTGCCTTGCCCCAATCCCTGCCCTTGGGCCAGGGAGGGAACAGTTTAGGGATCCAAAGAAGAGAGTCCTGCAGGTCCTGGGAGCAAGTTCAAGGCTCTCTGGACAGGAATTCCAGAGTTCCAGGTAATTGGAGCATATTCCAGAAGACAGGTGAGGTTCCTTGACCCTGCAGACTCCTCACACTGTGGGGAGAGGTTCAGCTGAAGGGGGAGCAGAGTGGGGTCCTCTAGAGCTAGGGGTTATCTTGTCTGGGTCTAAGGGGAGCACTGCAAAGGGACTATAAGATCCCTGGAGGAAGTGAACTGTGTGTGTTCATTCATTGCTGGATCATTGGCTCTCAACCCAGTACCTGGCACCTGCTTCATGCTCTATGAGTATTTCTTGAAAGGACCAGCCTCTGGAGCTCATCCAGTGGGCAGGTTCATAGGTAGGAGAACTGGGGAAAAGAGAACATTTAGGAAAAAAGTGGTGTCAAATGCCAAAGATGTGCTCTGCAGAAGAAAGGGTCCACAGGGCAGTGCCTTCTATAGTGATAGAATTTCCAGGGAAGTAAACTTGGGTTTCACTATTATACAAACTTTCCATGAAAGCTGTCCCAAGATCTTATAGGCTGCCTTAGAAAGGGGATATTATGGGGACCTGGGACTAGATAATCCTCAAGATCCCTTCTGAGCTTGGGAGTTGGAATTCATAAATAAGATAATTTTGGGGTCTGGGAGATTTTTAATCTAAGCAAAAAGAGATGATCCCCTCACCTTCTCCAATTCAAGGGGTTATCTTATCTCAGGACATCTAAGCTCAGTAAACACGTTACATGGCATATACAAATATATCTTCAGCAAAGATTAGAAAGAACAGTTTCTGTCCTGTGTTCATAGAAATCCTAAGGTGTTGCCAGCCATATTGTTGCTGCAATTGTAAATTTTCACCATGCATACATCTTGATGGGAGAGCAAGTGCTTCATGGCCAATAGGAAACAGACACCATCATGGACCCAAGGATACAAAACCATCCTGGGAAAGGGGGAGCCCATTTTCACAAGCCCAAGAGTTGTGAGCTTTCAGTTCCTACTTCTGTCAGTCCTGGTCCTACTTAAATTGGAAGCTCCAAGAAACTTTTCTTCACTCAAGGCTCTTACCAAAACTCTAATTCTCTACTGGGAGATAAGGTAAGGATATTAAAACCCCACCACAGGGTTACAGGCTATTTCACAGATATCACTGTCTTACATGTACACACTTGCTCACGCATAAGCACAAATACAACATTGAATGCATCTGTCTCACTTTCACAGGCAGAACTGGGAACGAGAGGAAGGGAGATGCCTGTGTCTTGGCAGTTGCGGAGCAGTTCTCAAATCAATTGTTTGTAAGATTCTCTACACAGTGTTCAGTTCGTAGTAATCCTTCACTTACCAGGATCAGCTTGGGGTGAGTTGACCAATTTATTGGATGTGGCTTCTAGCTGAGGCCCTCATCGAGAAAGTTACTTAAGGCTAGCAGGGCAGGAAGTTACGAAATACGGATTTCACAAGAGGCTGGGAGAGAAAAAGGAGAGATATTAGGATTCTTTCTTTCTGCCCCTTTTTCCAGCTGGTATGCTGGAAAAGTCCAGCTGTGGCCTGTGAGATGGGGGAGGGAGACGAGGACGGAGGGAGAGGAGACACTCAAAGGAGTGTGGGGATGAGCGAGCTGCTGCTTGTTTGCTGGGAAGGAAGCCAAGTTGGAAGTAAGCCTGGATGTAAAGGAGCTGGCAAGCAAATACTGTATGGCCCAAGCTGCATACCATCCCCCTCCCGAGATGCATCATATGTAAGCCAGAGTTTACATGTACATATAGTACACATTTGATACCCCATTCTGTGTACGGTAAAAGCAAAGCTGAGGTGTACCTGGGGCTGACTGTCTCATGACAAAATAGCAAAATTGAGTAAGTTACAATTTGAAATCCAGGTAGATGCAAATTGCCAGGGAAAGAAGGAGAGGAGTTTCCAAATATAGGTTCTATCCAACTCTGTGATCCAAGAATGACCTCATGACTCACAAGAGGGATATAAGGGCCCCAGTCCTGAACCCAGCGAATTGTACTCATGAGGTTTTTTGCAGGACCTGTCCACAGAGCTGTTGAGAAGGACAGATCAAGTTATTTTTCTCCTTTATGGAAAGACTGTTTTGGATGTGGTTGAACAGAATCAACATCAATGTCTGAAAGAACCCTCTTGAAGCCACCCCAGTGGCTAGCATAGGGCTCTGCATACAGTAGGAACTCATTATTTGCTAATCCTTTCCCCCTGCTACTTGCACATGTTCATTCCAGATTAATAGTGCTATATTTGGTCCCTCGTATATGTGTGGTGGAAGACATATTTGTGTGTGTGTGTGCAAGCATGTGTGCACACGTATGTGTATAAACTAAAAGGCCAAGCAACGGGGGTATGGATGACCCCTTGCAATCTCATCCAACCTCATTTACTGTTTCTATAATGAGAAATAGCGATGATTCTTGTCCTAGTAATCATAGTGATCATTATCTTGGCTTGAGACCGTTTGGCTAGCATGCATTTCCTTATTCTATTGCAGAATGATGGGAAGAACATGGGCTTTGAAGTCCAAAAGACATGGATTTCATTCCCATTTGGGGCCCTTCCCAGCTGAGTGGTCTTGGGCAACTTATTTAACTTCTCTGGACCTAGATTTTGTTGTTTATAAAACAGAGATAAAATACTGAGTTTGAACATTTGTAAGGAATTGACATGATGCATTAAAGATCTAGGCACACAACAGCTGCTAACTGAAAGGGAGTGATATTTACCCCATCCTACCAGTGTGTCTCAGAGACCTGGAATGGAGCCCTCAGATCACACTGTTGCTTTTCCTACTACCCTCTCTCACTGAAGTCTTTAAAAAATCAGATGTCTAAGGCTATGCTTCTGTCACAGTAAACCCCAAGCTGTTTTTGTGACTGACAATCAGGGATGGGTGTTTTGGACCAGCCTCTGTTTAGCAGATTTTCTGCCTCTGTATTGTCTGATTCAGCTGAACTCTGTCCTCTCTTCCTTGGGTCCCTCACTCCCAACATCATTGTCTTTATCCATCTCCATCATCACCAGGTCCCTGACAGATCTTTATGAAGCAGCACTCTCTGCTTGGCAGGAAATATGTAGAAAGACACTTTCCTGGACTTTGAGTCCCTACAGGTCAGGGGCAGACCATGCATGCAGACAAGCATGCAGAGGAAGTTGCAGAGGAAATGCTTGCCCAATATGCAAGCAAGAGGTTTGCATTGAAGGTCCTCCTTGGACTGGTGTTTCTGAAAACCTGGGATGGGATGGACAGCCCCAGACAGACATGATGTTAAATAACGTTGATCCCCAGGTAAGAATGTTGTTCCCTTTTCAGTCTGTTCTCATGCTTCATGATAATATCTAGGAGAAAATCTCACCCTAGTGATAATTTGTATTTAACACCTTTCTAGTGATGTCAGTCTGCTTTATAAACAAAGAAAGAAGGCATTAGACTCAGATCTTCAGACATGCACTTATTTTAGCTAGAACTTCTTACTTTGTTTTGTTTATATTTGTATGTGTCTATTCTTTTTTTTAATGGGCTTCATTTTTTTAGAGCAGCCTTAAGTTCATAGCAAAATTGAACAGAAAGTACAGAGAGTTCCCATGTACTCCCTGCTACCCCACCATCAACATCCCGTACTTTGGCCAGGCACAATGGCTCATGCTGTAATCCCAGCACTTTGGGAGGCTGAAGTGGGAGGATCATTTGAGCCCTGGAGTTTGAGATGAGCCTGGGCAACATAGCAAGACTCCATCTCCACAAAACAAAACAAAAGCAAAAAAAAAAAATTTCCACCAGGGTGGAACATTTGTTACAACTGACCCTGCATTGATACATCATTATCACCCAAAGTCCATAGATTACATGAGGGTTCTCTGTTGGTATCGTACATTCTAAGGGTTTTGACAAACATATAGTGACATGTATTCACCATTATGGTATCACACAGAAAACCTATGGTATGGTATCATACCTAAAAACCTGCTGTGCTCCACCACCTATTCATCTCCCTGCTTCCACTCCCGATCTCCCGGCAAAATATTTGGCCTTTTCCAGGATGTCATATAGCTGGAATCAGACAGTGTGTAGCCTTTTCAGATTGGCTTTTTCACTTAGTAATATGCATTTAAACTTCCTCCATGTCTCAGTGTCTTTTTGTGGTTGATAGCACATTTCTTCTTAGCGCTGAATAATATTCCATCGCATGGATGTCCCAGAGTTTGTCTATTCTTTTTATGGCAAATGGTATCAGTCTTTCATTTATGGCAGTGACAAAAAGTCTCCCTTAGAAATAAAATTTATTGAAATAGAAATGTGAGACATTTAAAGGCAAATGTTAAGTTTGAAGAAAATAATAGTATAGATGGTACATGAATACATCAAAAAGCATAAGTGACTGAAGTTATTCTGACCTGGCTACACTTTAAAGTAGTTTTGAAACATCTGTGGACATCAAGAATGCTTCAGGAAGGAGATGATACGTGGAGTCCCAGGCTGTGATCCCAGGGTAGTGCCCTGGGATCTGCATTTTCAATCTCTGGCTTTGAGAATTCCAAAGTAGGTGATTACTTCAGGAATACTGTGTATTAGTAGGAAACCAAATGGGGAGAAGACATGTGTCCACCAGACCTGAGGTTCTGGAACAAGGAACAGAGGTGTGGGCCCTGAAGGAGGAGGAGAGGAGAGTTAGTTGGGAGGGTATGATGTAGTCAAAAATGCAAGTTCAGTCATTCAGCGCTGGCAGAGTTCAATTAATAAGAGTAAGATCTGCTATGGAGAAAGTGACTTTTTATTCCAAAGCTAGCTTAGGGGAAGAAGGACAGGCTTCTTGCCTTAAGGGTACCACTTCATTTTTAGAGCAGAAATCAGGTGCTTTTAGAAGGGGTCTCAGCATGAAAGACACACAGTGGAGGAAGCAAGCAGGTGGAGGTCTGCATAACTCATTTCAGTGCCTTATCTACTGGGTGGTCAAGCTGGTGACAGCTGGCATCTTCAAGAGCAGAACTAGACTGTAAATGTGACTGAAGCTTTCCAGGTGGGAGAGAGTTTTGTAGTGGGGCATACTTGGGGTTGTAGATTGACTGTTGTCTCTTGAGGCAACCTCCTGGTGGGTGAGTTCCACTCAAGCTTCTAAGTACATAGTTAGGTGAACTTGCCCTGTAGGGAGAGCCTGATGAACAGGAGGTGAAAAGCTATAATTGCCTTTCTAAAGGACTAAGTAGGAAGTGGGGAATAGGGAAAAACAGAGAAAAGAGAAAATAAGAGGAAAAAATAATAAAAATAATAATTCATTCTCTTTTTTGTAGAAAAATGGGGGTACTTGGCTACAACAGGATCATGTGACTAGGAAAGAAGAGGCATGTGTCACCCATGGCAGAGGCAGGAAGGGATGCCTCTTGCATCTCTCTTCTCTCCTGCCTCAGGGATGTGAGAACTCTAAGTCCTAGATGGGATAGCTGCAAGATGGAAAAGTCTGACCAACATGGGCTCTGACATGAGGGAAATGCTAACTTTGATTGTGTTAAGATACTGAAGCTTGGGGGTTTGTCTGTTACCCAGCTAATGTTAATTTCCCTGACTAATACAACCATAAATTCCCACTCCTGAATTATGTTCTCAGGGTATTCTTGAGTGAAGCCAAATCTGGGGCTCGCTTCCCACTTCTCCCCATTTGGTTTCCTTCCCCTAGATCCCAGAGCAGGGCAACAGATGGTACACAGCTCCATCCCTCACAGCTCACTAAGCCCCAACAACGAAGTGTTTCAGCTCAGGACTGACATATCACTTTTGCCTACAACTCCCTGGCTGGGTCTAGGAATATGTTTTTGCCTAACAGCAATAGGGGTGGGGAGTATAATCCTTTTGGGTGCCGGCAAAAAGATGAAGGCTTTTTTTCCAGAGATGGGTGAGTTCTAGAAGTCTCTACCTCAATAAAGGTAGAGTGAGTGAATGAATGAGAAAACACATGGCAAGCTTTCAGAACACCACTTGACCCACATTAAGCATGCAATAAGTATTACCAGTTATCGTTCTTATTTGCTCTTTTATAAAAAGAGGAGGTTGTACTCTGGAATATCCAAGCTGCTTCTAGTTCTGCTGTCCTCGTTTATGCCTTATGATGCCCCAGTCACACCTGGGGCTGATATAAATCCAATTCCTCCTTCCACCTATAGCAGATGCCTCCCTAGAAGAATGGCCTAGAAACTGGACATTAAAGGCTGAAAAGGGAAAAGAATTTGGGAAATAGAAAATGAAGAATGTTCCTGGCACAAGGACAATGAAAGCAAGGAGTCAGAGATGCCTTTGTAGAAAACTAGCAAGGTTGATAAGAACACAGGGCTTGTAGAGTCAGGCAGAACTGCTTTCAGATCCCATTGTTACTGTGCAGTAGATGCGTATCCTTGGGCAAGTCACTTATAGACTCAGAACCTTAATTTTCTCCACTGTGGAATGGCAATGATAATAACAGTACCATCCCAGAGGTTGTTGTGAGGTTAACTGATACAATGAATGCGAAAATGTTAGCATAATGTAGAATACAAACATACAATAAAATCACAAATATACATTAAACATTAGTGCTTGGTGTTTTTGTATGACCTCACAAGCTCTCTATTGTTTTCTTCAAACTTTGAAAATGTCTGCCTTCGACTGTGTATGATTGTGGGCTGCTGACCTCAGGAGGAGCTACCATGATATCATCTGTCAGGAATAGATGAAACTAAATATACCCAACCATTGCCTGTAGCTAAGTAAAATGATCTCACAGATATACTTACTATTTTTCAAATGTATATGGAACAAACTCAAAAGCATACTTCAATTTACTGTAGCTTGTCAATAAATATATTCTCAAAGAGATACTCAAAGTATAACTACAGTCATTTGAGGGTTTGTGATACTTTCTGAATATTAAAAAGAGTCTAGAGAGATTGTATAAAATAACTGGCCAGTACTTTCCAAAGTCTCAACATCAGGAAAGATATAGAGGAAAGGCCGGGCATGGTGTCTCATTCCTGTAATCCCAGCACTTTGACTGACTAAGGCAGGAAGATTTCTTGAGCCCGGGAGTTTGTGACCACACTGGGCAGTATAGTGAAACTTTGCTTCTACAAAAAAAATTTAAAAATTAGCCAAGCATGGTGGTACATGCCTGTGGTCCCAGCTATTCAGGGGACTGAGGTGGGAGGACTACTTGGACCCAGAGGCAGAGGCTGCAGGGAGCCATGACTGCACTACTGCATTCCAGCCTCAGTGACAGAGCGAGACCATGTCAAAAAAGTGTGTGTGTGTGTGTATATAAAAGTGTACATATAGAATGATGGGGAACTGTCTCAGACTGGAAGAGTCTAAGGTGATATAACAATTAAATACTTTGGGCCGGGCGCGGTGGCTCAAGCCTGTAATCCCAGCACTTTGGGAGGCCGAGGTGGGCGGATCACGAGGTCAGGCGATCGAGACCATCCTGGCTAACACGGTGAAACCCCGTCTCTACTAAAAACTGCAAAAAACTAGCCCGGCAAGGTGGCGGCGCCTGTAGTCCCAGCTACCCGGGAGGCTGAGGCAGGAGAATGGCGTGAACCCGGGAGGTGGAGCTTGCAGTGAGCTGAGATCCGGCCACAGCACTCCAGCCTGGGTGAGAGAGCGAGACTCCGTTTCAAAAAAAAAACAAAAAACAAGTAAATACTTTGTATAATCTGGATTGGATTCTGTACCACGTAAAGGACATTAGTGGGACCCTAGGTGAAATTCAAATAAGGTCTATAGATTAGTTACTAGACTTGCATCAATGTTGAGTTCCTAGTTTGGGTCATTGTACTATGGTCAATTGAGATTTAACTTTTGGGGAACTTGGGTGAAAGTCATATGAGAAATCTTCATGCTTTTTTTTTTTTTTTTGAGATGGAGTCTCATTTTGTTGCCCAGGCGGGAGTGCAGTGGCATGATCTCAGCTCACTGCAACCTCCGCCTCCCAGGTTTAAGTAATTCTCCTGTGTCACCCTCCTTAGTAGCTGGGATTACAGGGGCCCGCCACCATGCCCAGCTAATTTTTATATTTTTAGTAGAAACTAAAATATGAGTTTCACCATATAAAATGGGGTTTCACCATGTTGGTCAGGCTGGTCTCAAACACCTGACCTCAAGTGATCCACCCACCTTGGCCTCCCAAAGTGCTGGGATTACAGACGTGAGCCACTGTGCCCGGCCTATTTTTATAATTTTTAAAAATAAGTTTAATGTTATTTCAAAATGAAAAGTTAAAAAATTAACTTAAAAGGGGAGAGGATGTAGTATACTTACACCTGAGGAACTGCGTGAAACATGTTTATCATGTATTTTTATAATCTTTTTATTAACCAAACAATATGGAAATTTTCAAGCACATCTAAAAGTAGAATAATTGCGAATTACCGGTATAGCAAAAATAGCATGGATTTGCTGGTTAGAAAAACCTGTGTTAGAATTCAGGCTGTAGCATTTACTAGCTGTGTGACTTTAGGCAAATCAGTTAAATCCTCTGAACTTCAGTGTCCTCTATCTGTCATAGGGGGCTAATGAAAATAAATACCTCATAGAACTGTTTTGGAATTTAAGAAGACAATACGTAGCCCAGTGCATGAAATGGGCTCCTGAGAAGTCTTAGTTTCCTTTCTGGACTTTCCTTCCCCCTCTGTCCAAAGCAGATGATAAACATGCTTCACGCAGTTCCTCAGGTGTAAGCATACTGCATGCTTTGAGATCGACAGAATTGACCCCAGGGCAGTGCAGTGTTGAGTGGGCAGGAAAGTTTCCCCAATATGGGCCCTTCAGCATATAAACAGAGTTAATGATCATCAGCACAAACAGCATTGGCCACTATGCAGTGTTCTTGAACACTTCTGAACCCGATACTGCCAAAAAAGTGCCTTCGCACATTGAAGGAATGTGGGTTGTATATTTTGATTTATCCCTTGGCGATCCCTCTAGGAGCCACAGATTTCAGCCTCTGTGGAGCCAAAAGAGCTTTCTAGTCCTGGGGCTGTCAGTTCAACTGGTTTGGAAAACAAGTGCCAAAACCAGCCACTGGCAGGTGAATGAGTGTAGGCAGCCAGTGAGTGTGCAGAGGTGTCCCTTCTGCTGTATGTGTGCTTGTGGGTAGGAGCAAGGGAGAAGACTGAGGGGCTGGGGGAGTAGGCTGGGTCTGCACGAAATGCAACTTTTTAACGCAAAAGGAAAAAGGCACTCCAGGGGTTGGCCCATTTGGCTGCTCCAGTCTTTTGTGTATCTTTGTTCCAGGGAGAACCCAGAGGGTCTGGTCTTTGCAAAGTCAGTGCAGGCATTCTGTGTAACACTTGCTGCCTTATTTCTGGCTTCTTGACATCCATTACGCATTTGCCTCCAAAAAAATAAAAAATCTGTTTCGTGATGTGATTTCAAGGACTTTCTACCTCCAACCAAAAACCAACCAACCAAACAAAAATCCACTTATTGGGAAGTGACCCTAGAAATTTAAATTAATTTTTATTCTTTCTACAAATGCAATTCAAGTAAAAAAGTGTGTCTTTGATATGAGGCTGGAATTTGCTTCAAAATAATCGAGTGACGATAAGTAAAACAAGACTGATTGTGCATATCATTGCTGAAGGTGGGTGCTGGGTATATGGGGGTTTTATTCTAATGTTCTCTCTACTTTTATATGTGCTTGAAAATTTCCATATTGTCTGGTTAATAAAAAGATGATAAAAATACAAGTATTAGGGCCAGGTACAGCAGCTCACGCCTGTAATCCCGGCACTTTGAGAGGCTGAGGCGAGTGGATTACTTGAGGTCAGGAGTTCAAGACCAGCCTGACCAACACAGTGAAACCCCATCTCTACTAAAAATACAAAAATGAGCCGAGTGTGGTGGCGCATGCCTGTAATCCCAACTACTCGGGAGTCTGAGGCAGGAGAATCACTTGAACCTGGGAGGTGGAGGTTGCAGTGAGCTGAGATCGCGCCACTGTACTCTAGCCTGGGTGACAAAGTTAGACTCTATCTCAAAAAACAACAAAAAAAATACAGTTATTAAATAAGTTTCACAAACAGGCAGGTGGAATTAGCTGAGAGTAGACAAGACAGCTTTGGGCACACTTATGCTGAGGACCAGAGTCAAAGACAGAGAGGACCTGAGTGAGTCCCACCAGGTATTCACCAGTCTTGCTCAATGAGGGGAATCAACTTGATGACCTCTTAAGGGATCTTCCATCCCCCAAGGTCATGATTAAGAGATGAAAATGTCCTGTCGTCCATTTCCTTTCTGGTCCACCTGGTCTAGTGGCAGCAAAATGATCAGTGACCATTCATTCAGTAGAGGTTGAGTGAACACCACTGAGTGTCAGACCCCAGGAATGCAGAGATAAGATGGGGAGCTCGGAGACTAGTGCAAGAGACTAGTGTACTGAGAGCAACCACAAGACATAATGAACGCCGTGGACCAGGGTTGCATATGTCGTGCTAAAAAAACCGCACAGGAGGGGTGACTAGTGATGCCTGGGAAAGCTGGAGAAGGACCCCACATGGGCTTGCCTTTGAGTCGTTGAATAAGAATGAGTAGGTGGAGTCAAGGCAGTTAAGGGAATTCTCCAGGTGGAAGTGTATGTCAAAATATGGCAGTAAGAGATTAACCCTGATTCTCCTCATCAGAAATGTGTTCCTTCCTACTCAACCTAATCCTGTCTCTCTCTCATTGCATTTTAAATTACCCTCTGTGCTTTAAGACCCAGAATGCAGGGTAGGGTGCAGAGATGGGAGAGATGTACTTACTCCTCTTTAGCAACAAGTCCTCTTAAGCCCAGCCTTTCTGTGGCTGGTCCTAATGACCTTTCTGTAATAGGAGCCTAGAGGTCTGGATGTGCTTGGAGGCACCTGCCTGGGAACAGTAACTCCACAACAACCATCTTTGTTGATTGAATGGAGCTTTTATTTGGAAGCCACCGGAGGGTCTGGAAGAAATCTTGTGGGTTCAGGAGCTTCCTTATCTTCCAACACACACGCAGAGCCACTAGCACATGTTTCTATGGTGGGAGGGAAGAGCAGGCACTGTTTTCCTGATCTTTTTTTTTTTTGAGACTGAGTCTCGCTCTGTCGCCCAGGCTGGAGTGCAGTGATGCGATCTCGGTTCACTGCAAGCTCCACCTCCCAGGTTTATGCCATTCTCCTGCCTCAGCCTCCCAAGTAGCTGGGACTACAGGCGCCTGCCACCGCGCCCGGCTAATTTTTTGTACTTTATAGTAGAAACGGGGTTTCACCGGGTTAGCCAGGATGGTCTTGATCTCCTGACCTCGTGATTCACCCGTCTCGGCCTCCCAAAGTGCTGGGATTACAGGCTTGAGCCACCGGGTTTTCCTGATCTTTAGAAGTGAGAAACTGGAGGCCGGGCATGGTTGTTCACACCTGTAATCTCAGCACTTTGGGAGGCCAAGGTGGGCACATCACTTGAGTTCAGGAGTTCGAGACCAGCCTGGCCAACATGGCAAAACCCCGTCTCTACTAAAAATACAAAAATTAGCTGGGCTTGGTGGCAGGTGCCTGCAATCCCAGCTACTCGGGAGGCTGAGGCAAGAGAATCATTTGAGCCTGGGAGGTGGAGGTTACAGTGAGCTGAGATCACACCACTGCACTCCAGCCTGGGCAACAGAGTAAGACTCCATCTCAGAAAAAAAAAAAAAAGAAGAAGAAGAAGAAGAGAAGGAGAAGAAGAAGAAACTAGGACACAGAGAGATGAGGGGACATGTTCAAGGTGCAAGGCAAATCCCTTAGCTGGTATTTCCTATTCTCAGACTGAAAAATATCAGTGAATACATCAGCACCTTTCAGGATAAATAAATGCTTCCTTTTTTCACCCCCTTTCCAGCCTCAGAACTATTCATCTATTCACTTCCTACATATTAATATATTGTAGTAAAGGATTAATTTACCAGAATGTTTAGAGAATGGAAGAGATCAAACAGAATGCGTGGGAGTTTATGGTTAATTTGATTTTCTAGTGAATTTGGGGCTAACCTCTATAAGTTTTATTTCAGTTTTATTGTTGAAAGTCTTTATAAAATGTGAGGCTACTTGGCAGTGCATTTGAACATTGCCTCAATTTTTTTTTTATGTTGAAGTGTTGTCGTTTAAAGTTAGGCTCTGTGGTTAGGAAAGGCACAGGAAATGAAGTTCTAGCTTCACAGACCACAGGATATCTTGTAGAAGCTGGTGGGTGGCTTTTATTTAAACTGTGGTATCAACTTGTTTTATCTTTCTCCCACACGAGGGGAATAAAATCTCTAGTTCATCCATTCTGCAAATATTTATTGAGCAGCTGCTTTGTGCCAGAACTGCATGAGGATTCTCGGTACCATGGTGAATTGGAACACAGCTCCTGTCTTCTTGGTGCTTTGCCAGTCTTGTGACTGCAGGGCAGGAATTAAGATATAGGGTGGTAAGGACTGAGGACTGCTCAAGATGCTATGGGAGGGCAGGCTTGAGGAAGGTCAGGGATGGCTTCTCACAAGATGAGATATCTATGGTAGACCTGAATTTAGCCAAGATAAGAGAGTGGAACACACTCCAGGTAGAAGGAGGTGCTTTTCCAAAAGCACAGAGGGGCCAGGTATGGAGGTTTATGTCTGTAATCCTAGCACTTTGGGAGGCCAAGGTGGGAGACTGGCTTGAGCCCAGGAATTCAGGATCAGCCTGGGCAACATAGTGGGACACTGTCTCTATTAAAAAACAACAGAAAAAGCAAAAGCTCAGAGGGAAGAAAGAAATGTCACCCCTGGGAGGAAGGGAAAGGCCCACTTTGCTTCCATACATAAGCACTCACTCATCCTCCTTTCTCTGCACACTCACCTTGGGCAGTAGAGTTGTGTCGGCCTCCCTGGAGCATCTGCTGGGGCAGCTGAGTTTGCCTTGACTTGGGAGCTCCATCTGTGCGGGCCCCAGCCTAGCCCAGCCTGGCTTCCATCAGGAGGCTGCCTTACTTAGCCTACTTGAGGAAGAGGGACACAGGAGTCCCTCCATTTGGGGTGATCACTATGGTAACAATCACGTCAGGTTGCTGAGGACTGCAACAGGTTGACAAAGGGGAGTACAGAAGCCCCAAACCCCTGAACATGCCAAGGTTCCTCCAATGTGGTTGGCAAATTGGATCTCTTTCAAGACCCATGCATACTTTTATTTCAGATCTTTTACCCAGAGGCCATTTTCTGGACAGAGAGCCAAAAGAAAATGTCAGAAATGCAGCACATACCCCATAGTTCTCTCAGAACTTGGAATTATCTAGTCCTTGCCATTATTCTGCATTTGCTCATACCTGTAGGGATCTGGTAGATGCACAACCAAGGTACTATGTTTGCCTTTTTTTGTCCTTTTAAAATTATTCCCCAGGTGCCATCAGCATTATTACTACCTATCCTCATGCTGGAAAGGCTTAACAGGTTCTGTTATATGTATAGAATAATACACTTTGAGAAAGGGACCTTCCTTCATCTTTGAGATGAGTCAATCAAGGTCTAGAGAGGTTAAGTGAGGTGTTTGTGTTCCTGTCATGCACAGATGCTGTGCTAGCCATAGCCATATCATCATAAACAAAACAGACAAGGCCTCCACCCACACGGAGCTTACAGCCTGGAAGTGAAGTCCAGCAGAACGGTGGGTCCTCAGCTCATGATAGGCATCCTGGTGGCCTTGGCCCCTTGGCTGAACTGCACCAGCTTCTTCTTTTTATTATTTTAAAATGTATTTTATTTATTTATTTTTTAAAGGCTAGTGAAGTGAAGCAGTGGGAGTGGAAAAGGAACAAAGAAATTTGTAACTGGTTCTGATCAATTATTTGTAAATACCACTGCTTATAGCTCTTGCATTCCCTCTGCTGATAAGCCTTCAGCCTCTCAAAAAGTGTTGACAATTTCTTGATCAACTTTCATGTCCTTTCTCCACTACATTTCTGCTTCAAATATCCAAGATGTCCTTTTCCTTGCATGTGGTGATGCCTGGCATGCAGTGGGACTCCCAGTGGCAGTAATGTCTGTTCTTTGCATGTTTCCACTCTAGAAACTATTCACTCTGAATAAACAATGACAGGTGAGGTAAGTGCAATGGGCAGAAGTACAGCAATTATGCTCCAGAAATATAATAGGGTCCTCCAGGAGGAAACTATGAAACTGAGATTATCATCCCTTTCCCCTCCTATGGATGAGAGGTAGACTTGGAGGGTTGGGTAACTTGCGTGTTGGTTGTAGGACTGGGGTTTGGATTTTGGGCTCCTGGCTCCAAGTTCAGTGCTCTTTCTACTGTTTAATTAAGCAAAATTAAATTTAGCAGCTATTTTTCAAGTACCTGTGATGTGCCAAGCATGATGCCAGCCCTAGGAATTCAACAAATAAATATGGTTCCCTGTCTCAATAACTTTTCAGTTTAACAAGAGAGATAAGTGTGTGAGCAAATGATTGTCATAAAAAGCCATGATGACAAGATGTTCCAATAACATCAGTGGCAGAAAACAGGGAGGGACATGCTTAGATTGCATGAGTCAGAGGCCAGTGGCTAGACAACAGAGGCCAGAGGTTAGACAACAGAACCTCTAGCTGGTGGTAGGAGCATGTGCAACAGCAGAACAGAGAGATGGGGAGAAGAGGTGCACAGGCACCTGTCAAACAAGGTGGTCTGGTGTCAGTGTGGTGGGGTGGCACAGTGAGGTAGTGTGGCACGGTGTGGTGGTGTGGCACAGTGGTGATGGTGTGGCATGATGAGGTTGTGTGGCATCACATGATGGTGTGGGTAAACAAGGTGGTGTGGCATCATGTAGAGTTCTGGCATAATGAGGGAGTGTGGCATGGTGAAGGGGTGTGGCAAAGTGAGGGGGTGTGGCATAGTGAGGGAGTGTGGCATAATGAAGGGGTGTGACATGGTGAAGGGGTGTGGCATGGTGAGGGGGTGGCACAGTGAGGGGATATGGCAGAGTGGGGGGAGTGGCAGAGTGAGGGGGTGTGGCATGATGAGACAGTGACCTAACATGGTCGCATTGTGGCACAGTGTAATGGCATGGCATAGCATGGTGGTGGTGGTGTGGCATGGTGTGGCATTGTGTGGCATAGCATGGTTGTGTTGTGGCCTAGTGAGGTCATGTTGTATCACATTATGGTGTGGCAAAGCAAGGTGGTGTGGTAGGTGAAAGAAATCCACTTGATGAGTGTCAGAAGACAGGAGGGCAAAGCCCAGAGGTCCCTGAGCATGTTCAGTTTTTTGCCTCCACCCGTCTGTCCCTTGCAGTGAGATTGGGAGGAAAGCATCAGGCCACCACCTGACCCAGTGACCCTACATAATAAAGAGTTTGAGCAGTTCACTCTGCTGCTTCTCGTTGTCAAGAAAAATGTTAAATGCCCTCAGCAGAGTGACAAGCAGGCACTCCTGAGGTCTGACCCTAACCTCTTGGTGGAACCTCCAGTCTCGTCACTTTATCCTCCCACCAGATACTCTGGCCAATCCCCACTGCCTGCATCTCCAAATAGACTCCATAGCTCTTTGCCTTTCATTTCCATTCAAAGGCGTTCTTCCCCACTGAGGCTTCTCTTCCATCACCAGTCCAAGCCCAGCCTCCTCCAAGCCCTAGCCTGTCACACGTCACCTTCCCTGTAAAGCCTCCTTCCTACACTTCGCATCATCCCCAGCTGTGCTCCTGCAGCACACAGTGTAGGCCGCCTGCCCCGTTATCACTAGGTACCTGTGAAACCTCCATTTCCTCCTCCCAGGTGAACGATGAGCTCAAGGGAGCTTGTTCCATGCGTCTAGTTCACCTTTATACAGCCCTGTGCCTAGCAATCGCAGAGGCTCAGAAAGGCAATGTAATTACCACAATCAAAGCCAATTAGACATTTAGATACGTTCATGGATCCACTCAAAAAAAATTGTTTGTTTCCTAACCAGTGTTCTCCCCTTTCTGCTAAGACAGGAGAGGAGAGATCCCTGAAAGTTGTTTTTATCCATCTTGTGGTTAGCACATTATTCTCTAGTCCTTTCTTCAGCACATTGAGCATGTACACTGAATTTGTTACTGCTCCCCACACTAGGAATTAGTCACTGAACAATGAGACAATATCCCTGCTCTCAAGGAACTTACCTTCTTGCTCTCAGATACAGAAACCCAAAGACACCAGACCAGCCCAAACTGACCGACAGTCAGCAAAATCACTGCTGTCTCCTCGGTATCAAAATCCTAAAAGACAAGAAAGATTGAAGAACTGTGATAGATGGCAGAAGGCCAAGAATAAACAGCAATTAAATGCAACGTGGAATTCTGGAACCAAAAACAAAAAAAAATAGGATGTTAGTGGAAAATTGATCAAGTTTGAATGGAGTCTTTAGTGTGTACCATAATTTCCTGATTCTGATAACTGTACAGTGAATAGGTCTAATGTTAATGTTACAGGAAAAGGGTCCTGATCCAGACCCCGAAAGAGGGTTCTTGGATCTCTAGCAAGAAATAATTCAGGGCAAGTCCGTAGAGTAAAGTGAAACCAAGTTTATTAGGAAAGTAAAAGAATAAAGAATGGCTACTCCATAGAGCAGCCCTGAGGGCTGCTGGTTGCCCATTTTTATGGTTATTTCTTGGTGATATGCTAACAAGGGTGGATTATTCATGCCTCCCCTTTTTAGACCACATAGGGTGACTTCCTGACAACACATGGCATCTATAAACTGTCACAGCACTGGTAGGAGTGTAGCAGTAAGGACAACCAGAGGTCACTCTCGTCACTGTCCTGGTTTTGGTGGGTTTTGGCCAACTTCTTTACTGCAACCTATTTTATCAGCAAGGTCTTTATAACCTGTATCTTGTGCTGACCTCCTATCTCATTATGTTACTAAGAATGCCTTAACTGGCCAGACATGATAGCTCATGCCTGTAATCTCAGCCCTTTGAGAGGCCGAGGCGGGTGGATCACTTGAGGTCGGGAGTTTGAGACCAGCCTGATCAACATGGAGAAACCCCATTTCTACTAAAAATACAAAATTAGCCAGGTGTGGTGGTGCATGCCTGTAATCCCAGCTACTTGGGAGGCTGAGGCAGGAGAATCACTTGAACCAGGGAGGTGGAGGCTGCAGTGAGCCAAGATCGTGCCACTGCAATCCAGCCTGGGCAACAAGAGCAAAACTCCATCTCAAAA
>NW_012123487.1:4331063-4332579 GCF_000951035.1 Colobus angolensis palliatus
AACCTGTGCCTAATCCCCAGTTCTTCTCTGTCTTTACTTTAACCCTATCTCTGTCAAGGGCATTTTTCCTTTTCCTTTTTTTTTTTTTTTTTTTTGAGACAGAGTCTCACTCTGTTGCCCAGGCTGGAGTACAGTGGCACCATCTCAGCTCACTGCAACATCCTCCTCCTGGGTTTAAGCAATTCCCTGCCTCAGCCTCCCAGGTAGCTGGGATTACAAATGCCCACCACCATGCCCGGCTAATTTTTGTATTTTTAGTAGAGACGGGGTTTCACCATCTTCGCCAGGCTGGTCAGCATTTTTCAAACACCATGTTCTTTTATGGCTTCTACTCTCTGGATAAAGAGAAACGGATGGATTCAAGAGATGTTTATACTGTTTATACTGCCTCCATCTCAGTTCAAGCTACCCTCCTCTCTTGCTCCTGGATTACTAAGCCTTTGTTCTGACTTCCTGCTTTCATTTTTATTTTCTCCATTCTATTTTCTACAGAATTGCAGAGTTATTGATCATTTTTCACCCAAATCTGCTTCTCAAAATTGGCTTTAAATTCTTCTGTGTATCCCCTTCTCTTAGAATGATGCCACAGCTCTTTGACTTGTTTTACAGGGTCATTCATAGGCTGTACCTATGAAATACCTGAGAGTGGGTAATTCACAAAGAAAATAGGTTTAGTTGGCTCATGGTTCCGCAGGCTGTACAGGAAACATGGCTGGGGAGGCCTCACGAAACTTATAATCATGGCAGAAGGTGAAGGGGAAGCAGGCACATCCTACATGGCCAGAACTGGTGGAAAAGAGAGAAGGGGGAGGGGCTACACACTTTTAAACAACCAGATCCCGCAATAACTCACTCACTATCACAAGAGCAGCACTAAAGGGGAAATCCACCCCCATGATCCAATCACCTCCCACCGGCCCCACCTCCAACAGTGGGGATTACAATTTGACATGAGATTTGAATGGAGACACAGACTCAAACCCTAACAACTGCCCTCTGCCCACCTCTCTAAACTCATGGCCTACCCTTACCTCCCACCTCTCACTGTGTCTTCATTAGGAATATTGACCTCCTTTCACGTTCAAAGGAGCCATGCTCTCTTTTGCCCCAACCCATGGACCACTATTCCCTCTGCTTAGAAGCTTTCATCTCCTTACTTATGCCTTTTGTCCCCACCTGGTTACTTTCTCCCATCCTTCAGACCTTTCTGGCACACATCTGTGGTGCTCCTCCTTTGAGCTTCTGCAGAACCCTACACTCATTCCAGGGATCACAGCCCTCACTCCACTGCATTCCCCTCTAAACTGTAATCCCCACGAGGGCAGGTGTTGTGTCTACTTCGGTATTTCGCGGAGGCTGGCACACTGAGGACACTCAATGAATTTTTGTTGAATGAATGAACCAACATTTTAAAGCATTAACTATATGCACAAAAACACCCAAGCTCCTAGCTATGTGTGTTCGTGAGGGGGTGGTGGGTACCAAAGAAGCAGAGCTTGCCTTTGATGGGGTGTCT
>NW_012123487.1:4332644-4341866 GCF_000951035.1 Colobus angolensis palliatus
GGCTTAAAATCAGTTCAAAATGTTGCTTGACATAGAGTGACCAACTTTTCTAGTTTGCCCAGAACTGACAGATTTCCCAAGATGTGAGACTTACAATGCTAAAACTGGGACAGTCCCTGACAAACCAGGACAGTTGGTCATCTTACAAGAATGCTCCAGCTAACTACACTGTAGACTGTTAAGCCCAAGAGACAACACTCAAATACTGAGTGTCTGCTTGCTGAGATGTCAGGAAGCACTTGTTCATGATTGGTTGATAGATGCCTGTTTTCACACTCTAGGGAAATGCAGACATCAGTTCTTTGCCAGGCTGCTCAGAGATAAGGAGGTGTGATCTCAGAGACCCTCCTATTTGATTTTACACGGGGTGGGTGGATTTAAGAGGTTAGATCTCTAGCATAGAGCTTCTCAGGCTTCAGTGGAGAGCAAGGCTGGAGTCCTTGTTGAATTGCAGATTCTGATTTTCAGATCTGGGGTAGAGCCCGAAATTCTGCATTTCAAACAGGAATCCAGGCTCATGTGGGTACTTCTAATTCACAGATCACACTTTGAGCAGCAAAAGGGTCAGTGGTTCTCATTCTTAGCTGGCATATTAAAATTATCTGGGAGGGTTTTCCCAATGCCCAGCCACAAAACCAGACCAATTAAGTCAATCACTAGGGGTGGGACCAGGCATTGGTATTTTTAACTTTCCCCAGGTTATTCCAATGTGCAGACAGGGTTGCAAATCCCAGGAAGGGGAAAGTGGAGAAAAATACAGCTTGATGATAAAAGCTGATTGATTGGTCCAGATGGGCTAGGCTGTGCTGTCAAGAGATTTATTGGAAGTAGAATCAGAAAATCTAAAAGAAGTAGCTTATTTTGGAAAGCCTCGAGGCAAGATTCTTAAGAAAATCAGGATGTAATAGTTTGTGTTCTTTGGCCTTTTAGCAGGGAATCAACAACATTCCCTGAATCCTTGCTCGATGGGTAACCTTGGGGAGAAGAAGGGGCCGTGCTTTAACAGGATTCGTAGGGAGAGAGCAGAGGCCCTTCAAACCAGCAAACCACAGGTTTCACAGACCAAGGGATCTACACTGGACCTCCCACTATTCAGCCTTTCTTTTGTTTCTTCACTTGTTGATGTTTCCTAGCAGCTGTTCCCAACATTTCTTATTCACATGAAGTTGCCATCCTCGTTCTCAGCAGATGACCTTGGCTTCTACATTGCTGAGAAAATTGAGGTCAGTCTTTCACATTCCACCATCTTTCCCCTTCTGCTTGCCATCACTGCCTCTTCACTTCTGTAAATATATATTCTTACCTAGATTCTCCCCTTCCCTATCTGAGAGAAAGAAGCACCCTGCCTCCTTCCCAAAGTGCTCTTTGTCCCAGCTCATTCTAGGATTTTCCATCTCCACGTGGACTTGGCTCCGTCCATTACCACCTGCGCTTGCACCCACACAGCTCACTGTGGGACACCTTCAATCATTTCCTCTTTGCTGGCTCCCTCCCCTCTGCATGCAGGCAAGCCTTTAACAGCCTTCCCTCTTTCATCTCCTTATGCCCACTCCTATTTTCCAGTCCTGTTTCCACCTCCCCCATTGACTGAAATGGTTCCTTGGAAGGTCCCTGATTCCCTCATTACAAAAATAAGGGCCTTTTAGAAGCCCTGCCCTCCTTGATTCCTCTGCACATTAAGTATTCTCCGTTTCCCATTCTTGCCAATATCAATTCCTCTCTTGGTTCCGTCTTTCATAAAGTCCGTGTGTGGTGACCATGAGGACTGGCTGCTCCACTCCACCCTGCTTCTGGTGAAGTCTTAGCCAAACTTTGGGCCCTTCCTCATTTGTGAGTCATGAAATCAATTCTATGAGTTGCAGCCAGTGTTCTCCTTCTCCACCCGTACCCCCACCATGAAATTGAATAGGATAGGAAAAGTCAGAGTACATTACGTAGAGGAAGAGCAAATATTGTTACATTTTATTTGTTTGTTTGTTTGTTTTTGTTTTGCTGTGGCTGAGTTAAAAAGTTGGGAAGTTTCTGTTCTAATTTGTCTTTCTGTCTGCCAAGCTGGGAAGTAAAAATGACACTTCCCATTCCTCTATAACTAACACAACATTTCCAAAATTATAGTAAGACTATTTTCTGAAAACTGAGCTCTCTCCCAAATTCTCTACATTGCTAATGGTTTTGCCAGCGTTCCCATCAGTCCCCACTGCCCTGCCCCATCCTCTGTGGCTTCTTCCTCTGGCCCCATGCATGCCGTATCAATTACCACTAGGTCCCACTCTGAGATCTCCAGCATTCATTCCCTCTCGTGATTCTCCTGCCTCAATTGCAGTTACAGATGTTACTATTCATATCCAATTAGTACTTCTAGCTACTCTTCCGACCTCTAGTTTCACAAAGTCCCCCGACTTCAGTTACAATCCTGATCCGTCATTTACCAGCTGCTATATGACCTCAGGAATGTGGTTGGACATTTCTGAGCCTCAATATCCCTACATGCAAAGTGAAACTATTTAATATTTTTCTCACAGGGCTGTTCTCAGAATTAGAGGAATATGGAGATAAAGGTATATAAATATATAAAGCTGGATAAAGGATACACAAAGGGGCTAGCACAAGTTAGGAGCTCAGATATTAGCTTCTAGCCTCACAATGTGTCTGACACTACTATGGACTAAATGTTTGTGCACCGCCCCCAACACCCGGATCATATGCTGAAATCCTAACCTCCGATGTGATGGTATTAGGAAGGGTGGGACCTTTGGGAAGTAATTGAGTTTAGATGAGGTCACGTGGGTAGATTCTTCATGATGGGATTAGTGTCCTTATGAGAAGAGGAAGAGACTAAAGCTCTCTCGGACGTGTAAGAATACAGCAAGAGGGAGGCTGTCTTTCTTCAAGTTGGAAAGACAGGTCTTACCAGAACCCAACCGTGCTGGCATCCTGATCTCACATTTCCCAGCCTCCAGAACTGCGAGAAATAAATGTCTGTTATTTAAGCCACTCAGTCTATGATATTTTGTTATAGCAGCCCAAACTAAGACAGATACTCCACTAACAAACCTTCCATGGCTCTCTATTGCCTGCTGAATGAAATATCTCAACTCTGGTCCTTGTCCCTTAAGAATCCCTCAACTTGGTCACAACCTGCCATTTAAGCCTTCACTTTCCACTAGTCCCAGTGCTTTGGGACAGGGGGACAGTTCACCGTTCCTCCTACAGACATGTGTGCTCCTGTCCCCATGCTTCTTCCTCAAGCAGTCCTTTCTGCCTGCCCCACCCTCCCCACAATCCCACCTCACTCTCATGCTGGTCCCTACAGCATGGTCTTGCTGAAGGTGATCACAAGAGCCCACCTACCAGCTGGTGGCCCTACCTGGGACCTGGGAAGGAACTGGACTGGAACCCAGGAGCAGCAGGCATCTTGGAAGGGGGCATGTACTGTGTGGCCACACTTGGCAATCAGTTCCCTGGGCCAGTGCAGAGAAGGTGGCGTACGGACCTTTCTGCAGGATCATGGAAAACAAAACCTCAGCCCCCGAAGGGAGTCTCTGAGTCCTCACTAAGACCCAAGTCCGCTCATTCCTCCCACGAGAATGAACTCCAGAATCTCTCTAACACACCTAACCCATTCCCACTTCTCCATGCAGGTTCATACCCCTTCCCACCATTCCTGCAGGCATTCTAGGCCCATCGCAGCCACCCCTAGAACCTTGCCAGTCCCTCTGCAGACCTGTCCTCAGCTCCCCTCTACCATCAACAGGACCTGTGCTGACTGGAGCATAGAAACATTTTTGCACCCAAGAGGGTCTTTTCTCCTCCTTGGAGACAGACAGGTTTAGGTTCAACCAGCTGCCTTCTCTTGTTCCAGATGAGTTCTCCTGTGGGGTCCCATCACCCCATAGAAAATGGACTTTCAGTTTTCTCCTCTTTCAAGTGGAGGGAATAACAAGAACCTGGTGAGTGGTTGTCAGGAGTTAACTGCAGTTAAAGTTTGGCACAGTTCCTGGTACCCTAAGGCCAGAGGGCTCAAACTGGGGGCTCTCAGAGGGCATGTGGGCAAAGATACATTTTCTTTGGCCTACTCTGGGTATGTAAACAAATGTTTTGAAATAAAAAGTTCTACATACACATACACACTCCAGATCGGACTCCACTTGAAAAATGGGAAGATCCAGAATCAACGGGCGGCTTCCTCCCACAAGGCAATTATGGGTCGATGCTGAATAGTGGTTGCCCCTAATGATGAGTTTGCCACAGTCATCTCCAACCTTCTTATCTGACCCTCTGCTCATATGGTTGTTATTTAGTATTGCTGTAATATTGCAATCCTTCTGTGCTGGTTGGTGAGCAGCTGCTGTCTGGGGCTTCACCATCCTGGCTGCTCTAGTCCCTCCCTGGGACCCCCCAGACCGCACTAGGATTCAGCACCTAAAGGGTTAATGCCTGGCCCAGTGGGGGAGCCCCTGGGACCATGTTACTTGGTGGCTGAGGGGTTGGTGTCTGTGCAGGTCCAGTTGTTAAAGATTTAGAGTAACATTCCCACCGGGAGGCACTAGAGTTGCTGTCCTCCGTTCACTGCGTCGGTCCTCAGCTTTGAGAACAGGGTCTGGTGCACAGTAGGTACTAAGCCTACTAAGACTTTGACTTTGCTGACTGAGTTTTGCCTTACGCCCTTAAAACCATTAGTTTCCTCTCCTTGGCCTTGCCCTCCCCTTCCTTTAAGGCTAACAGAAGAAGATGGCCCTCCCAGATGCTACCCTTTGCACAGCTCTGCCTCTCTCCAGGCTCAGTCCACATCAGCAGTGAACGTGGGTGGGGTCTGGGCTGCTCCCTTGGCTCAGGCTCAAGCCTCCGTGGAAGAGGCAAGCAGGCCTCTTCCAGGAGCCATGGTTGAGGGATGCAGCTGGTGCCTTTTGCCTTGCGGGTAGCCAAAGTACAGTCATTCACGAGAGACCGTGGGTGTAATCAAAACCATTTTATTTCTCAGACAATGGAAACAAACAGAACAGCCATCTCAGTCAGGACATGGAAGGACCAGCAGGGAGCAGGCAGATTGGAGGAGCTGCAAAATAGTATAAATTAATGGAAATGATTCTGCTGGCACTGCTCACTGCCTCCTCCGAATAGTTTCAGCAACTGCTTTCCCGGGGCCCGGCCACTCAGGGAGGGTAAACGCTGGAGGATCCGAGGAGAGTGAGGGGAGGAGGAGGAAGAGGAACTGACTGACAAACTGGGCATAGTTCACAACCTGGACATTTAACTTTCCAAGCCAGGAGGCTTCAGTGCGAGTCTTGTGCTGCCCCTGACCGGCTATGTGACCTTGGACAAGGCACCTCACTTCTCTGGGCCTCAGTTTTCATATCACTGAGTAGACTGGGGTAGTGCAGCATCCAAGGCCCTGCCAGCCCCTATTCTGTGGCCCCCACATACTGTTTTATATAGTATACTTCCCTCGTCCCTACTCCAACACTGTATTTTCTCTGTTGAAATACTTGGCTCATAGACAGCTCTGTCTCCTACAGCCAGGAGCTCCTCCTCAAGGGTAGGGACCACTTCCTTTCCCTTTTTGTCCATGAGGTCCTAGAGGCATGGGAGATGCTTAGTCAGCCCTGGAAGGCTGGACCAAGGGTAGGCTAAGACTGTTGCAGGTGGCAGCCTTGGGGGGCTACTGACAAAGCCAAAGGAAGAGCAGGTGTTGGTGGAATTAGGCGAAATTGCTGGCTTGACTGGATTTCGATGGAGTGTGTTGACTCAAGCTTGGAACCCCCCAGGCCTCTTCCTCTCCCTTGTCTAAAGGTAGCCTCAGAAGGCTGCAGGGGGAGAGCCAGGGAGACCTGTGTGAGTTTCTGGTGAAACCGAACCGCCAGCCCTTCAAAATCATGGGATTTATATTCTTGTGTCACCCTAAATTAAACAACAAACAACACTCAGATGGGAATTCCACCCCCACTCCCTCCCAGCCCACTCTGAGGTCCCTCGTTCTGGCCAGGAAAGCTAAGCATGGTTCCAAGCGCCCAGGCTGTAAAAGGAATCTGGCAGCAGGCTTTGTGGAAAAGCTCCAGGGACTGGATGGGTCTGAACAGCAGCCCCACCCTCTCGACTTCCTGTTTCTTTTGTTTGGGGCGAGGAATTGGGAAGAAAGGCTGCAGGGGAGGTTTGGGAAAGAGAGAGGCAGATAACGGCTGGAAATTCAGCTTCTCCAACCCAGCGAACTTGAGGGAAAGGGAGTGGGTGCTGGGGAGGAGAGCCCAGCAGGGAGGGAGCCAGCTGCTACTTGATTTAAAGAGTTGTTTTCCAGTCACCCCAGCAGGAGGCCCAGAGAGATGGTGGAAATTAAGTGCATAAGTCCCCTGAGGCTCCACGGTACCTGATTGCCCTGGCTGGGTCCTGGGTGATAATGGGATCTCCTGGAGGGTCTTTATGGGATCCTTGCTGATGCCAGCCTTATACTTGAGAGGCCCCAGTAAAACCCAAAGCCCTAAGTCAGTGCCTGCCCCATAGAAGGCAGATGAATGAACGAATGAACAGATGGATGAATGACCAGGAGGGCAGATGAGGATTTGAAAAGGATTGTAAAACTGCCAGACTCCCTGTGTTAATGCCACTTTCACTCTTGCTGAAGAAAAACACTTCTCCAGAGCAGCCAAGAGAGAAAAGTGTGTTTTACAAGAGGAGGGGAAGGGTAGAGGAGAGGAAAGAATGAATGAATTTTGTGTTTTGACATATTTACTAAAAAATGTGGAAACTGCTCAGCACCTGCTAATTAGAGTCAGAGCAACCTGCACTCCCTGTGATATGCAAATGCCAAGGCAGCGTGAGCCTGAAGGATGGGTGGATTTCCCAAGGGGATTATAGGCTTTTTCCCAATGGAGGAGAGAGGACCATGGGAAGTAGGAGGGTGGAGATGAGGAGCAGAGGGAGGTGCCGAGAAGGGCAGGGCCGTTGAACACTGCACCTTGGATTTCTTGGCGTATTTTCTTTACTCTCTTCTCCCATAGATGCCTAGAATGATGAGACTGCTGTTGGGCACCAGGAAAGGGGGGATTGGTGACTAGGTCTATCCTGTCAAACTACAGATCAGGAACTGCAATCCTGAGGTCAAAGACTGGTCCAAGGCTCCCCTTGTCTTTTTTCTAGCTCTCATCTATCTTAGGAATCTCTCCCATCTCCCTGCTCCTTCCTGGCCAACCTGGGATAGCCAAGAAGTAGGAATGCAGGTCCTGGATTCAAACTTCCTGGGTCTCACTCTTCCTTCTCCAACTTGCTTGCTGTGCCTTTTGGGAAAGTTTCTTGGCTTCAGCTTTTTCTCTTGTAAATGGGAGATAATAAGAGCACTCACTTGGTAGGGTTGTGGTGAGGATTAAATAAGATGATCCGTTTGAAGAGCTTGATAACTATTCGATGACTATGGGCTACCATTTTTGAAGACTTTGGAATCCAAGAGCCATGAGTATCCTAGTTCAGCCACTGATTAGCTGTGTGACTATGTGGGTCAGGATCTGTTCAGGAACACAGGCCACCCTAGATGGTTCACGCGGGGATTTTAACATCAGGAAGTAGTTATAGAGGTGGCAGTGGAGCTGTAAGTCCATGCAGAAGAGGCTGAGGCGGAGCAGAGATAGAATGTAGGAAGGCAGTGCCTAAACTAGAGGGACAAAAGGAGGAGGTAGGTTACTAGAACCTGGGAATCCAGGATTGATGGGAACTGGGACCACTGAGGAAGGGCTGTCAAGGTTTATGGGGGCTGGAACCAAGGAGGCAAACAGCCACTGTTGAAGCTGCTACCTGCAGTTGCTACCTGGAGCTGGGAGGAAACCAGCAGAAACTTCTGTGGTTTCTCCCTAACTCCCATCCTCCAGCCTCCCACTTGGCTGAACCAGTTGGCAATGGTGTCTAGGTAGTGTAGATTGCAGGGCCAGTGCTCTGGGAGAGACAGCAGAAGAGGGCAAGGCAAAGAGTCACTACACAGCACCTGGGCAAGTTATTTACCCTCTTGCACTTCAGTGTTCTAAACTGCTTGAGAAAAAGCTGGGAAGGGGTGAGGATGTTTGGTATGATTGCTGGGAGAATTATATGACATAAGGCATGTAAAGTCTATGCTACAAGGCCTGGTCATAGCCAATGACTGTGGGCTCATCATGTTCCCTCCTCCAGGATCCAACTCCAGTCTTAACTCTTCAAGAAGTCACTGCTGACCTCTGTGATCTTAGACCACTTTGCTTATACTTTTATGAGTGTGTTTTTCCATATTGCGGTGCCATTTCTGATCAAATATCTGTCTCTTTCACTAGAGTCCGAACTTCTAGAAGTTCCTCCCTTTGGTGTCCTTTGCTCCTTAAGTGGCTGCCACTCAATAGTTAGAGGATGCAAACCCTGTATGTCAGCATACAACGTGTAACTGTTCAAAACAGTCTCCAAGCAATGCTGTAGTTCATGGGGTATGAGATTCTAGAAGTAGTGAGTCACTAAGCAATTTTTTTAAAAATTGTACTTTAAGTTCTAGGGTACATGTGCAAAACGTGCAAGTTTGTTACATATGTATACATGTGCCATGTTGGTGTGCTGCACCCATTAACTCGTCATTTACATTAGGTATATCTCCTAATGCTATCCCTCCCCCTTCCCCGACTAGCCAAATTTAAAGAAGGGAAGGGAAAGACCAGGAAAGAGATGTGAAGTTCAAGGAAAATGAGAAATATGAAGACTTGGAGAGAGGCACGGTGGCTTATTTAAGGCCATATACATTGGAAGGGTCTCCTGGCTTCTAAGCTAATGAGTGATTAAAAACTCTTTTTTCTTTTTATAAAGAATAATACCTTTTCAATGTGGAAATTTTAGGAAATTCAAGTACACAAAAAGAAGAAAATAAAAATTATCCATAATGCCAATCCCAAAATAACTAAATATTTTGGAGTTTATCCACTCAGTCACATGCATATGGCATTTTTTTGTGTGTTTGCTAAAGTAGTATCAGTCTGTTTCACAGCTTTTTAAAAACTTAACAACAACGCTTGAACAACTTTTCAAGACATCAAATATGCCTTCACAGCACAAATTTTAAAGCTTCATAACAGCCCGCTGATCCATTTAACCAACACCTGTTATTGAAATTTTTACTTGTCTTTAATATTTTACTGTATTAGATAATTCTAGTACAAAATCCATATAGCCTGATCTTTTTTTTTTTTTTTTTTTTGAGACGGAGTCTCGCTCTGTCGCCCGGGCTGG
>NW_012123487.1:4343622-4349337 GCF_000951035.1 Colobus angolensis palliatus
GCCCAGCTAATTTTTGTATTTTTAGTAGAGATGGGGTTTCAACATGTTGGCCAGGCTGGTCTTGAACTCCTGACCTCAAGCGATCCACCTGCCTCGGCCTCCCAAAGTGCTGGGATTACAGGCATGAGCTACTGTGCTTGGTCTTCCTGAATATTTTTGTATTTTATATATTTCTATTGTATATTGATCATTAATGTCTGTCGTATTCAAGGCACTCATTGTACTGCTCATTAAAGTAATCTCTCCTAGATTTCTGTACTCCTTTTTGGCCGCCTGGAACAGTTTACTCTTTTTTGTCAACTCTTCTACAAACTGCTAGTAACTCCTCAGATCCCAAGTATTCCTTGCTAGACATCAAAATGTCAGAATTTCATATTAGATGAGGTTGTTTCCTCTGATCTCTTCAGTATGCTGATGAATGTCTCTTATGTTTATTCAATTACATGCATTTTTAGCATTCATTTGCTAATTCCTCAGATGGTGTGTTAACCTCAATGCATTTCTAGCCATTAAATTCTTAAATTTTTATCATTTCTCCTGTGAAGAATTCACAGGATTGTTTTGGACTCCTGCGTGCCATTTTCTATCATTCCAGTCTTTAGTCAATTGGGATTTTCTTTTATCAATTTCTCCATGGCATATCAGCTTCTATTTTAAATCCTTCTGATGGTTTCTGCCCTTTTCTTGCTTAGCCCATCTTCTGGGCTACTATTTGGAGCCAATTAGTGTTTGACTCCCTTAGTTAATTTCATATTTATAGTGAATCTATATCCAGATTAGGTGATTCTAATCTGTCACTGATACCTTCTTTTTCATATTTTGACCAGTTTTGTCTTGATTGTGAGCTATATAGATTTTCTGAAAATTGCTATCAAGTTGATATTATTATTATTTATTTTTTACAACTTATAAATCATCCATGATTACTGGAAATAGCACATGGCTATTTGAACAGTGGGAGTAGTTCTGAAGGTTCCCTTCCTACATCATTCCTCACAGTACTCCAGAATCCACAGGCTACTTTCAGTGTTATCGTAAATTGGTAAATTTGGTACATTTATTGAATTATTTCACTAACGGGCTATTTGGAGAATCCATGTTTTAGTGAGTTCTTTTCTGATACAACAGCCTGCTTTCTTATGAAAGTTCTATTTTCTTGCCTCCTTGACAACTATCTCAGTTTTCCATTGCTGCTGTACTATTATAAATAGCTACAAACTAGGTAGCTTTGGGCCAGCCGCACTGGTGGCTCATGCCTGAAATCCCAGTGCTTTGGGAGGCTGAGGTGGGGGGATTACTTGAGGCCAGGAGTATGAGACCAGCCTGGGCAAGGGAGCAAGACCTTGTCTCTACAAAAATTTTAAAAACTAGCTGGGTATGGTGGCATGCAACTGTAGTGTTAGCTATGTGAGAGGCTAAGGCGGGAGGATCGCTTGAGTTTTGGAGGCTACAGGGAGCTGTGATTATGCCACTGCACTCCACCCTGAGCAACAGAGCAAGACCAAAAAAAAAAAAAAAAAAAAAAAAAGGTGTTAGCGTATCACCTTACTTTCTGGAGGCCCTAGGGAAAAATTCATTTTTTGCTCATTCGGGTTGCTGGCAGAACTCAATTCCCTGTGATTGAAGGACAAAGTCTCTGTTTTCTTGCTGGCTAGTGGCCACCACATTCCTTGGCTCAAGGCCTTCTTCCTCCATCTTCAAATCCAACAACAGCAGTCAGTCCTCCTCACATCACATCTTTCTGATCCACTCTCCTGCCTTCTTCCACCTTTAAGGGCCTGTGTCATTAGATGAGATCCACCTGGATAATCTAGGACACTCTTCCTACACTAAGCTGATTAGCAACCTTAGTTCCCCTTTGTCGTGCAGTGTAACATATTCACAAGTTCCATGGTTTAGGATATGGGCATCTTTGGGGGCTCGTATTCTATTCTGCCTATCAAGCCGACATTAGGTATTATTGTTAGAAAAAAAAAAAAATTACTTCAGCCAGGTTGTTTCAGGCCTCAATTTAGGAGAGTGATATAGGGGGCCCAATGATTGCTTTGGCACCATGTCACAAAAGTTTCCCCACATTCTACGCGGCAGAAGCTCCAGGCTGTGGTCAGTTCTGAAGGGTGTTGAGATGTGTCCCAGGGACAGGTGTCTTTCCAGGGGATGTTAACTATAGGGGGATGGAAGCTCTCATCATGCTCCTGAGGGAGAAAAGGTGAGAAGAAACTTGGAAGATTTTAAGAGAAAATGGGATCAAACGAGACTATTTTAGTGCAGGGAGACATGAGTAAACCTGGAGCAAGTAGGGAGTTGATTTTATGATTCCTGTGGTGCAGCTGCGGGGATGTGGGGCATGCACGTGCGACTTGTGTGGCACCTACCACGTAGGTTTCCATATTTGTTGTGCAATTTACATTCCCACTAGCAATGAGGAGGCTTCACCACTTCTGCCACACTGGTATTGTCCATCATTTTAACGTGAGTCAATCCAGTGGGGTCATATGGCATTTCATTTTGGTTTTAAATTCACTTTTTACGAGCACTGAAGCCGAGCACTTTTTCATAAATTTATTAGCCCTTTGGACATCTTCTTTTGTGAAGTACCTATTCAAGCCTTGTACTCATTTTTCTGCAGGGTTAGCTGTCTCTTTTTGGTCTCTAAGAGTTCTTTCTATGTTTTGAATTTCAGTTCTTTGTCGTATATGCATTTTGCAAATACCTTCTTCTATTCTGGGGCTTGCCCCTTTACTCTCTAAATTGAATCTTTGGCTGAGCTAATGTTCTTAATTTTACCAGTTTTTCCCCTTATATGATTAATGATATTTGTGTGTTACGTAAGAGTATTTTGCCTATCCCAAAGATCATGAAAATATTCTTCTTTGTTTTCTTCTAGAAGAGTTATGGATTTTCCTTTCACATTTAATCCACCTAGAATTGGTTTTTGTGTATGGGATTGGGTGGGTTCAAGATGCACTTTTTTTTTGGTATGGATATACAATTTACGCAGCAACTGTTTATTAAGAAGACTAGCTTTCCCTCACCACCCTACCATTTCACATTTGTCATAAATCAAGTAATCGTGTATCCGTGTATGTGGATCTATGTCTGGACTCTCCTCTATTCCACTAGTCTCTTTTAATTTAATTCAATACCACACTGAATTAATTACTATGGCTATATCATTAGTCTTACTATCTGGTAGTTCAGACAGCTTTGTTAATCCATAGATGCATCTGGGGAGGTGACTGTCTTTATATTTTATTACATTTCAGCAAAGTTTTGTAGTTTTCTTTTTTTTTTTTTTTTTTGAGACGGACGGAGTCTCGCTCTGTCGCCCAGGCTGGAGTGCAGTGGCCGGATCTCAGCTCACTGCAAGCTCTGCCTCCCAGGTTCACACCATTCTCCTGCCTCAGCCTCCTGAGTAGCTGGGACTATAGGCGCCCGGCACCTTGCCCAGCTAGTTTTTTTTTTTTATTTTTTTAGTAGAGACGGGGTTTCACCGTGTTAGCCAGGATGGTCTCGATCTCCTGACCTTGTGATCCGCCCGTCTCGGCCTCCCAAAGTGCTGGGATTACAGGCTTGAGCCACCGCACCCGGCCTGTAGTTTTCAGTATAAAGATCTTGCACATCTTTTATAACACCTATTTTTAAGCATTTTAAAGTTTTGATGCTATTGTAAATGAAATTATTTACATTTTTTTTCCTTTCTGTTTGCACTGATAATACAAATTGACTTTTTTTTTTTTTTTTTTACTTGCACTGTCACATATGCAGAGCAGTGATTTTTATATTGGACTTAAAATCAATAAATCTTGCCAAATTCAGTATTTTGGGGTTTTGGGTTTTTTGTTTTTTTCTTTTTTCTTTTCTTTCTTTCTTTCTTTTCTTTTTTTTTTTTGCAACAGAGTCTTGCTCTGTCACTCAGGCTGGAGGGCAGTGGCTCAATCTCTGCGCACTGCCTGAGTTCAGGTGATTCTTGTGCCTCAGCATCCTAAGTAGCTGGGATTACAGGTGTGTGCCACCACGCCTGGCTAATTTTTTGTATTTTTAATAGAGACAAGGTTTTGCCCTTTTGCCCAGGCTGATCTTGAACTCCTGGGCTCAAGCGATCCTCTTGTCTTGGCCTCCCAAAGTGCTGGGATTACAGGCACGAGCCACTGTGCCTGGCCCTAAATTCAGCTTTTAATTACAATTTGTAGATTATTTTTTTCTTTTTTCCTTTTTTTTTTTTTGAGATGGAGTCTCACTCTATCGCCCAGGCTAGAGTGCAGTGGCGCGATCTCAGCTCACTGCCGGCTCTGCCTCCCGGGTTCACTCCATTCTCCTGCCTCAACCTCCCAAGTAGCTGGGACTACAGGTGCCCACCACCACGCCTGGCTAATTTTTGGATTTTTAGTAGAGACAGGGTTTTCACCGTGTTAGCCAGGATGGTCTCCATCTCCTGACCTCGTGATCCGCCTGCTTTGGCCTCCCAAAGTGCTGGGATTACAGGCCTGAGCCACCGCGCCTGGCCGATTATTTTTTTCTATGTATATAATATACTGACTACAAATGATGCAAGTTTTATTCTTTTCTTTCCAATTCTTATAACAAGTTACATATTTGTTTTTATTGTTTTACTGAAGTGGCTTAAGACTTCTAGTATAATATGAATGGAAACTGTGATGTGTGCTGAGCATCTGTTCATTTCTGATTTCATGGGAAAATTTTCACTATTTCTCAGTATTATTTTACCTTAAGGGTTTTGAAGATACTCTAAAAGATCTAAAAATTCTCTTTTAGTCTTAGTTCACTAATAACTTTTTCATGCGTGGGAGTTGAATTATTAAAACTTTTTCTCATGTATTTAGATGGCTATATGATTTTTCTCAGTTATTCTGTTTAGGGCATGAACTATGTTGATTGGATTTTCATTTGTTAGATAATTCTTGTGTTTTTGAACAAATCCACTTAGTCCTGATATATTTTCTTCTTCTTCTTTTTTTTTTTTTTGCAAGCTAATGTTAAAAAAAAAAGTCACATAAAAATACAAATTCCTGCCTTTTTCCCTAGAAGGAAAATCTGAAGATCTGGTGACTGTAAAAAACCTGTAGATCTGGTTTCACACCTGTAGAACAATGAGGTAGGGCTGAATAGTGCTTACCCTCTGCCTGGGCACAATCTCAGTTGGGTAAAATCCTACCATTCTCAACAAGGACACACGTGCACTCATTTATGTGGCCAGGTTTACTCCATTCTGCCTCCTTTCTTATCTTATTTCATGGCTCTTGCTAAAGCATTATATCAACAATAGTGGTTATTACCCATTTAAAAGCCAGGGACACACAGAGACAGAGCTTTCTAATGTTAAGTGTTGCTAAGCGCTGAAACAAGTGACTGAGAGAGGTTGCAGTAAAGTTTTCCCTGGAGATCTAAAAATAAAACCAATTGGTTTTTATCTATAGACTTTCCAAGATGCAGGAAAGGGGCAAAATGACTGTACCAAGGTCTTTCCAGGTTTTACTTTTGGTTGGGGGTAGGGAGGAGCTATTTTAGAACGTATAGAAGCAGATGTCAAGATGAGGGGAAAAGGCTGGGCGTGGTGGCTCACGCCTGTAATCCCAGCACTTTGGGAGGCCGAGGCAGGAGGATCATGAGGTCAGGAGATCGAGACCATCCTGGCTAACATGGTGAAACCCCGTCTCTACTAAAAATAAAAAAAATTAAAATAAATTAAAAAAA
>NW_012123487.1:4349782-4355232 GCF_000951035.1 Colobus angolensis palliatus
GTGATCCGCCCGTCTCGGCCTCCCAAAGTGCTGGGATTACAGGCTTGAGCCACCGCGCCCGGCTGAGACTCCATCTCAAAAAAAAAGATGAGGGGAAAAAAGAAAGAAAAAATAGAATCTGTATGCTGGAGAGGGGGGTGAGGGTGTGAAGATTTTTCATGGATAGGTTATATATTGTAATATAATTCAGCATTTGGAAAACAAAAAAATTTTAGAATATAGGCAATAGAAAGGGCTTTTATCAAAAAGAGGCATGGATTTGTCAAAACGTATTGAACTGTCCAGTTAAAATCTGTGAATTTCACTGTATGTAAATTATATCTCAATTTAAAAAAAAATACAAAGTGAAAACAAAATTTAAAAAGGGAGGCAGGAAGTAAAGTCTCATTCTAACCTGTACCAGGCATAGTATATGCCAAACACTGTGACTTACATGGATTAATTGGATTATTTTATCCTCACAGTACCCTATAGGGTAGATACTATTATTATCTCCATTTTACTGGAGTGCTGAAACTGAAGTTCAGGGTAATAAAATTATATACAAACCTCTCCAATTGGTGTCTGGAAGAACCGTATCTTGCATTTCAGATTGAGGGACTCCAGGGCCCAGATTCTTACCCACTCATTTGGATGATTGCAAAAAAGGAGAAAATTAATTACTATAAGCTTAAGGAGGTTGAGAGAATGTAAATATAACTTACTAGGGTATCAGTTTGAACATCTAATGAGGAACACACTTTGCTTATTCAATATTAGGTACATGCATTCAGAAAACCCAAGCCACTCAGAGAATTACCATTGGATTCTTATGGGCAAGGTGATCAAACTCCATACAAGAGGAAGAAGGTTCTTCTGAGGCATTAGTAGCTTCTTTCCAAGAAAAATTACAACTTTCTTGGCCTTAATAGTAAATAGCTTTGCTTTCTGACAGGACATCTTATGGTATAATGTTTCCATCTTCAACAAAATGCACTCTGACCCACCCAGCCGGGTCATCTGTGTATCTCGAGACCAGTTCTTTTATTTATTTATTTATTTATTTTATTATTTTATTTTTTTTGAGACAGAGTCTCGCTCTGTCGCCCAGGTGACAGGGGTGCAATGGCATGATCTTGGCTCACTGCAACCTCCGCCTCCTGGGTTCAAGCGATTCTCCCGCCTCGGTCTCCTGAGTAGCTGGGACTACAGGCAACCACCACGGCACCTGGCTAATTTTTGTATTTTTAGTAGTGATGAGGTTTCGCCGTGTTGGCCATGCTGGTTTCGAACTCCTGACCTCAGGTGATCTGTCCGCCTCGGCCTCCCAAAGTGTTGGGATTACAGGTGTGAGCCACCATGCCTGGCCAAGACCAGTTCTTAATCTGATAATCTGATGACTGCTAAGACCCTCCACAGCAAAAGTGTGTATGCACACATATATGCAAAATAATACTATAATTTCAGGAGGTTCAGAGGTCCCCTGAAGGTCACTGATGGACCCTTTGGTTAATAACATTTGCTGTAAACCAGGATTGAGCCAGCTTCCATGGATAACCAAGCCAGCCTTCAAATTCTCTGATTATTCCAGGCAACTCATCACCAGTAGGCCAATCGTTTGGTTTGAGTTTTCTTCTTTCCTAATGACTTGAGGTCCACCTCTTGCTTTTTCATTATCTCCTGGTAAGTTGGTCCTGGTAAACACATTTTAGGAGATGCTGCCTTTGTTGTTTCTCATTCTCGTTACCCACCTTGGACTTCTGTAGACATCTTTGGCAATTCACATTTATTTACCAGGACACACACACATACACACACACACACACACCCTTAAGTATCCCTCATTGTGCACAATGCTTGCGGTCAATTTAGTCCTCATTTCACAGCCATTTCAGTCACAGCAACTTGTAAAACAAAGGTCTATTCACAGGCCCACCATGTGTGGATGTTCAGGTTGTTCACTGGACAAGAGTAGCTGGTTTGGGTTGGAGGAGCTAGTCACTGCAATAGAAATTGGGCCCACGCTGTCCTCCTCAAGCTAGATGCCCAAGGCTGGTTCTTCCTGGAGGAATGGGTGTCTTTTTCTGAGTCATACAAATGCAGTATATGGGGCAATGGCAGTCCTGCCTGATTAGCAGTATCACCAAGAAGTCCAGAAGACTGACATATCAGAGGATAAAATACCCATGTCCCTATTCTGATTTTGTATCACCAGTCACCTTGTCTCTTCTTTCTTTTCAATGAACAAAACTTCCAGTGTTCCCAGGGCTACACTTCCTTGGAAGAAGGAGACCCGAAGGATCCTTGGCCTGTATTGCCCATCTCCATTTCACAAGATTCAGGTTTCCGCTATGGCAAGCTGAGAGGGAGAAAGGACAGAAGGGGTGGATGATTCCGTTAGCATTTTCCCTCTCCTCTTTGCCGACTCAGTTCCTAGCCATCATTCATATCTTGGCTCAAGCATCACTCCTTCAAGGACAGACAAATCCCCTCTTACAGCAACCACATTTCTCTCTTGCATTGAACTTACCACCATTGCAATTTCATGTTTTCTTAGATATTATGGATATACATATATTAATTGTATATATATCCATACACCTCAAAACAATGAGCTTCATGAGAGTGGGGGCCATTCTATTTGTATTTACCATTGCATTCCTATTGCCTGGCACATAGTCGGTGTCTAATTTAATATTTGTTTTACTGAATGAATGGATGGGAGGTAATTCGTCCAGATTGTGAGAAGTCTCGGAGTCTTGGTGAAGAGTTAAGACTTTCCTACAGACAGTAGGAAGCCTATTTTCTGGGCTAAAAGAACTTCTTGTCTCAGTCCAACGTTCTAGTTTTGAACTGTGTATTATAGCTCTGGCATTCCAACATCATTAGTCTTCTTCACTCTTACTCAATTTCAGAGAAATTTTCTAAAATCTTACTTAAAGAAAAAGAGGCTACGACTCTACATCCTTATCTGCTCTGAGAGGCTGCATAATAGGGTGGTGGCTTAAAACGTGGACCTTGGAATTGGGTAGACCTTGGTTTTAAACCTGGGTTGCCCATTTGCTGGCTGTGTGATTTTAAGTAAATGATTTCATGCCTCGAAGCCTCAGTTACTTCAATCTGTAAATGGGGATAATAGTATCTTCCCCAAAGGATTGAATGAGTTAAGCAATGTAAAATGCTTATTAGAGAACCCGGCCTTTAGTAAGGACTCAATCAGTAGAAGTGTTTATTATTCACTAAACTGGATCCTCATAAGAGAGGCAGGGAATAAAGCACCCATAGGAACTGGGTCAAAAAGAGTTAATACATGGCATCCTCCTTTCTTATTTGCTTCTCAGAAAATATGGAAGGAGCGGATATAGTTTATGGGTTTGTTTAATAATGAGTCCCTTATGTTCCCTAAATATATCTTTGTGTCTTACAGTAATCTTAGTTCTGTGGCAGATTTTTTACTTTCCCTTTGACACCACCCATCACACTGGGGAGAGGAAGAAAAACTCAACCAAGGCATTGACTAATGATTCAGCTTCTAAACTCACAGAAGTACCCACATTGGAGGAGCATGTCAAGTACCAGGCAGGAAACAAGTGAAGGCTCTGGTGAGGAATGTGGCTTTCTAGATGACCATGGCAAGTGCTCTTTGTGAGGGCAGGCCAAGCAGTTAGGGGTATTAGTTAGGGGTAGCAGTCAGGGGTATTAGGGGTATTATGCTGAGAGTAGTGAGCCTGGGAAGGCTGGCATCTCAGTCCTTGCAGAAGGAGGCAGTGTGAGTGTGGGCTGGGGACTTAAATCCCTGCATCTAGTGTAGACTTCCTTATTCAATCCTGTTTCTCCCATTACCAGTTTCAGCAGAAAGTCCAGAGCCTGAAGTCAAAGAAGAGGCTTATTATGTTTCCCAAGAGACCAGTAAAAGTTCTATAGCTTCTTTGCTCAAAATCATAGTATTTCTTTAGTTATCAAACTCTCTATAGGGCATGAATAATTTGAAAATTGCAAAACTCTAAGAATGAGGTAAAGAAACTAGAATTATATCAGCCTGCTTCAGGTAGGGCCTGGAGAGCTTCTTATTCTCTTGCTCTAGATAGAACATGTAACCCATCTCAAGAGGTTCATTTCATTGATTCCACAAGCATTTATGAGTGTCTGCCATGCACTGGGTACAATTCCAAGCACTGGGGATATAGAAGCACCCCCTACCCATTGCCCCTGTGGTGGTAGATTTGTGTTTTTTGTTTTTTTGTTTTTAGATGGAGTCTCACTCTGTTGCCCAGGCTGGAGTGCAGTGGTGTGATTTCGGCTCACTGCAACCTCTGCTTCTTGCGTTTAAGCAATTCTCCTGCTTCATCCTCCCGAATAGCTGGGATTACAGGCACCTGCCACCACGCTGGGCTAACTTTTGTATTTTTAGTAGAAATAGGGTTTCATCTTTTTGGCCAGGCTGGTTTTGAACTCCTGACTTCGAGTAATCCACCTGCCTCAGCCCCCCAAAGTGCTGGGATTACAGATGTGAGCCACTGCACCCGGCGGGTACATTTGTTTTCAGGTAAATATATTTCATATTCCAGAAGTATTGCAGCAATCACAAATTCTTTTTTTTGGAAAAAAAGAAAAGAAAATCCATAATCCTACCTCCCCTACATAGACTGCTTTCATTTTTGTGTGTCCCTTTTCTGAAATCTTTGTCTTTAAAATCCCTAAAGAAGTAGCTTTGATGATTTTTTCCTTAGTCACATCATTAAAGTTTGGGGGTGGGGAAAATCTCTTTAGTTGTAAGAGCTTTCTGTATGTTAACCCAAAGTCCCACCATAAGAGCAACGCCCTGGGCAGTGGAGCCCCTGACACCTCTCTGATTTCATTTCCTGCCATTCTCCTCATTCATGGCAGCCCCTTTTCTCACATCAGCCTGCTCCTACCTCAGGGCCTGTGAACTTGCCCTCCTCTGTCTGGTCTTCCCTCTGATACTCACACAGTTCACTCCCTCACTTCCTTCCAGTCTCTGCTCAAATTTCATCACCTAAGGCTTTCCCTGAACCCCCCTAGTACTTTCCACTGCTCTCCATCCCTTTATCAAGATTTAATTATCTTCATAGCACGTATGACCCCCTCCCATATATATTTTGAAAGTACTTGTTTATTAAAGTCTATCTTGTTCTGCTGGAATGAGACCCCTGAGAGCAAGGGCTTTGTCTGATCTGTTCACTGCTACATCCCTATCCCCTACGGCAGTTGGCTGGCCCGGGAGGGGCACTCATCTGCCCACTCAAGGATGCTTTCTGCTTCAGCTCCCTTCCGCTTACATTTTGCTCAACAGAGGTGGTGAGGAACTGCCTGCTTCCCTTGCTGTAACATTCATTTAAGGATGACCTGGCCGGGCGCGGTGGCTCAAGCTTGTAATCCCAGCACTTTGGGAGGCCGAGACGGGCGGATCACGAGGTCAGGAGATCGAGACCATCCTGGCTAACACCGTG
>NW_012123487.1:4355282-4407290 GCF_000951035.1 Colobus angolensis palliatus
GAGACCATCCTGGCTAACACGGTGAAACCCCGTCTCTACTAAAAATACAAAAAACTAGCCGGCGAGGTGGCGGGCGCCTGTAGTCCCAGCTACTCGGGAGGCTGAGGCAGGAGAATGGCGGAAACCCGGGAGGCGGAGCTTGCAGTGAGCTGAGAACCGGCCACTGCACTCCAGCCTGGGCTACAGAGAGAGACTCCGTCTCAAAAAAAAAAAAAAAAAGGATGACCTGTGCCAAGGTAAGGAAAACAGATCGAGGCACCAACCTGCAGAACCTTGAGAGTAAAGACATGAAGGCCACTCTGTTTTCTGCTGATGACTTGAATCGAGCTTCCTGCTGTAAGAAGGAAAGATTCTGCAATGAGCAATATGCTTTCATTTCCACAGCTTGTATCTAAGATCAGCCTTGGAAGAGCTTGTTGCATTTGCTTGGAAGAACTCTTGTTTTCCTAGTAATCTTAACACCTACTCCCTTTACCTTCTCAGTGTCAGACAGCTGGCACAATGGCTGAGATCTTTCTATTATCCTCCATCAGCACAAACTGTCCTGGAATTGCAGAATTCTCTGGATAGTCAATGTGTCCACTGTTTACTCTTTCATTCATATCCTTCACGCCATTGCCACACGACCCAGTCATACGCTTTCTCTACTTTACCTGCTTATAGAGAGGTGTAAAAAAAGCTTGCTTTAAAAGGATTAGGGGCTGGTCATGGTGGCTGATGCCTATAATCCCAGCACTTTGGGAGGCTGAGGTGGGTAGATCACTTGAGGTTGGGAGTTCAAGACCAGCCTGACCAACGTGGCGAATCCCCATCTCTACTAAAAATACAAAAATCAGCCGGACATGGTGGCTTGTACTTGTAAGCTCAGCTACTTGGGAGGCTGAGACATGAGGATTGTTTGAACCCAGGAGGTGGAAGGTTGCAGTGAGCCAAGATCACACCACTGCATCCAGCCTGGGCAACAGAGCAACACCCTGTTTCTAAAAAAACGAAAAAGGATTAGGAAGCTGATATTGTACATGGGCACCCAAATTGGCTCCTCATGGGAGGAGAGGGGGTTTAGTTGGATTTAATGTTTTAGAGCCCAACCTTCCTGCTGCATTTCCCTGACAAGATATGATAAAAGCTAAATACACACAAAAATATTCCCATTACCCCAGACACTTCTATGAGATAAGAAAATAACACTACCAACCAATGGCTCTGCCATAAGATAATTGTCCAGCAATGTATCACTGGAGAGCAGGTCCTCTATAAAGATGCCGATGAAAGAGTATGGCTTTGGGGGGTGGGGGACACTTATATCAGGCTTGGACTTGACAGGTTCAGAAGCCCCTTCCAGACTAGCTTGGGCTGAAGAGGTTAGAAGGTTGGAGAGTGCTCATCTTTTTCCTCACTTGCAGGCAGTCCCCCTCTCCCACCTCAGCCCATGCTGGTCACATTTACATTCCTCAGATGTCCCTAGCCAGTCCTGTTGAGCAAAATGTAAGGAATTCTCCCTTGGAGTCCTCTGATATGCCCAGCGACTAGTCTCTCCTCATCCCTTACGCCAGGATTCTCAAAGTGAAGAGCACAGATCACCTGCTTCTGAATGACCTGGGGTGCCTTTTTCAAAATGCAGATTTCTGGACAACACCTTGGACATACAGAATCAGAAGTTCTGGGGGTGGGGCAAAAAGCACATAGCAACTTAGGAACTTCTGTCTTAGTGTTCAGTTTTTACTTAGTACCTTGACACTACTCTTAGTTCCTGGCTCTACTGGTATAATTTTGGGATTTGGGAGTGTGTCTATTTTTTGTGTCTCTGTTCTTCTGACCCTGTCCCTGCACCCCTCTCCCACCTCCCATTTCCCAGGACTGTGGACCTGTTTCATTTCTTCAAGAATGAAGTTTCCTTCTTCCACTATGCAATACCCCTTTCTAGAAATTTGCCTTTCATCTCTTTCCTTGAATCAGAGAGCTGCCCTGTTTTTGCAAGATTTTGCAGTCTTCGGCAATTTTCCCACATGTTCAGGAGGGACTAGGAGGAAGATAGGGCCTCTGTTTTAGAAAGGGGCGTGAGCAGGCAGGGACCCCACGGCAGGAAGCACAATTAAGAATGTTCTCAGCAGGAAAGCTGCTCTCCAGGAAGCACGGAGAGCTGTCAGGACAAGTGACCTTTCTAATCACGCCTGACATTTCACAGCCTTGAAGGCGGAAGGACTGCCCTTATTCCGGAGGTTCAGTGTCGCGCTGTGTCACCCCCAGACACCTGCGTCTGAGCTGTGGTGACTTGGCCTCCAACTGGGCGATGAATCAGAGCAGCAAAGGGCTTTGTTTCCCGGGAAAAGGAAAAACATTGAGCAGAGGGCTTATGTGGATGGTGACTGTGTCTAAACCAGGGATAGAAAGGCCCTGGTGGAGGATGTCGCCTCCCTTAGGGATTAGCCCTGCTCTGGAGGGCTCCAGTGATGCGGATCAAACAGACCTGCTCCCAGGAAGTGAAATAGACAGGATCCTCTTCCAGTTCCTTCTGGCCTAAGGTGACTGGGATGACTCACTTTTTACCCATCTCAATAAGAAAACAGCTTAATTTTTTCTTAGTAGAAACAGTAATGCACACTCATTCTAAAAAGGTCATAAAAGTTACATGTAATCTCATCGCTTAAAGAAATCCGTTGTTAACATTTTAAGGACATTTCTATGTATATATACAGTATTTTAAAACAAAATACAGTCCTATCAAGGTGCTGTGTTTGTAAGCTGCACTTTTCTACTCAACATCTTGAAGGCATTTTCATGTCAATAAAATATAAATTTAACAAAATTCTTCTTAACAATTTCACTGTATTCCATTGTATGAATATAGTCTCCTGAGGTTGTCTCTGATTTTAAATCATAATAGAATATAGTGTAATGAATATCCTGATAGTTAAATGTTTCTGCAGAACTGAGAGTGCTTCCTCACAACAAATTCCTAGCAGCAGACTTGCTGAGTTGAAGAATATGTGTATTTTTAAGGCCTTTACTCTCTGTTTTCTAGAAAGGTTATACCAATGCACATTCCCACAGACTAGCAGAGAGTAGCATACTTGCTTCTCCATACTCTCCTTGATTCTGTGAATTACCATTATTTTAAATCTCTGCCACTCTCAGGATGGCATTATTGTTTTAAGGTTTATGTCTGTATTTACTAGAGTTAAGATTTCCAGTGTTTATTGATTATTCGTGTTTCTTGTTTTGTGAATTTGCTTGACCTTTTTTCCCCTCTTTGGGAGTATTAACTTTTCTGACATTTAGTTTTAAGTACTTTCAATCTAGTAAGGACAATACTATATTGACATTCAAGTTATAACGATTTTTACCAGTTTACCATTTGTCTTTAACTTTACGTGGTCTCTGCCATGAAAGAATTTAAAAATTCTGATGTCATCTGACTACTGTGGCTCCAGCTTATTTTGGAATCACATTTAGAAAGGGCTTCTCTGTTCCATGGTTGTAAAAATATTTATCTGTGTTTTCTTTCTAGCTCTGTCCCCTCTCATGGTCTTCTTACCACTTGCCCTCTCTGCCTGGAATGATCTTCCTTTACTCTTCAACCAAGTGGCCCCTTTTCATTCCTCAGATCTCAAATTAAATACCATCTGCTTAGAGAAGTCTTTCCTGGTTATACAACCTAAGGGAGGTTTCCCTAACCCTGGTCTTCTTTCTCTTAGCATCCTATTATTTTCCTTTGTAACTTTTATCAATACTTGTAGTTACAGGCCGAGCATGGCGGCTCTTGCCTGTAACCCCAGCACTTTGGCAGGCTGAGGAGGTTGGATCACTTGAGGCCAGGAGTTCAGGACCAGCCTGGCTAACATGGTGAAAACCCATCTCTACCAAAAATACAAAAATTAGCTGGGCATGGTGGTGTGCGCCTGTAATCCCAGCTACTCAGGAGACTGAGGTGGGAGAATTGCTTGAACCCTGGAGGCAGAGGTTACAGTGAGCTGAGATTGCGCCACTGCACTCCAGCTTGGGTGACAGAGCGAGACTGTCTCAAAAAAAAAAAAAAAAACGAATTGTTACATCATTTGTCTACTTATTTAATATGTGCACCCCTAACTAGATTGTAAACTCTGTGGAGTGCAGAAACCATATCTGTTTTGCATTTTAAGAACCTAACCTAGCAACTGGTACACAGTAGACGTACAAGAGACATTTGTTAAAAGTCATTGCATGCTAAATCCATCTAGAATTTATTCTGATATAGGGGTAAACTAGAGATCTAATTTAAGTTTTCCAAACAGTATCTTGTGATTATAACACACAACTACGATGCAGACTAGCTGTCTTGTAATCTCCTTTCACTGGCACCAAGAAATGAGACCTAGGATGCAAGAGGGAAATAGGATCAATGGCTCTTGTTATTGCAGTTCTCCAGCCCCACTGTCTCTTCTCTCTGCAGTGACTTCCCTTTCTCCATTATTGCCTTAGCCCTAAGTGCTTCCCATAATGCTTATTTCAGGGCTTAGCCTAGAGTGGATCCTTAATTAATGGTATTTACTGGCTGGCTCAAATCATTTAAATGGCAGGAGAATCAGATATCTTTGATGTGTTTCATACAATATTCACGTCAGCTTTTGAAAGCCCTGAAAAATCTATGCTCCCTTCACAATCCTGAGAAAGTAGATCTCTCTACACCCTTTCCTTATCTAGGGATCATGTCTAATAGTTGTGAACAAGGATGAAAGAGATGGAGAGCTGTCAGAGACAGAAAGAGGAAGATAGGGACACTTGCTTACGTGTGATTGTAAAGTTTCAAGTGCCACCTCATGTTACATGCCATTTGCTCCTTCAAAACTGACCTGTGAAGTAGGTATGGGAGCTTTACAATCAGGCCTAGGGAAGCCATAACTTTCAGTCTTTAGAATTTAATATCAGTATTTTTCTCTAATTTATGAAAGTAACACACTAGGAATAAAATGGTAAAAGACCAATTTAACTCCATTTAAAATCTGTTTTAATGAACTAAAAATGCTCAACTTTACTAATAATCAAAGGAATGCAACTTCAAAGAGAAATTAGATGCCATTTGCCTCTAAAATCAATGGAAGTCACATAGAGAAACCAAATTTATTCAATTTAAAAATTGTTTTATCAACCTAGATCAATGGAACAGAATAGAGAACCCAGAAGAAAAGCCACATACCTACAACAAGTTGATCTTTCACAAAGTTGACACAAATAAACAAAGGGGAAAGGACACCCTATTCAGTAAATGGTGCTGGGATAACTGGCTAACCAGGTGCAGAAGAATGAAACAGGACCCCTCTCTCTCACCACACACAAAAATTAACTCAAGGTGGATTAAAGACTAAATGTAAGACCTGAAACTATAAAAATCCTAGAATAAAGCCAAGAAAAAACTCTCTGGACATTGGTCTAGGCAGAGAATTTACAATGAAGATCCCAAAAGCAAATGCAACAAAACCAAAAATATACAAATGGGACTTAGTTAAACCAAAAAAGCTCTGCACAGCAAAGGAAAATAATCAATAGAGTAAACAGGCAACCTATAGAATGGGAGAAAATAATTTCAAATTATGCCTCTGACAAATGACTAATATTCAGAACCTACAAGGAATTCAAACAACTCAACAAGAAACAACTCCATTAAAAACTGTGCAAAGGACATGAATAATGATTTCTCAAAAGAAGACATCCAAGCAGCTAACAAACACATGAAAAAATGCTCAACATCATTAACCATCAGAGGGATGCAAATTAAAACCACAATGAGATATCATATTATCCTAGTCAGAATGGCTATTATTAAAAAATCAGAAAACAACAGATAGCATGGATACAGAGAAAAGGGAATGCTTATACACTGTTGGTGAGAATATAAGTTAGTTCAACCTCCACACTGGGTATCCACCCAAAGGAAAAGAAAGCATTATGTTAAAAAAAAGACACCTGTACTTGTTTGTTCATCACAGCACTATTCACAATGTCAGAGTCATAGAACCAACCTAAGTGACCATCAGCAGCTGACTGCATAAAGAAAATGTGGTATATATACACCTTGGAATACTACACAGCCATAAAAAGAATGAAATCATGTTCTTTGTAGCAACATGGATGAAGCTGGAAGCCATCATCCGAAGTAAAGGAACCCAGACACAGAAAACGACATGTTCTCAATTATAAATGGGAGCTAAACAATGGGCACACGTGGACATAAAGGTGGAAATAATAAGCACTGGGGACTCCAGAAGGTGGGTAAGGGTTGAAAAATTATCTAATGAACACAATGTTCACTATCTGGGAAACAGATACGCCAGAAACTCAATCCCCACCAGTACACGATATACCCATGTAACAAACATGCATATGTATTCTTGAATCTAAGTTAAAATAAAATTTAATAAAAAATTATTTCATCAAACTTAAAAACAAATCCACTGGTTATTTATAACAGCAATTAGATACCATTTGCTCCTAATACATTGATTATAATATAAAAATTATAATACTTAATCCTGAGCAGAAAGTGATCAGACAAGTGCTTCATACACTATGGATGGGAGAATAAATGGCTAAGTCATTTCTGGGATGGAATTTGCTAAGAAGATGCAAGAACCTTACAAAAGTCCTTATTCTTGTGCAAGCCCATGGTCTGGTAATTTAAAATAAGAAAAAAAAGTTATTACCCTACAATTTCTAGTCTTATTTCTATAAATCTTTACTAAAAATGTTTAAACTGTGGTTATTTATTAAAGCAAACATGTCAGAAAACCTAAGTGTTTAATAATAAAGACATGATGTACATGATGTTTCAAGTCATAAGGCACCAAAGCCATTCTAGATAGGTGGTGTGTGTTTGTGGCTAGGATAGGATTGGGCTTCGGAATCAGGGAAATGGAGTTATATCAGTTAGAGCTCTTTTGGTTGCAAGGCGCAGAAAGCCAAGTGGAACTACATCATGCAAAAAAAAAAAAAAAAAGGAATTATACAAAAACAGGGAAGCTAAAGTGAATGGCTGCAGTATGGTTACAGCCGAGGCCTCTCTTTCTATTTTCATCCCTTGGTTTGTATAGCTGGGTCTAGCTCAGGTCTCTTCATGTGGAAGCAAGATGGTTTCCAAGTTTATCTTGTACTTATAGCTCATAAACTCAACTCAGACTAAAATAGTTTTTTTTCCAATAAAGCTTAAGTAAAATCCCTGGGAAACCCTCCTCATATGGTTTGGGTCATGTAACCCATTCCTAAACCAGTCGCTGTGTCCCAGGGTAGGAGTCTTCTGATTAGTTAGGCTGGGGTTATATGTACACCCTAGGAACCTGGGTGTGGTAGGTGCAATTTAGCTTCACGTGGACCACGTGAGTTGAACAGGATGAGCAAAGGAAAGTGTCCTATGTCCACTATAGGGAGATCGTGCCTGTGTTAAAAATATTTTGGAAAAAGAGTTATACCAGCTGCCATGGTAATCTATTTCATGTCCATACCATCTGGTAATTCTACCTCTCTTCTAGCTTGAATTTCTCCTGCTATAATTTTCACCTGTCTTATTCTGTTCCAGCTTCAGAGTAGATGCAGCTCAAAAGCTCTTCCCTGAAAGACACACTGTGAGGATTAATTAGGTTTTCCAGAAACAATCTTTAAAGTGTCATGAGATCTTCAGAACCAAATGCTTTTGTGAAGATACATTGCCATTAGAATCAGTTCTCCAGTTTTTATGCTTATAGGGGATTGGTGGTTGGGGTGAAAATGGACCAAAAGGCAAGGAGATGGAAATCTATAACTAGTCCCAAGACTTCATTTTGACCATGATAACCATTCTCTTCCCTCCCCAAATACTTTGCTTCTGCAGTTCACAAGGAGCAAACATGAAAACTATGAATAGGGCCGGGCGCGGTGGCTCAAGCCTGTAATCCCAGCACCTTGGGAGGCCAAGACGGGCAGATCACGAGGTCAGGAGATCGAGACCATCCTGGCTAACACGGTGAAACCCCGTCTCTACTAAAAATACAAAAAACTAGCCGGGCGAGGTGGCGGGCGCCTGTAGTCCCAGCTACTTCGGAGGCCGAGGCAGGAGAATAGCGTAAACCCCGGAGGCGGAGCTTGCAGTGAGCTGAGATCCGGCCACTACGCTCCAGCCCGGGCGACAGAGCAAGACTTCCGTCTCAAAAAAAAAAAAAAAAGAAAACCATGAATAGGTTTGAATATCCACACCCTTCTTTGAAAAGAGTAGGAAAAAAATGGGAACAGGGGACCAGGAGTTGCTAAGCAGGTTGTATAATTAGCATCAAACCAGGATCGGCCACTGGAGGATTCACAGCTGGCTATGGCAGTGGCTTTCTATTTTTAGCTCAGGTTAATGAGCTACGAATGATATATAACTGTCTGGGCAGCACACATACATCATAGTCTGGGCTCCTATATCAGTTTGCAAGATGTCTTTCTGAGGACTCTCAGGGGCAAATGCTGGGAAGCACAAGTAAGTTAGTGGGAGGATCACAACTCCAGAAGCAGAGTGCAGGCCTGGCTCACAAGCCACACCTTAGGCAGTACCAGGCACACTGTAGGGCTCTTCTGTGCCGTCTGCCTATATGGATTGCACAGTCCTATCTTCAGCGTTCAGCGTGGGTGATACAGGAAACAGATTCTAGGGAGTAGGGCCTGGAGTCCAGGATAGAGCTCCATGTGCCTGACTTTTTTTCTTTTCTTTTTCTGAGACAGGGTCTGGCTCTGTTGCCCAGGCTAGAGTGCAGTGGCACCATCATAGCTCACTGGAAACTCTGCCTCCTTGGCTCAAGCCATCCTCTGATCAGCTTCCCAAGTAGCTAGGACTACAGTCACACACCACCAACCCCAGCTAATTTTTGTATTTTTGAGGGTTAGAGACGGGGTTTCACCATGTTACCCAGGACGCTCTCAAACTCCTGAACTCAAGTGATCTGCCCGCCTCAGCCTCCCAAAGTGTGGGGATTACAGGCATGAACCACCGCACCCAGGCTTTTTGTCTTGTCTAAACACATATTTTCCGTAACTTTGAGGTTTTTTTCGTTTTTGTTTTCTTGAGATAGGGTCTCGCTTTGTCACTCAGGCTGGAGTGCAGTGGCTTAATCATAGCTCACTGCAGCCTCGAACTCCAGGGCTCAAGCAATCCTCCCGTGTTAGCCTTCCGGACAGCTGGGACTATAGATGCATGCCACCATGCCTAGCTAAGATTTTTAGATTAAAGAAAATTTTTTTTTGTAGAGTTAGGGTCTTGCCATGTTGCCCAGGCTAGTCTCAAAATCCTGGTCTCAAGCAGTGCTCCCACCTAGGCATCAATAAGTATTTCATGAACGAATGAATGAATGAATACATGGAAATGTCATCCTTTTTCCTTACCCTGCTCAACAAGTGGTTTCAACCTGTTTTCAGTAGAGCTATCACGGGGGCCTCCACATGCTCCCGGGAGAAGCCAAGTGGGTAGGGCTCAGGAAGCTGCCTATGTCCATGGCGATAAAGAGCTCCCCTTTTATTTGTTATTTATATTGGCATTTCTTCATAGGATACCTTTGGAGAAAAGATTCCAGTTCCAAAAAAAAAAAAAAGTAGGTTTGAAAATCGCTTCCCTAGACCTTACCCCTCCCATCAATTACCCCTTGCTCATTCCCATCTTTTCTTCCTTCTTCCTTCCTCACAGAAACTTCCACAGAGCTAATGCCTAGCAAGGGTTTAAAAATAGAAACCCCTCTCCCTCCCTCTCTTCCTCCATTTCCTTTCCTTCCCACCCCCCTTGTAATTTGTTGTAAAAAAGGAAACTGTCTGGATGTGCTCCACTGAGAAACCATGCTCTTCCTTTCTAAATAAAACAACACTGATGGACTCCCTCAGCCAGCGGCTGGGCTCCTGTAAGTCCCTGCGGGGATGCTTCCTTCAGGTTTCCCAGGTAGAACTCAGAGGCACACCTGTGAGGGCCCCCCCTAACATGCTGACTGGGAGCTCCTTCCAGGTGGTTCCCGGGGGCCACTGTGGGACTCACCTACCATGGAGGGAGGAGAGAGGAAGTCGTGCTGCTCCCAGGGTGAGGCCTGGAGCACAGTGGCAGTCTGTTGTGCTTTACTGGGAGCACAAAGGGGATGTGTGTGTGTGTGTGTGTGTGAGAGAGAGAGAGAGAGAGAGAAAGAGAGAATAGGAAGTAGGCAAAAACAAGGCAAAATGTGTTATGTGTGTACAGTCAGTGAACACAGTATACTTGTGAATGAATTGAGAGACACTAGAAAAAACAGTACAGTAGGAAAGAAAAAAAAAGAGGGATTTTAACATCCAAAGTCCTGGTTTTTAATTCCCAGGTCTGTTCCATAGTCTCTGTATGAGACTGGTCAAGTGACCTCATTTCTAGCCTCAGTTCACTTATCTATAAAATGGAGATAATAACACCCATCCCTCACCACTGCTGTAGGATTAAATGAGATAATGTTTGCTTGATGCTCACATATACTAAGCAGTTAGTAACGTACCCTTGCTATTATACGGCAGGACACCTTCACTCTGATGATGTTTAGAAATATTCAATATAAGATAAAACTGACAGTGATCAAAACCCCCCTCAGTTAAATGTATAGTTTATTAAAATCTGGCAGAAGATTACAACTTCTTGACAAAATTCAGATCTGCAAACTTTGATCTAGAAAAAAATAGATTTGGAAAGATTATAAAGCCACACAATAAAGTCTTCATTGACAGAACTATAATTAGTAAATTTTGATATGGATCCAAAACTGATCAACTTATCAAGTGGTTAATGTCCATTTTACTTATACAATGATTTATCCCAAGGAAAAGTTACAATAACATTAAATTAGAAATGGGAAGAAATGGAAACAATTTAACTGCTCTATATTTTAAAAGATGGATCAAAAATTAAATTGGCTAAAGAGAATTCTCTTCGGAGAATAGATTGTCAATGAGAGTTTATCAATGCAGATATAATTTCAATTAAAACTTTGCATGTATAAATACAGAATCAAAATGTCCTTGGAGTTGAAATGGTGAACTCAGATAATCTCTACAATGATCACAATTATGGTAATGATGATAATAATGATAATGACAACTATTATAAAAAAATATTTTGGTGCAGGAGGGGTGGGGTGTGGTTAGGTAATGTGCTGGGATGTCCTGGCGAGAACAGAGAATGTTTAGATTAGATACATGGGATGCCAAAGCTAGATGTGTGTGGTCCTTCTGCCTCTTTATGTTTGAGGATTTATGTGATGTCATTCCTCCAACGGGCTGAGTACAGGGAGATGGTTGGCAAGGACAATCAGCCCTTGATTTCTTTCATATGACCAGGATGATGCAAGTTGCTCCATCTCCACATGGGCCTATGATAACACCAGTCTGATTAGTGGAAGGTCAAAAACTCACAGATTCAGTGCTCTTGGCCATAGAGTCTGAGTCTGTAGGTGTGAATGGGTGCTGGCTTGGCTCAGGCAGCGAGGGCCTGCCCACCCATTCTGCTACTTTTCTTGTGAGTCTTTTGGCAGCTCCTTAGCACCCCAGGCTGGCTCTTTTGTCCCATGTTCTCTTCTTCTCCTCCTCTCTACCATTCTTCTTGCCTCTGGCATTTTTGTCTTAGCATTAGAGCCAGACAAAGAAAGGTGATACTTCAGGTGAATAGGAATAAGGATTTATCCCAGAAGACAGAGGTGGGACAGGTGATGGAGGAAATTGCTGCAAAAGAGCATTCAAACCATAGACCATGACTACATGAACATTCAGACAGACCTGGTACACTTGAACCTTGAACTATACCTTATAACTTTGAACTTATACCTGCCTATCTCCTTTCCTGGCTCCACATGCATACCGGACTCACCAGTACAGGCACACATCACCAGATATCCTGATTCTCTTCACATCTTTAATAATGCCTCTTTGCCATGCCTTACACATAGTCCTGCCCTCCTACAGCTTGTAATCTAATATTTATTCATTTCTCCAGCAAGCATTTGTTGATTGGAACAACGTTTTTTTAATGCAATGCGTACCCTTGTGAGGTAGTAAGCTCCCTGTCACTGACAGGCTAGTGAATGATTAGGAACAGGATGCATGGGATGCTTGCATGCTGAATTGAATGACTTCCATGCAGTCTATGAAGGTTTTCTTTTCTTTCTTTTTTTTTTTTTTTTTTTGAGACGAGTGTCACTCTGTTGCCCAGACTGGAGTACAATGGCATGATCTCGGCTCACTGAAACCTCTACCTCCTGAGTTCAAGCGATTCTCCTGCCTCAGCCTCCTGAGTAGCTGGGACTACAAGCAAATGCCACCATGCCTGGGTCATTTTTGTATTTTCAGTAGAGATGGGGGTTCTCCATGTTGGCCAGGCTGGTCTCAAACTGTGGACCTCAGGTGATCCGCCCACCTTGGCCTCCCTGTGAATGTTTCCCTATGAATGCCCTAGGGTCTCAGACAGACTTGACTGATAGAGATTTACAGAGCAAAAACAAAAATGGAATAAAAACAAAAATACATTATGTTGGCCTTATAACATATACGTTTCAGGAATGATGAGTCTCCTATTTGGATGAGAGTGCAAGGAGAATAAGGACAAGAAGTGAAGAGGTGATCAACCTTAAGAGAAATTTTGGCCTGAGAGAAACCATTCTATTTGTCCTCAGTCATTACAAACAGCTTCTCTTTCCTCTACTGAGGGATCTAGGTGTCAGTTTTGCAAGTCTGGCACCTTGATTTAATGGCCCTTTACCCCTGGGTATTCATATTCTGTAAAGTCATAATTCAAGCCAAGAAAACTAATGAGAAATGAAGATAGAGACCAGAAAGATGATTTATAGCTACAACTGAAGATGCTCCTTTTCAATACCTATAGTACTTATGTCCCCATGTAAAGGAAAGTCATTCTAGAATCTATATGTATATATGAGAAGCCAAGTAAAAGCTAAGACGCATAAGAAAGTGAATCAGAAGCTTTTTATAAATGATTTGGGGTGAGCAATAGAAATCTACCTTTTTCTGCTCTCGGTAGCAAATCTTTCCAGTACCCTGAGCACCCCATGACCACATGTCTCACCCTCTGTAGTGCTGCAGATGTACAATCCTAAATTTCTCTTTCCAGTTCCCTGTTTCAGGGTCCTGGGGTGGGAGGTTTCCAGTAGCTGGTGGTGCCATTTCCAGGTGGCCTCCTGACCTGCCCAACACTCCCTTCCTTTACAAAGAACTCCTGCTTCTATGCCTTTGGCCTACCTCACTTTTAAGCAATTCCTGGAATCTGGTGTTGCTTTTCATCTACAGAACCTTTGTATAATTTATAAAATCTTTAAAAATCAAAAACAGACTAGTAGAGATGATATATCCAACATCCCATATAACCAATGAGAAAAACAGCAGCTCACTTGGCAAGAGGAACAGACTTGCTCACTTGGCAGGTGGAGGGGACAGACTGAAAGCCAGGAACTTACCTAACCTTTCTCAGAGCTTGTTCTTCTTCCTTTACACCATCAGAGATGCACCCGCTTGGGGCATCAGTGCTCTCTGTAGCACTAGCATTGGCTTCCATAACTGCGCTCCCAGTCAAGTGGCCCAGCCATACTTCATTTCAGGACCTTGGACATCAGGGAAAAAGCCAGCTCTGTCTCCAACAACCTCCTGACCTATTATAGAATCAGAAAGTGTGAGAAAACTTATCCCTTGAAGAGCTGAGCTGATTTGTGCAGTCAATTATCTCTTTTTTTTTTTTTTTTTTTTTACCTTTCTTCGACTTTAATGGAGAGAGAGTTGCAGAGGTTGTGAACATACTGGGCATAACTCTCTGCCAGGGTCATGTCATATGCAGTCAGATGAATGTTTAAAACCCCATATTCATAATCTGTCCCCAAATTAATGACTCTCACTTCCACTTTTCCCTTCTTCTTGGGCTACAAACTGAAGTTCTCCTGGGAAGGAATGAGCAGCTTCCCTTGTCAGTCTCTTCTGCTTTAATTAAGTGCTTGTATTTTCCAATGCCATGGGTGGGCTTTGTCTTGTAGGGCCGACTGGTACTTAGTAGAATTCCACCTACAGAATAGATGGGCTTCTCTCTTGAAGTTCTAAACCTTAAGAGAGAAAAGGCTTGCTTAAAAATGGTACTATTCCTCAGGCACAGCACCTTTTCCAAGGTTCCGCTCATCCTTTGCTACTGCGCAGCCTCTAGCTGTGCAAACCGAAGACCCGCACCTGCAGCCGCGTTCCCAGGGCGTCTGAAAACACTGTTTTTTGTTTGTTTGTTTGTTTGTTTGTTTTCAATCAATGTTGACCAGGTTGGCCTCGAACGTGCAGCCTCGCCTCCCCGAGTGCCAGGGCAACCGGCCTGAGCCACCGCGGCTCCCAGTTATCTCTTTAAATGTCCATCCTGCCCATTTCCCAAGCACTGATGGTCCAGTTAAGAAAGATTAAGCACAGGAGCCTGGGCACCCACGCATGATCTGAGGACCAGGTGTGGAGGGGAATGAGCTGTTTTCAATAGTGGGAGGCCTGTTCTGCCTTTTAAGGACATGAACCAATGTCATCTTCCTCAAGCTCTTTTTTTCCAAAGGCCAAGGACTTCTGAGTGTTTTTTCTAAGGAGATGAAGTTCTTGCCATTTCAGAGAGAACGCTGTGCATTGTTCACTTCTTTTCGTCCCTATTTTTTTTTTTTTCTTTTGAGACAGAGTCCCGCTCTGTCACCCAGGCTGGAGTGCAGTGGCTGGATCTCAGCTCACTGCAAGCTCCGCCTCTCGGGTTTACGCCATTCTCCTGCCTCAGCCTCCCGAGTAGCTGGGACTACAGGTGCCCGCCACCACACCTGGCTAGTTGTTTGTATTTTTTTAGTAGAGATGGGGTTTCACTGTGTTAGCCAGGATGGTCTCGATCTCCTGACCTTGTGATCCACCTGTCTCGGCCTCCCAAAGTGCTGGGATTACAGGCTTGAGCCACCACACCCGGCCTTCTTCCCTATTTTCATTTCTGTGTTTGAGCTTAAACCAGGATGTTTTATCCCTCAATTGAAGAGACAGGAAGTATGAATGGAGAAAGGAGCTGTGAGAGAAGAAATGGAATTGAGGTGAGATTTTGGGGGGAATTACAAATTAGAATCCTTTGTATCTGTATAAATATATCTTTATAAATTACAAAATGCCTTTTTTTTTTCTTTTTTTTTTTTTTTTTTTGAGACAGAGTCTCGCTCTGTCACCCAGGCTGGAGTGCAGTGGCTGGATCTCAGCTCACTGCAAGCTCCGCCTCTCGGGTTTACGCCATTCTCCTGCCTCAGCCTCCCGAGTAGCTGGGACTACAGGCGCCCGCCACCTCGCCCGGCTAGCTTTTTGTATTTTTTAGTGGAGACGGGGTTTCACCGTGTTGGCCAGGCTGGTCTTGAACTCCTGACCTCAGGTGATCTGACCAGCTCGGCCTCCCAAAGTGTTGGGATTACAGGCATGAGCCACCACATCTGGCCTAAAATTCCATTTTCAATGGTCTTCTTCAATGTATTGTTCACCTTCCTTACTGAGTTTGTGATGAACTTTCAATAAAAACTTGAAAATAAATATCAAAATGCACAATAAAAACAAAACTGCTTAGTTGTTCTAAGTGATGGTTTATTGCTGTGAGTTTTAAAGTATTAATGAAGTAGACTTTACTGCAAATTCTGAATTTTTATCAAGCTTCTGTTTCACAAAATAGTTTCCTGAAAGCAATGATTTTGCTTGCAGTTTTTTGTTGTTCCACTTTGCTTTTTGCCAACAGATTTATTATACCACTAGGTTGACAGAACTTGGGTGGGTCAATGACTGGTCCCACTTCTCTATGTCACTTCACTAGAAGGAATCGCAAAAACATCTTTATTACGACTCTGCACTATTCTAAGCTCTTTACATCTCATTATTCTTTCCAAAAGCCTTATTAGATCAGTAATACTATTGCCCTCATTTTAATAATGAGAAAACTAAGGCACCAAGAGGTTAAGTAATTTGTCCAGCATTCTCCAAAAACCACATGCACATTGTACATTTATGCTAAAAAGCCGCATTGTCTTGTTTTTCATAGTCACATCTATTGACCTTCACGTGTCATTCTTTTCCATATTTGTGTTCCAGAAATTGCCATGACAGAAAGGACATATTCATTGCCATGAGAACAAGTTTTCCCTAAGCATAGTTAGATTAATTTATTTGAGTGAAATAAATTCACATGGCTCTGAAACAACAGTACAGGAATGCTGTGCCATTGCTTCAAACCATACAAATGGACAAATGGCACGCACACACAGTACACTGGGAAGTTGGGCTTATATTTGGAGAGCTCTCTGAAGTTGAAGATTGACAACACAAATGATGGTAACTATGTGGTGCTTCTCTTATGGAAGTTGGAGAAGCACAGAGATGAGAAGATTCACAGGTTCCATGATCCTGTGCTGATCGCCCAAGTGTGAGAAGGTCCTTCACCTAGGCTGGAGTCCAGCCCTGGAATTGGAACTGTGGTGTTGCAGCCAGGAAGGCCCCTGAGCATGGGAGGTTCTTGCCGCCATGCACCTGTTTGAGTCCTTTACCTTGGAGCTTCTCTCACCTGCTTTGGGGGAGCAGACCAACTCTTCCCTGTACCTCCTGCCATGATGCTTTCACAGCCAATTAAAATTCTATTCCATTCTCAGCAAGCAAGCTGGCAGCCTTGGGTCTTCCCAGCAGGATGGGCTGGCTGCAATTAATGTCCCTTCTGGAGCCCGATTAGTGAAGGAGAGGCCAGGATATTTATCCTATCCCCAAAGCCACATTTAAATTAGGAAATGGGGGTTTCCCATCTTATTGCCTCTATTAAGAATCATCAGTTAATGCAAATGTGTTGACTCCTTTCTATTTCATTTGTGGTAGTGGACCCAGATTAGAAAGCCAAGAGGTCATTTCACAACTGGATGGTCCCGGGAACAAAGGCAGGAGATACTTTTTGATTCCTTTAGTCTCTGAATTCCAGACCATTGGAATGAATGGAGGGCACACTTGATTAGGCTAGGAGTTGGGGATTCAACAGAAGCCACGGGAATAATTTTTATTATTATTATTATTATCTTTGAGCTTTGAATGTAGAACGTAGTGCATAAGAATGATGCACTTAAGGGCCAGACATGGTGGCTCACTCCTGTAATCCCAATACTTTGGGAGGTCAAGGTAGATGGATTGCTTGAGCCCAGGCGTTAAAGACCAGCCTCAGCAACATAATGAAACCCTTCTCTGTAAAATATACAAAAAAATTTAGCTGTGTGTGGTGGCGCACATCTGTAGTTTCAGCTACCTGGGAGGCTGAGGTGGTAGGATCACTTGAGTCTGGGAGGTCAAGGCTGCAGTGAGCTGTGATCATGCCACTGCACTCTAACCTGGATGACAGAGTAAGTCCATCTCAATATATATATAAAATATATTTTATATATTTGAGATTTTCCTAAATGCATATATATACACATTTGAATTTTTTCTTAAATGCATATATTTATATATTCTACTGGATGTATCCAGCATATATTCTACTGGATGATAAGAGACATCAGGCAGAGGACAGTCAACCTATGCTGAATCAGACAGTGTCCAGCCAATGCACAGATGCATTAGTGAGTTCAGCCAAGATCAACCAAGTCAGATCAGCAGAACCACTCAGCCAACTTATTGGCTTGTGAAAAGTAATAAGTAGTTGTTATTTTAAGATACTAATTTTGGAATGCGTATGCAGAAGTGAAGTCAGCAGCTGGTGTTAACTGATACAGCTAGTAAATGACAGAGCCAGAAGTCGTCTGATCTGAAAGCCTGTGTGTTGTTCATTCACCATGAAAAGATAGGAAAAGGCTGAAATTGCAGCAGGGAAAATACAGGTTAGATTAAGATATGTTTTTAACTAGAGTCTTTTAGTCACACAAGAGTCTTACTGGGGAAGAGTGTGGGGTTCCCTTATCCAGGTATCTTACAGAAGGCAGTGGTGAGCAGTTATCTGACTGACAGGTTTTAAATGTGGGACCTTTCAGCCCAGGTGTCTTTGCCCTAAAGTTTGCCATCTCAGAGACTAACTATGCTGAGACATTTAACAAGAATACTCTAAGTCATTCCTGTCATCCGTCAGTTCCAAGGAGAAGGCAAAGCACCCAAGCTAAGCTTCTGCAGCCTCCAGCTGGCAAGGCACCCCCTGGTTCTCTTTCATGGCTGAGACCCCCCTCCAAGATTGCCACAGTTGCACTGCTGCTCATTTCTGACTTAGCTCTTCCCCAGTTCTGCAGCCACATCCCACTCCTTCCCTACAGTGCGAAAAAAGGTAGAAAATAGAAAAAAAAAAAAACAACAACCCGACTGTCTACATCTTCTGAGCCTTTCTTTTCAGGGTCACAGTGGTGGTACTATTGACAGTTGCCCATGAGAATGAGGAGAAAGGACAAGGCCTTGAACATGAGGCAATAGCAGCAGATAGTGACATGCTCAGATGATACAGATGGAAATTTGTGTCATCCTCCTGAAGGCCAATTTGGCAGTATATATTAACAGCCTTAAAAATGCCCTTTGAATTAGTAATTCCACTCCAGGACTGTCTTCTCAGGAAACTCATGCACAGGACCTGTGAAATCATGGATCACCATGAGAATTTTTTCGTGACATAGTGTGAATGGAAAAATACAAGTTAAAACAGGCTGTACGTTATGTTCCTGATTTAGGGGGAATTATATGTGTGGGAAGGGGCTGTAGTTATGAGGAACATTTTGATTTATAATAAATCTATACATTTTTAAAGATATTTTAAGATGGGAGTCATGTTTCCTTCCCAGCCTCTGGGCATGTACATCCATGGCTATCATGAAAGCAGGAAAACATACCTTAAAAACATAACAGAGGCTGGGCATAGTGGCTCATGCCTGTAATCCTAGCACTCTGGGAGGTCAAAGCAGGTGAATCTCTTGAGCCCAGGAGTTCGAGACCAGCCTGGGAAACATGGTGAAACCCCATCTCTACAAAAAATGAAAAAATTAGCTAAGCATGGTGGCGCACACCTGTAGTCCCAGCTACCCGGGAGGCTGAGGTGGGAGAATCACTTGAGCCTGAGAGGTCAAGGCTGCAGTGAACCATACTGTGCCACTGTACTCTCCAGTCTGGACAACAGAGCCAGACCCTGTTAAAAACAAAACAAAACAAAAAAACGTAAAAGACTGGCAAAAAGTAGTCTAGAAAATAAAGTGGTTGAAATGATCAATGACATGAGAATAGAATTTAAAAATAGAACTTTTCAGGGTGGACGGATGATGGTTGAGCAGAAGATGAATGAAGATTAAATAATTGTGAAACATAAGAGGATGGGGAACATGAGCTTGGGTCACCAAATCCCAGAAAATAACTGAGAACAGCAGGTCTTGATTGCTTGCTTAACTATCTAATCATCTGAGATAAAACAGGATATATGTTATATACCAGCTACTAATTAAGTGAAACGCAGGCCTGAAAAGCATGGCAAAAGCTGAGAATCCATCTGGATTTGAGAGAGTGTGTCCTCGCTTGTGAATGTCTCTTGGGCAGGTGCCCTCTTGAGTTCTCAACACCAGGGCTAAGAGTCAGTGCTCAACCAATACTGCTGAATAGCTCCTAAAAGAAGACCATGGGGGAGGGCGTGGTGGCTCACTGTGGGAGGCCGAAGCGAGTGGATCATCTGAGGTGGGGAGTTCAAGATCAGCCTGACCAACATGGAGAAACCCAGTCTCTACTAAAAATGCAAAAAAAAAGTAGGCAGGCGTGGTGGTGCATGCCTGTAATCTCAGCTACTTGGGAGGCTGAGGCAAAAGAATTGCTTGAACCCAGGGGAGGCGGAGGTTGCGATGAGCTGAGATTGTGCCATTGCACTCCAGTCTGGGCAACAAGAGGGAAATGCCATCTCAAAACACACACACACACACACAAACAACAACAACAACAACAACAACAAAGAAGAAGACCATGGGCTATGGCCTCTCTCCTTTGGACGGAAACAGTGCTGGTCCATAAATATCCCCCTGATCCCTGAGTGCAGAGGTGTGGGCTGTTCTATGAGCTTTGGCCCTGTCTCATGTCGATTTTCATATGCGGATCAGAATGGGAAAACTGGGAGGCACTGGTGAGCAAGGAAGACCCCAGGGCTCCCTTCCATCTGCCAGGACTGAAGGTAGGCAGTCTGACCAGAGGCTGGGGGAGGGGAGGAGGACCTTTGATGACCAGGCCCTTCCCAGCTCTAGAAGTAAGGAATGTAGAATTCTTTGAAACAGAAAATAAAATTGCCAAGATGACAGAAGCTACAGCCACTTGGAGCAGCTTAGCAGAAGCTCGGAGTCAACAGACCGAAGTCTATTCACACGCCATAGTAATTCAGATTCTACTTAGCATGCTTATTCCTGACAGGGAACTGGAGCCAAGATTTCAGGAATAGTACGTTTCCTTGAGAGGTGTGAAAAGAACTGGGCCAGGTTTTCAGCAGACTCTGGCACGGCTATCACCTGGTGAGAACGACGAGGCATCAATCTCGCAGGGGCGCAGGACCCACCCTTTGGCGCTCTGAGTCCAGAGCAGGGTTTGCTCTTGAAGTTTTTCCTAGTTCAGTGCTGCCCCATTGTGCCACCCTCACGAAGGCCAGTGCCCTCTCTGGGTGGCAGGTTTTTCAGTTTAAATGGAGTATAATGATGAAGCTGATAATGAAGAAGAAATACAAGTCCCATATAGAGAAAGAATTGAAAAACAATTTAAATGTTTACTGCAATGTCTTTATAAAGTGGGCAGAGAAAATGATAGGGCAGAGATTTCTTTTTCTTTCTCCTGTTCCGCTTTCCTTGCTAAGCTCTTAAAATGCAGATCATTTTACCCTTTGGGCCCTGCTTTCACTTTCCGTAGGCAAAACAAAACCCCCCAGTTTCTCCTGGAAACACACACAAGCTCACAGCCCTACCTAAAAGCTGGGAGGTAAAGAGAGGAGATGGCTGTAAACATTCACAACTTAATACCTGTTTGTTTCCTCTGGTCACAGAAGGTAGAATCACACATGTGCAGGAAGAAGGCTTGGGGAGGGGTGAGTCCTTAGGAAGAGACATGGAGACAGGCAGGTGCAGGAAGGGCTGGGGTATCTGATTTTTTTATTTTTTATTTTTTGTTGAGACAGTCTCACTCTGTTGCCCAAGCTGGAGTGCAGTGGTGCAATCTCGGCTCACTGCAACCTCTGCCTCCCAGGTGCAAGTGATTCTCCTGCCTCAGCCTCCTGAGTAGCTGGGACTACAGGCACGTGCCACCAGGCTTGGGTAATTTTTTTGTATTTGTATTTGTATTTATTTATGTTTGTTTGTTTATTTATTTATTTATTGAGATGGAGTCTCACTCTGTTGCCCAGGCTGGAGTGCAGTGGCACAATCTCGGCTCACTGCAACCTCCACCTCCCAGGGTCAAGCGATCCTCCTGCCTCAGCCCCCCAGTAGCTGGGATTACAGGCATGCGCCACCATGCCAGGCTAATTTTTCTATTTTTAGTAGAGATAGGGTTTCGCCATGTTGGCCAGGCTGGTCTCGAACTCCTGACCGCATGATCCACCTGCCTCAGCCTCCCAAAGTGCTGGAATTACAGGCGTGAGCTACAACGCCTGGCCATGGGGTATCTGTTTTGTCCTTTCCTCCCCTTGACACAACCAGGCCGTTAGCCACACCTGGAGACTGCTGGCTTTCAGCATAGTTATGACCCACACACACATGATCTAGGCTTCCAGGCAACTGTGCACTCTCAGGTTTCAGACTGATGAACTTCATTTACAAGGCAGTAGAGTGAGGTGCCTGGGAAGGCCACACACGGAAGGCATCCCTTGTCCACAAGCCAAGAGAGCAGTGTCTTCTCCCTACCTCTTTTTGTTAGGATGTGAAGAGATGAAGGATGGATAGGTGGGTACCTGAGAGCCACCAATGACACCACAGTAAACACTCCCTAGGTTTCAGACAGGGTCCTAAGAACATCTCACAGCCGGGTGCAGCAGCTCTTGCCTATAATCCCAGCACGGCAAGATGGTGAGACCCCATCTCTACAAAAAATAAACAGAATTATGGCATGGTGGTGCATGCCTGTAAGCCCAGCAACTCAGGAGGCTGAGGTGGGAGGATCCCTTGAGCCCAGAAAGTTGAGGGCTGAAGTTAGTTGAGATCACGCCACTACACTCCAGCCTGGGTGATAGGGCAAGACCCTGTCTCAAAAACCAAACCAAAACAAAAAACAAACAAAAAAACTCCTCACCTTGTATTATCCCACTGAATCCTCATGAGCACCTGGGGAGGCAGGAAGTATCTTTGGTCCCACTTAACCCCTGAGAAAACTCACTCCAGGTCAGCAAGGATTCAACACAGCCAGCTTGGGTCTACCTGCCCCGCTAACCACGCTGCATCACCCAGTGCGTGTCGGGTGCTCAGGACAATACCTGGCCTCTAGTACACATTCAAAGGTGTGAGCTACCAAGAGAGGCTGCAACAATAGCAGAAGCACTAGCAAAGCAATATAGCTGCAGATGGTGTGGATGGGGTTTGGAGTGGGTAAGTACCTTGCACAGCATCCCTCACCTAGCAAGTGGAAGAACTGGGATTTGAACCCAGCAGTCAATGCTTGCATACAGGGTTTGGCACCTGGTAAGTGCTCAGCAAGTTTCAGCTATTGGTATTTATTTTTATCTTTGTATATATAAGAGTCTTAAAGTAATATAGGAGACAGAAGGTTTGCTGAGGAGTATCTGGTCCAGCGCTTCACAAAATGAGTCTCAGCCAACCTTACTTCAAGAGAAGAGAGGGTCTTCACGGAATCAGAATCTCTGGAGTGAAGCCTGAGCTTCTGAATGTGTAACAAGCCTCCCAGGTGATTCTTACGCAAGCTAAACTCTGAGAACCAAGAAATCAGGGCTTAGATTGCTTAAGCCCGTGGCCGCCAGCCAGAGAGGGTGGCAGAGCTGGAATTGACTCGTAGGAAATATCTTGCTTTTTTTGCTTTGTAAGAGTCAGTGATACACAGAAGTGGTTCTAAGTGCCTAGGGCCATGACCCGGAACATTAGTGAAGTGTAACTTGTCATCACAGCTCATTTGCACTTGCAACATCTGCTGTTTCCCCGAACATACTGAATATTAATTAGTGACTGAAAATTAATTTTTGAAGAATTTCACCACAGCTCCTACAAACAACACCACGAGAGTTTTGCACAGCTGAGGCTGGGATCCCTCTGCTTGTATGCAGAGATCACGGAGGGCTGCTCGTAGGAGGCAAGAGTATTTGCCACTTAACTTGCCAGGGAGCCTGTGCCTTTGCCTTGGCTTGAGTTCTGGGAAAGAGAGAGAACATGGTGACCTGGCATCCCTGAAATTCCAGGGTAGTGGCCTGGACCTTGGAAACAGGCCCAGCCTACCGTTAGCAAATAGACCAATTCTGGTCTCGCAAGATTTATCTAAATTATGTTTTTCTATTTAGCCAGGGGGATAACTGAGAGCAGGTCAGTCTTTAATTGTAGCTGTTTGGTAACAATGGTGATGGTAATGATGAGTTATGCAGAAAGACAAACGGACAGTATATTACACATGTAGGTCGTTAGAAATACAGATATGATTATAAATATACACATCAAACATGACCTTTTTTTTTTCTGCCAGCCCCCATATAGCTTGGTTTGTATATTATGCAGATCATGTTTGACTTCATAGAATTGAATGTTATTTAAATTCAATTATTGTGAGGCTAAGTTCTTCTTTCTAGTACCAGCTGAGTAAATTTAGAGGCGGTTAGAGGGAATAGGTACATTTGTCTTATACCAGTAAAATTATAGGGAGAAAGGCACTGTAGGAACAAAATAATTATTGTGAAAATGAAAAGCATAGTTTTGGAGGGTTTGGCTTGGATCTGTTTGTTTTCCTTGTCTCTTTTTACATTCTTTTTTTACATTGAAATGATGAGCAGAAAGGCTGGAAAATATTCCGTGAAGACAGAAGCAGATTAAACATGTGTGTGTGTGTGTGTGTGTGTGTGTGTGTAAAAGTAAACTGCTGGTAGGAGAGTAGAACTAGAAATAATTATGTGGTTAATTGGATTTAGTGTAGATAACTACAGCTCATTAAGGCCTTAAATATTTTTTTCCCTAGTAATAGAGTTCTTTCTTTTTTTAATCAAATTATCTTGCAACAATGCCTGATTTCCTCTTGCCAGTGTCAACACACTGTTAGTCTCCTGAAGCCAAGACTTGGCCTTGGTGCCATCAGGAGGGAAGCAAGAATCCCAGTGTGAGCCGGCTGGAAAGGGAGCATGTGAAATGCCATGGACAGGTGGTGCAGCTAAAGGATTGGCTGGGACGGACTCCAACCAGAAAACAAAGAGCTGCTCACACACTATCAGACACTACATGAGGGGAATTCAGATTGGCTGGTCTGTGAACAGCAATGGATTCTAGGGCCATGGGAGGTCTTTGAAGGTCATCTTGCCAGCCAGCCTGCCTCCCACAGATAAGGGGGAAACTCACTTAATCATTCTCTAGGGTAGCAGGAGTCAAAATCTCCTCCATTCATCTCTCCTCCACAATCTTTGTTGGAAAGAAGGTCTTTATGATAGGTTATTTTTCTTGATCCTGATACCAAAATACATTGACCTCTCACAGGTCTGTAGAGTGAAGAAATTACTGCCTGGTGTCCTGAAGGAAGAAGACACTGGAATCTTCTGGTTTCTCCTAGCTTATTTCTGTTCGCTGGCCCCATTGGTGATCCCCTTTAGTCTCCTCCCCTGCCTAACCCTTTCCACCAACCCAGATCACAGACACAAATAGTTGGTCAATATCACACACAGTTTGGTTGTGCTAATAAAGTTGGGTGTGTGTGTGTGTGTTATTGACAAGCCTTATTGTTAGCTGGTTCCTCAAATATAGGAGTCCAAGAAGTGTTACAAAACAGTACTTTCTCTCACAAGTCTATCATCATAGAGACGATCTAATATGGACACTGGAGAATCCCTACTATCTCTGTCATCTCTCCTTATTCTCCTCCACAAATCTGGTGAATTTTTCTACTTCTATACCCATTCCTCCCCACACCAATACACATGGGCTCCACCTCCACCCTGGAGGGGAAATTCTGATTTTAAGGCTTTAGATTCTCTGAGTCTTCACAGTGGAACAACTACAAGGCAACTGGACATTTCCTGCTAATGTGGACTCCATCTCAGAGTAAATTTTAATGGGTTGCTATGCTTCCAAAAACCTCTGCCCCTTAACTTTGTCTTAACAGATATCTCCCCCTCACCAAGGGTGGGGTTGTGAATAAAGTGTGAGGGGGAAGTAAAACCCCATGTTGTCCCACCCCCTAACATAAACACACACCAATTAATACCCAATAAATACTACCTACCGGGAACGGGTTTAGAGGAAAGGAACTCAGGGGAAAGCACAATATGGTTTCTGTCTTGGTGTTAATATTATAACAGGGGAGCCAGCAAGGCCATCTCTTACATCGGGACAAAGAAGGTAAGGGGCTGATGGACAGGCTGCTGTGGGTGGGAGAAGAGACAGAAGGCAGGTGTCACTGCAATGGGCAGAGAGGATATGGGCAAATTTGATGGAGAGACTGGTTCCAGAGGCCTCCTTTTCCATTTTCTTGAGCAAGTGACAACCTCTCTATCTTCATCTATAAAATGAAGGAAATTGTTATTAGCTTCATTTAGCTATTGAGGTAGTAGGTGGTATAATGTCTGTGAAAGTGTTTGTATGTAGAACTGTGAAATATTTATAACAATAGAATTATTAATAAGAAAATGTTACAGAGAGGAGAAAGAAAGGAAGCCAGAAAATCGATCAACATTTGAAGTGGGTAAGAAGGTAGGCTTAGAGATGAGGCAATCTGCTATAAACTCTTACCTATTAGCCAGCATTTACTGAGAGCTTACTGTGTGCCAGGCATGGAGCTAAACAGACTCTCTTACTACCTTCTTCCCTCAGTTTCACAGATGAGCCATTTTACTTTAAAGGAAAGGACACTTAGTGCTGCCACAAGCATACTTTATTTCTCTAGTCTAATCACCCTAGAACTCTCCTGGATGACTATTTTATGCCAGTCCTCAGACCTTCAGGACATCCTCCCCAATCTTTACTCTCAGCCCTTGCCTTTTCTTCGTATTGCACTTAGAAAATAGAAGAAACCAGAAAGAAAACTTGCCAAGTCCATGGTTAATGCTTTATTCCCATCAGCAGCATTTGACAAGGTCCATTGCTCCCTCTTTTCTTGGAACACTATCTTCTTCTTGGCTTTTGGAAAAATATACTCTTGCCATCTCACTGAGCTTCCCTTCTCAGTCTCTTCTGCTGGTTCTTCTACATCTCCTGACCTCTAAACTTGGCATCCTCTAGTGATGAGGTCTGGCACCCTTTCCTTTTCCTACCTACACTCACTGCTTTGGTTGTCTCATTCAGACACATAGCTTTTAACACCATCTGTACACCAAATGACTCTCAACTTTGTATCTTGAGCCTGGACCTTTCCCCTAAACTCCAGATTAACATACCTCTCAATACTTATGTGACATCTCCTCCTGGATATCTAACAGGCATCTCAAAGTTGACACTTTCAAAACTGAACTCCCAATCTTTCCTCCAAACCTGCTTCTCCTTCAGTCCTCCCCATCTCAATTAAAGGCAACTCCCTATCCTTCTCATTGTGCAGGTCAAAATTGACATCATTCTTGACTTTTCTGCTTCTCTCCTTACCACATCCAATCCATCAGCAAATCTTAACATCTACATCCTCAGAATATCTCCTGAAACTGACCATTTATCAGGACTTCCTCTGCTACCATAGTGGTCTAAAACACCATAATGCTCACCTGGATGAATACAACACCAGCCTTTATTTGCTTCCAGTCTGTTTACAATAGAGCAGCCAGTGATCCTGTCAGATATGATCAGATCATGCCACTCTCCTCTGCTCAAAACACTCACGATTGCCCATCTCATTCACAAATGCCAAGTCCTTAAAATGATTTACAAGCCTGGCCTGATCTATCCCCTGACTCTTGATCTGTGTTATATCTCTGACTTCATTTTCTGTCCCTCTTCCTCTAAACTTCTCTACCCCAGTGACACCAGCCTCTTTGGGTCCCCTAGAACATACCAGGCATGTTTCTGCCCCAGGGCCTTTGCACTTGATGTTCCCTCTGTCCAGAATGCTCAGCCCCCAAATAACTGTATGGCTTGCTCCCTTACTTTCCTCGGCTCTTCATTCAAATACCTCCATTGAGTGAAGCATTCATACACAGCCACCCTATGTAGGATTTCAACTCGCCCCCTCCTTCTATTCCATTTCCTTTTTCCCTGCTTATTTTTCTCCATCACACATAACAGCCTCTTAGGTACATATTCTTTTTTTTTTTTTTTTTTTTTTTGGCTGGAGTGCAGTGGCTGGATCTCAGCTCACTGCAAGCTCTGCCTCCCGGGTTTACGCCATTCTCCTGCCTCAGCCTCCCGAGTAGCTGGGACTACAGGCGCCCGCCAAATCGCCCGGCTAGTTTTTTGTATTTTTTAGTAGAGACGGGGTTTCACCGTGTTAGCCAGGATGGTCTCGATCTCCTGACCTCATGATCCGCCCGTCTCGGCCTCCCAAAGTGCTGGGATTACAGGCTTGAGCCACCGCGCCCGGCCGGTACATATTCTTTACTATTGTTTAATCATATTTATTGTCTGTCTTGACTAGAGAATGTTAGTCAGTTCCATTCACTGCAGTATCCTTATCACCTAAAACAAAACCTGGAACATAGTAGATAAATATTTAATGAATAAATGATAATTGAGCAAGGCCCACAGATGTTAAGCAACTTGCCCAGGGTCACACAGATTGTAACAGCTTGGATATACACAAGTCTGCCTGAGATTAGAGCCTAAGCTTTTAACCATCATATTAGTCTTATTAAGGAATATGTCCCTAAACTGTACCCCAAGGCTGATGTTGCTATTGTCTCCTTGTTCTGTTCTCTCAGATTTCCAAACTACAACATGGTACAGGACTGTCTTTGCTACACTAGACTGTGTTTATTTCTTTCTACTCAGTGGCAGGGTTGCCTGGCATCTGTGTGGGCAGAAAGGGAAGTCTTTGGTTTACCTATCACTACCATGACAACCAGGTAACCTAGGGACTCCTAAAGCGAGACCTTCAGACTGAAAGAGGTGAAAAATGAAACAAGCTCAAAATAAACAGGAAGAAATCTATGAATGGAGAAACAACTGGAGACTGGTGCCTGCAGCTTGCTGTGTTATTGGCAGTGTTGGGAGGGAAACAATTTCTTCTCAACCATTACAAGTTTCTAGTTGGGACAGATCCTTGTAACAAAAGACAGATTAACAAGAGAAAAACTAGCAAGTTTATTAGGGTATGCAGTGTGTATCACGTGGGAGAAACTTCAACGAAAGGTAATTCACTGGCTTAGAACTCTGGCTAATATAGCATCTTCAACAAAAGCAATCTATTTTTAGAGAAGTGGCAAGATAAAGGAAAAGGACTTTGAGTGTCTATGGGCAGCAACTCGGGGGGAAGAAAACAAAGGGCAGAAAAACTTTAGTAAACTTTGTTAATATAAATTCCTCTATTGCAGTAAGCCTTGCAGTGAGCTGAGATTGTGCCACTGCACTCCAACCTGGGTGACAGAGAGAGACTCTGTCTCCAAAATATATATATATATTTATTTATTTATTTATTTATTTATATTTTTATTTATTTATTTATATTAAATTTTTTATATATTCATATATAGATATATATAAATTCCTCTGGTGTCATCTGGAGGTTAATGAGAGTCTAAAGCTGTCTTCAGTGTTTACTTTTGTTCTCCTGATGGAGAGGGGGAGACAGGATAACTTTTGTCTTTGTAAATCTATGTCCTGCTTTTATGCAAATAGAGAAAGAGAAGAGAGCTCTCCTAAATCTGCTGCTTCTTAATTGTCTTAGCTCAACACGCCTTTGTATTTTGGGGAGGCATATTATGGTCTCCCACTGCAGTGAGCGAAATACATCTGTTCTCCCTCCCACCAGCTCCATCCCTCCTGCCTCCTGCCTCTAGCACGACCCCACTTAATCCATACAAGAGGCCTGCACTCTTCTTCTGTTTGGCATCCCCTGAAAAGAAGGTTCCCCTGATGCTCCCAGTGTCCCCATGGTGACACAAGGGATGATCTTGGGCTAGAAGTCAGGGTCCCTTATCCATCCCAGAAGGGCAGAGTCTCTTAGAAAATCCTTTAATCTTTACTGTTTTTGGTGACACAAACTGACTCTTTTCTTTCGGCAGTCATTGCCTTCCTTATCTGTTTCACCTGTCTTAGAGTGACAGTAGGAAAGAGTTGTAGAAGAAAAAACTATGACATTAAAGTTCTTACAGAAATGTCAGTTAGAATTGTAACAGTTTAACAGGAGGACTGACTTGTGCCATGCACTGTGTCAAACCCTTGCGTGCATGATCTCATTTAATCCTTACAGGCCAGGCACAATGGCTCACGCTTGTAAACCCCACACTTTGGGAGGCTGAGGTAGGAGGATCATTTGAGCCCAGGAGTTTGAGATCAGTCTGGGCTACATGGCGAAATCTCATCTCTACAAAAAATACAATACATGTTGCTGGGTATGGTGGCATGTGCCTGTAGTCCCAGCTACTCAAGAGGCTGAGGTGGGAGGATTATTTGAGCCTGGGGAGGTCAAGGCTGCAGTGAGCCATGATCATTTCACTCTGCACCCCAGCCTGGGCAACAGAGTGAGATCGTGTCTCAAAGGAAAAAAAAAAATCCTTACAACTACCCTTGAGGAGGTAAGAGTTACTTGCCATGGAAAGATGAAGAAATGGAGCCTCAGAGAGGTAAAGAGATTTGGCTAAATTTGCACAGCTGGTGAACAGACACTCCAAAATGAAGCGGCTGTTTCCCAAAACCATGTTCTTAACCACTCCCCCACAGTGTGTCCCTTGGGGGCCAGAGGATTAGAGAAGATCCCATTTTTTTTGTTTCAGTCATTCCCAGGGCAGTCTCTGGCCCCAACACTCTGAGCAGATCATTGAGGGAGTGTCTAGTGCCCTTTGCATTAATGAGCCCCTTTGATCTGTGGAGTTTGCTGAGCTCTGCAAACAAGATCACAGTAATCCTCCCAGCCCAAATGCCGGAGCCTCAGTAGCTGGGCCAGAAGGACTTGTCTTTTCCCATACCCTGGGGCCTGTTCCATTAGTAAACACACTTTAATTGTACATCGCTGATGTGCTCAGTTCTATGGGGTATGTAGGAGCAGCTCTAATCCCAGAGCATTTGAAAATGATGAAGTGAAAAACTGTGGGTAATGATGGGAGACTTGGCTGAGGTCTGACCTGGGCCAGGAATTGGGGTGGGACCTGGAGAAGGGGAGACTTACAGGCACGGGTGCAGGTGGGGCAGCAGGAACCAGAGGATGGAAGGTGGATGAGCAGAGCGGGTGGTGAAGCTCAGAGTCTGACGGCCGTGTGACCCTGAGGGAGTCATTTAACCTTTCTCCTCAGTTAGGGACATCTATTATATTGAGAGAATTTTACTAGGGCAGAGGGGGCAGGAATTCACCTCAGTGTCCATGTAGCACCATTTTGGCTTTTAACAGAGTTTACTGCAAGGAGCGTCTTCCTAAGTTTAGCCTGAATCCGTCTGGCTCATTTCTACTTCTGTTGTTCTTGGAGATATACAGGTCTGACCAGTAGAAGTTGGCAAAGAGTCTCTGTTAAAGCTTTTTAGAAGCTCTAAACACTAAAAAGATGATGGGCTTTCCCCAACATGTACATAGAAATACACTAAATCATAACCTACAAAACTTGCCTGAATGCCAGAGTTAAAATAGCTTGTTTCTGGGTTCCCCCCAACCCCCATAGCAAATCCCTGATCATCACTTCCTTCATCAAAGTTAAAGTTTTCTAACAGTTTGTTGTCCTTGCTTTATTTATTTTTTTTTTTTTTTTTTGAGATGGAGTTGCACTCTGTCACCCAGGCTGGAGTGCACTGGTGCCATCTCTGCTCACTGCAACCTTGGCCTCTGCTTCCTGGGTTCAAGCAATTTTCCTGCCTCAGCTTCCTGAGTAGCTGGCATTTTAGGATCATGCCACCATGGCCAGCTAATTTTTGTATTTTTTGTAGAGATGGGGTTTTGCCATATTGGCCAGGCTGGTCTTGAACCCCTGACCTCAAGTGATCCACCTGCCTTGGCCTCCCAAAGTATGGTATTACAGGCATGATCCACCTCACCCGGACCATCCTTGCTTTCTAATATTTGTAATGCCAGAAACAAGTCCCTATGCTGCCTTTTGGGGTTTTCTTCTCCCTAAAGGGAAACGAATGGTTCTCTGGAGGGGAAGCAGCATAGTCCTGCCCTCTTGACCCTCAGCCAGTCACTGGGATTAGGCCAGGTCATGCTCCTCCTTTCTCTACCCAGATTAGCATGCTGAGGCTCGGGGGGCTCCCATGAGCCCTGATGGTCCCACAACCAGAGCCCAGGTCTTCTTATCAGCTGTGCCCCAGCTGATAAGCAGCTCTTCCTGCCTTGTGTCTTGGCTGCTGCTTGGGAAGCAAGACGTAGAGACTTCACTGTCGCTCAGCACTATTGCCAAGGACCAGAAGTAATGTCTCTTACCTGATGGGCAATTTGACATGGCTGCTTAACAACCCGATTAATCAAACCCAGCTCATCCTGTTAGAATTAATGAGCCTAGGAAATGCTGCCACGAATAATGAGGAATTTCGCCCCTCCCCCAGCACGTCTCTCCACTCACCCCCCCCCGTTTCCTTTTCAGAGTCATATAGCAGCTCCTCGGTACAAGGGCCCTTAGGCTTTGATGAGTGTGCTGAGTGCCCAGCAACGTGGGCATGTCCCGCCTCTTCTTTTCCTCTCCAGGAGGTAGCTGCCTACCTGGAGCCAAAGGCTGGCCATGTCCTAGAGAAGCAAAACCTCTCGTTCATAAGACAGATACGCATGCATTCAGCTCTCAAAGTTGTGTTGAGTATCAAAATTTACCAGGCCCTTTACTAGATATTAGGGCTGCAAATATGGGTAAGATATTGTCCCTGCGAGGAGCAAATGGGGGCGTGCTATAAGAGAGGGTATGGAAAGGGCCTGGAGCCACAGCAAAGGGGGCCTGTTGATACTGGAGGAGCAGAGTGGGGAACCAAGGAGGGTTTCATGGGGATGAGCACCTGAGCATTTCTGCCAAGTTCATTCATTGCACAAATACAGAGTGCCAGGCACTGAGCAAGATGTTTGTTCCCAGAGTTAACAAAATGGATGTGGTTCCCATTCTCATGGAGTGGGCATCTCATTCCTGTTCCTCAAGGCAATGCAGGCAACCTGAGAAGACACTTGATTTACTTTTTCATGTACTTATTCAAACATGAAAACTTATTTAGGGCTTGGCACCTTGGGTACAGGGCTTGCCACTGGAGAAAAGGGGTGCAAAGATAAATACCTCACCCTGCCTTGTGGGGCTCCTCTGGTGGGTAGACAGGGATATGTGTAGATCTTCATAATGATGCACCAAGCATGCTAACAAGAATGTACCCAAGTCACTCAGCATAAGGCACTCAGAGCTCAAAGCACTGTGCTCAACCTGGAGCAGCCAGGGACCACTCCCAGTAGGAGGCGGCATTTGAATCATCTTGAAGACAGAGAGTAACAGCTGACAGGTAGACCAGGTGCAAAAGAACATTCCAAACCTCATCCAGGCCACTGTGAGATCCTTGAGTGATAGGAGTTGAAATGGAAAAGAAATATGATTCCAGGAATCTTAGAAGGAAGAGCCGATTCTACAGTCTGCAGCCAAGTGCGTGATTACAGAGGCAGATGGAAATCCATAATTTCAAGACCATCCTGGGCAATGTGATGAAACTCCATCTCTACAAAAAAGTAAAAAACTAGCCGGACATGGTGGTGCATGCCTGTAGTTTCAGCTACTTGGGAGACTGAGGCCAAAGGATCACTTGAGCCCAGAAGATCAAGATTGCAGTTAGCCACGATCGTGCCACTGCACTCCAGCCTGGGCAGCAGAGTGAGATCCTGTTTCAAAAACAACAAACAAACAAAAAACACAGGTTTCGGCCACGACCATCTGACATATGGTCATGAGAAGTTCTGGAGAGTGAGCCCAACGCTGCAGTCCACTCAAAGGAAGTTTCAAATCCTGACACCATCTTGCTCAGTTGAGTCCTCTGCCTCTCTGATTCCAACTCCTCCAAGCTGGGCTTCCCAGCTAACCCCAGCCAGGCCCAAGGGTGGCTGGAGGGACCCAGGCCTTCAGTGAGGGCATCTGCCCAACATCCTAGATCCCCACATCTACACTGGCTAGAGCTGATGGTGGCTTTCCCTTTAACTTGGGTCTGAGCCTTCCAATTCAGTCTCCGCTAGCTAGCTTTTGTTATCTGTGTTGCCTGTCTGTCACTGAGGGCATTTGAGTTTGCAACCGTTGGCCGAGCCTTCACAGAGATGCTTCTGCAGCCTGACACCCCACTGTGAACAGCAGAGGCTTCCGCAGAAACCAGCCCACTCATCTTCGTAGAACCCTAGGAATTAATAGTACTGTGCTGTATCAAGTAGGAGCAGGGGCTCAGAGCTGTTAGTTGTGCTGACCAACATGGCTTGGCTCTCATGGTGGGGGTGCAGGAGCCCAGGCCTCCTCTGTGGGGTCTGGTGCCCCCAAACAAAGCCTGTGGCCTACTTGGGTGGCCCAAACCAGGCTGCAGCTGCCATGCTCCTGCCCATCACCCACCCAGTAGCCACGGTAGGTCTCAGCCTCATCACCTTGTGCTCTCTCCCTGCAGGGGGAGCTGCTGAGCCCGTGCCGCTGCGATGGCTCGGTCAAGTGCACACACCAGCCTTGCCTCATCAAGTGGATCAGCGAGCGGGGCTGCTGGAGCTGCGAGCTGTGCTACTACAAGTACCACGTCATCGCCATAAGCACAAAAAATCCTCTGCAGGTACGACCCAGGGCTGCCCGGTGGGGATGCTGGGCCTGGGACTTCCACACCACCTGCTTCAGCAGGAGGCTTGCTTCACCTTAGATTCAGGGCAGTTTGAGGGAAAGGAAGGAGATGGGCTGGGTGGGTAAGCACGGTGGGTGGTGTGGGGCAGGAGGGAATGAAAGGACATTTGTGTTTTCTCTTAAGCTTCAGCAAGAAGAGGAAGAGATGGGACAAAGAGAGGGAAATAGATACAGAAGGAAAGAAGTGTGGAGAATCAGATAGAAAAGGGAGAATAAGTAAGTGATGGATGAATAAATGAATGCAGAAAGGAGAGGAAGAAAGAAGGAAAGGAAAGGAAGAAATGAAGGAGGGAGGGAAGAAGAAGAAAAAGAGAAGGGCCAGAGGGCAGAAGAGAACAGGAAACAAAAAGACAGAAGGTGGGAGGGGTGAAGAGAAGGATTGAGATCAAGCTACGGGCTGGTAAATAAGAAATAAAGGCTGGGTACGGTGGCTCACGCCTGTAATCCCAGCACTTTGGGAGGCCGAGGCGGGTGGATCATGAGGTCAGGAGATTGAGACCATCTTGGCTAACATGGTGAAACCCCGTCTCTACTAAAAATACAAAAAATTAGCCAGGTGTGGTGGTGGACACCTGTAGTCCCAGCTACTCAGGAGGCTGAGGCAGGAGAATGGCATGGACCTGGGAGGTGGAGCTTGCAGTGAGCCGAGATCGAGCTACTGCACTCCAGCCTGGGTGGCAGAGCGAGACTCCGTCTCAAAAAAAAAAAAAAAAAAACAAAGAAGAAATAAGAAGAATAGACTCAATGGCACTTCTCACACATCAATGTGCATGTAATTGATCTGCAGTCTTGTCAAAATGCAGGCTACTCAGTAGGTCTGGAGCAGGACCTGTTGATGCTTCTGGTTCAGAGACCACTCTTCCAATGGCAAAGAACAGAGGTAAAACAGAAGAAACAGGAGAGGGAGGCAGAGAAAAATGGGAATATAAGCAATAAGAAATAGAAGAAGGGGAGAGAATAATATTAAAAAACTATCCTGGAAAGGCAGGTAGGACCAGGGTGAAATGAGGGCCTGCCACACAGATTCAGACAGAACTTAGGGCTCCTATGACTGCCCCCACCACTCTATCCCTGCCCTGACACATCCATTGTCCCCAGAGGAGCTGGCAGGCCTGTGCCGCCCTCACAAATGCCCCAAATCAAGCAACTCTCCTTCGAGGCACACACACATACAGAGAGCATTTTGCTTCTGAAAATACCTCCACATATGCATGATCAGCCAATTAAGCTGCCACATAATCAATTAGCAAGAATGAGAGTGAGGATGGGGACTTCAGCTCGTGGCACAGTTTCACTCCTCCTCTCTGGGGTGGTGGTGGAGGGGGGAGTCCTGAAAGCCCAGGAGGTGTAACGGGGGTTGGGAGGGGTGGTGGCGATGGGGTCTTTGTATGGAGGAGCAGCTGGAAGCACCCACAGCTGTGGTGTCCAGGGTGTTTTGTTTTACACCCCATGGAGTTTTACATGGGGCAATCCCAAGAATGAGTCTCTGTGTGTATGTGTGTTGCACACACACAAGTGTGCTGGGGTTGTGGGGCATTTCTGGAAGGTGGCACTAAAAGCCCCAGGCACCTTAGCCCTCTTAGACTAGTATACCAAGGGGTCATAAAGAGGTGCCTTTCCCTGCTGCTGGTTCCATCTTCAATTCATTTCAAAATCTCAAAGTGTCTTAAAATAGCAGTGTCACGAGACAGCTGACTCCACATCCTCTGAGCTCCAGCAGGGGCCTGAATGCATTAACCCTCCCCTTTCTTTTCATCCAGCTCAAGCCTCAAGAAAGGGTCAGATTCCAAACCTGTGAACCCAGCCCACCCAGCCCAAAGCACCCTTCCTTGGCTCTATCCTTGGCTCATAAAGTGAAAATGCATTTAGGGATAACTTTTTCCTGGGGGTAAAAAACGAAAAGGTTATTCTAATCTCCCAAGTCAGGTAAGCAAGTGGCAGTGTTAGCAATATGGATCTCTGAGGATCCATATGGATCTATTCCTGAGTCCCTACCCTGTCTTCCACTGTGAGTTTCTTGACATTCACTGGTGGAGGCTCCCTCTGATTCTGTTGCTCCTGGAAATGCAATGGTGTGTGCTCAGAAAATGCCGTCTCACTTCTGGATAGCACTGGAAGAAGGAAGTAGTTTGGATTAGAAGCGATTTTGTGTGGTTGTGGTCCAAAACGTCCCAATTGTATGTCCTGCACTCCTCAGGTCCAGCAACATGTGAGACAGCTGCCTGCTCAGCATGGTGGGCACCTTCTGGGCTGCTATGCCCCAGCCCGGCTGGATCATCTATAGTGTAGGATGGAGCTGGCAGGCCCCACCACAAGTGGGCAGAGCGATGGATGGGAATCCCAGGACTGCCTCTGCTACCAGAGAGGGGAAGTTCCTTCCAGGTCTCCTGGTTGTCTTACCTCCTGGTTCATGCCCCAGACAGAGTCATGAGAAATAGGCCAGGCATGGTGGCTCACACTTGTGATCTCAGCACTGATGGGAGGCTGAGGCTGGAGGATCACTTCAGGCCAGGAGTTCAACACTATCCTGGGCAACGTAATGAGACCCTGTCTCTATGAAAGAAATTAGCTGGGCACAGTAGCCCATGACTGTAGTCCCAGCTACTCAGGAGGCTGAGGTGGGAGGATTGTTTGAGCACAAGAGGTCTATGTTGTAGTGAGCTATGATTATGCCACTGCACTCCAGCCTGGGTGGCAGAGTGAGATCCTGTCTCAGAAACAAAGAAAAAAAGTAGTGAGAAATAATACACTATTTAGTGTCCTATGGGGCATCATCTTAGCGACCCTCCAGAAGCAATATTTCCAGCCAGAAGAACCACTGCGGAAGGAGGCACAGCATGGCTCTGAGGGTCTCAAGGCTTTGTGGCTGCTTCCTACCCTCTCTTTGTTACATCTGAATTGCAATTATTAATGAACATTTAGTTAGTGCTTATTAGGTGTCCGTCAGTGTTCTAAATATTCACATATATTGTATAATTTAGTCCTGAAAACAACCCGGTGAAGTGGGCACTATTATTTTTCCTAATCTACAGATGTGACGATGGAGGCACAGAAGGGTTCAGCAACATGCCCAGGCTGACACAGCTACTGAGTGGTAGAGTGGATGTGGGGGTCTGACTCCTGGGTCCAGGTCTCAACCTCTGCTCAGGCACGTTTGGGAATACCCCCGCCTTGACACTCTGATCTGTATTTTTGCTGAAACATCATTAAGAACACCCTTCAAAGCACTGGTTTAAGAGTGATTTTGTTTTACATAACACTCTAGGAAGCAGGAAAGACCAATTATTTCTATTTTACAGAAAGGAAAGTTGAGGGTCCTCATGATTTCTTGACTTCTCCTAGGTCACACTGAGCGCGTAGGAGTGGAGCCCAGTCAGGATCGGGTCATCAGATCCCTCACTCAGTGTTCCTTCCTGTTCTAAGACATACAACATCCAGTCTCTGTGCTTTTCCCCTTGTCTCTCCGTTCATTGGTGCTGCAGGATGAGAGTTCAGAGGATGGAGAAACCTCATGATACTGAGATCAGAGTGGGGATCTGGTGGCAACCTGGTACCCCGGGTGCCCATCTCCCCCTCCCAGCCCTCCTGTGAGTTTTCAGAGCTCGTTCACTCTCTGCTTTCTCCGTCATCTCTGCGGAGCCTCATGTGGGACAGACGGGGGAGAGTGCCTTGTCCATAGCACCCCACCCTGCTCCTCCGTCACACTTCACACTGCAGTCAGAAGCCCCATTTAAGTTCCACAGCTGGCTTCAGAGCTGGTAGAAGGGGTTTTAGGGATGAAGAGAAGCTTTCTGTGCCTCTATATTTGGCATTTTTGAAGTCTAGAGGAGCAGGAGAAAGGGAGGATTATGGATGCCTCAATGGTAGAAACAAAAACTCAGCCAGAAGCCCTCTTTCCAGGCAGCAGGGCAGGCCCTGGAAAAAGCATTTGTTGTGCATGAAAGAAGTCTGTATGATGAAGTCATCTTCTGGAAAATCCTTTCATTATGTGTAACCCTAGGCAGGGGAAACAGTGGAAAATGTAAAGGCCCAATTACCTGTAATGGAGGCTATCTGTATAATTAAATGTAGAGGCTGATGTCCTACGTCTGGACCAGCAAGTGAAATGCTTCCGTACGGTTACAATTCCCTGGGGACCACTGGCCAGGCCAATCCCAGCTACAGCCAGAATGAATCAATACTTCCATCCAGGTCTCCCTGTTGGCAGAGGGAAAATAGTCTGCCTTTTCTCAGAGTTCAGAGTGAAATGCTTTCTGGGGGTGTTCTTTGCAGAGTGTTATGCAAATGTCTCCAATCAAAAGATGTCCTTCCCCCCACTTTCCCAAATTTGATCCTGTCAGTCCTCTGCATAAAACCATTCATATCGTCACATCTACACTTAGGACAAAGCACAAAGTCTCTGCATATTCTACAAGGTTCTGTGTGATCTCTCATTCTTCCTTTTCCAGTTGTCTCACCCCACAAGCTCTTTTGCTGTCTCACTCCACCCACTCTTATCTTCTCCCAGGCTTTTATCCTTCCCATGTTTTCTTCTGGCACAGGCCTTTGCACATGCTCTTCCCTCTGCTGGGAGCAGTCTTCCCTCCTTTCATTGCCTAGTTGACTAGTAACCTAGTCAACTCAAGCATCGCTTCCTCTCGAAGTCGAATCCCCCTGTCACCGGCTCTCACTGTGCCATGTTCCTCCCTGACTTACCCTTGATGAATTGCATGTGCAAATAATTATATTGTTTCCTAAGTTCCCTAGACTATAAGCTCCATAAGGGCAGGCACCTTGTCTGTTTTTGCCTAGAGCTTCATTGCCAGCCCCTAGCATAGTGGCCAGCACATAGAATATACTCGATATGTATTCGTTGAGTAACTGCATGAATAAACCCCAAGCTAAAAATCTAACTCCTGGCTCCTTCAGACCTGTACTGCCTGGACCAGCCATAGAATCATAGAATTTCAGTGTTGAAACTCACCCACACCCTAGCCTTTAACCCATCTGTCAATACTGCTATAAGCACAGGGCTTTTTCTGTTGAAAAATGAAATAATAGTGTTGATATACATTCAGTAAAATAAGCTGTTTTTCTTCTCTCTCCCCACATCTCATTCCATGGTCTACTGAATTGGTAATCTCTAGCATATAAATTAAGTGGCATGCAAGGTGATGTTGTAGAAAGCAAGAAACAAACAAACAAACAAAATCAAAAACAAAAAAGCCTGTGCACTCTCAGCACCTATTAGTTAGAAAATAGACTGTGTTTCTCTGAAAAGAGCCATCTGGGAGCAGGCCGGGCGCGGTGGCTCACACCTGTAATCCCAGCACTTTGGGAGGCCGAGGCGGCAGATCATGAGGTCAGGAGATCGAGACTATCCTGGCTAACACAGTGAAATCCCATCTCTACTAAAAACTACAAAAAAATTAGCCGGGCATGGTGGCGGGCACCTGTAGTCCCAGCTATTCAGGAGGCTGAGGCAGGAGAATGGGGTGAACCTGGGAGGCGGAGCTTGCAGTGAGATCATGCCACTGCACTCCAGCCTGGGCGACAGAGCGAAGTCTCCGTCTCAAAAAAAAAAAAAAAAAAAAATCAGGGGGCCTAGAACACCACCCTCACTAGCTCTGCATTTTCATCATTCTCTCCATTTCTCTGTCTATATCATAATCAAGTCTAAGGGTCTTCCTTTCCAGCCACGCCCACCTAGAGCCCCCTCCTTACAATTAACTGTGATCATTTGGTGTGATAGAGATTTTCTCTGCATCTAAAGTTCAATGTGAAATTCAGAAACCTGCAAAATGCACATTGTACCACAGGTTGGAAAGCCCTGGCTTAAATCCTAAATCAGAGGTGGGCTGTTGGAGCAGCAGACGGAAGAGGGGTGGGAATGGGATGAGGGCATCCAAACGACTACTAACTGGCCACTCTCTCCCCCACAGTGGCAGGCCATCTCTCTGACGGTCATTGAGAAGGTTCAGGTTGCAGCCGCCATCCTGGGCTCCCTCTTCCTCATCGCCAGTATTTCTTGGCTCATCTGGTCAACTTTCAGCCCCTCGGCAAGATGGCAGCGCCAAGACCTTCTCTTCCAGATCTGCTATGGGATGTATGGCTTCATGGACGTGGTGTGCATAGGTGGGTCTGGGGGCTTGCCTCCATGGGAAGTGGGGAATCATGTGCTTGTGGGATGGACAGATCCCTCAGGATCCCCCATTGTGGGAGGCTGAAGCAGATATGGCCCCAGGCTTGAGACCTGTGAGCTCGGGAGAGGCCAGAGGCTTGGATTCAAGGAGTGGATGGGAAGTGGGAGGAGGCAGGGAAAAGAAGGGTGATCTAGATATTTCCCAAACAAACCTGTCTGCACGGTTGAAGATAAAGATGAGGCTTGCCTCTAGGAGGATTTGAGAAAAATTGTTAAGTCTATGCACCTCAAGCAGGGTGTGCATGGCCTTCTCTGCACTGTGCACCCTACACTGCCAAGCATGACAAGGGATGCCTGCCCATTTCCTTCCATTCTCTTCACAGCACACTGCCTAGAGACGGCCATGGTTGAATCTGCCCCCACTCCCTGCCTTATTCCAGCTTTCCCTAAGCCTGTTTCCATGCCGTGAGTTTCTCTAGTCCAGTGGTTTTCCAGCTTTGTGTAGTGCTGGGGCCTCACACACAGCTCCAGGCTCCCCCATCCCAACCAGGGAATGGAAAAGGAATGTTGCACAGAGAGGCTTCAAATCCTCACTCCTGTTTCATCATGGCGTCTGTTCTTTTATCTATTTACATGTATTTCTGTTCCAGATAAAGTTTTGTTTAAAAGGTTTCAGTGTTTTAGAAAAAAAAATTGGAACCCACTGCTTTAGATCCTACTCCTTCCCTGACACCACTCCCAAGTTTGTATTCTTCCTTTCTTCCACCATGTAGCTTTGGTGGTGGGGGGCTGGATCTTTCCCCTCCCTCGCCCAACAGATGACTGTGGCTCTGTTGCGACTCTGAAGACACAGTCCAAGCAGCTAAGGAGGTGGGGAAGCTCTGGTCAGACATCCCACCCTAGAACTCTCAGGTTATCCCCTAAGTCACAGTCCTGGGAGCATTAGAGTTCCACAGTTATCCTCTCTGGGCGTTATTAGTATATTGTATTAAATATGCTACACTTCTCTGTTTGGCAGAAAAATATCTATTAGCTAGAATTTGGCTGGGCTGATGTTTGTGTGAATTTCTTTGGAGTTCTTTAATATTAGGGATCAGAAAAGCCTGGAGACTTACATACTGGTTATACTAGCCAGATACCAGGGATGCTGGAACTTGTAAACTTGTCTAAGCCATCTTGCTGTCTCTTCAAGTTAGCTAAACCAATATATCAACTCCAAGTTCAAGAGTCTTTTCATTATCGCACCTAGGCAGTGAGAGAAGCAGGCAGCCCAGGAGGACTATGAACGGGGAACAAGTTGACATTGACGCATTCTAATTTCCTTCCCCCTCCCCCCAGACTCTGCTCCTACTCCTGCTGAGCCCTGGATTATTGATGCCAAAAGCCAGGTGTGTCTCCACATGGAGGTTTATAGCAGCTCTGGCATGGAATGGGGAAACATGGAGGGGCCCCTCTAGCTGCCCTTCATTCTCCTTCAGGCAGGCTTTAGATCAGTCTCTGCTGTGTCCTTCTATGAGACATGCTTTCCTGTCACATGATGTATTAGTCAACTAGTCAGCACTGGCTGCAATAACAAACAATTCCACAAATCGCAGTGCCTTACAACAAACATTGATTTCCCATTCAGGGATTTGGGAGGTGGCTTTGGCTCTGCTGAGGTTGGCTGGGTTTAACTTCTGGTTGTGCGTTGGGTTCAGGCCTGCTCTGAGTGTCTCCTCATGCTGGGACCCAGGCTAAAGGAGCAGGGACTACTGGGTGTGCTGTTTTCCTGGTTGAATGCAGAAGCACAAGAGGGAAATTTGCAATGCATCTCAAAACGTCTGCTCAGAACTAGTGCACTGTCCGTTCTACCCACAGCCTATTGGCTAACACTAGTCATCAGTAAGTCCAACATCAATAGGGTAACAGGGCAGGGGAATATGTTCCTTCCCTGGAGGGAGCATGGACAAAAGAGAGGAGCATAAATACCTACTACCACCAATGGCTCTACAGATTTGAAGACCGAATTGAACATAGAAGAGACCAGGTCATCAACCAGTCTAGTTTGCTTGCTTTGCAGCTGAGAGAACTGAGGCTCAGAGAGAGGAAATAATCTGCTCAACGTTCTTATCTGGGATTAAAAGCGAGTTCTCCTGACTCACAACCCAGTGCTCATTCCATTAGCTCTCTTGCACCAGATAGCAGGAGTCCCGTGGTGTGACCTATGGGAAACCTACAGGTGCCACCTGTGACTTTGAGTACACCTGGGCCCACTCGCAAGGGGGCTGTCAGGCATAGGTCTGTTTCCTGTGGCTCTGAGCCTCCCAGTGCTCCTGCTCAGGCTGGCCTGGTGCTCTGGTCTCTCCTTCTCATGGTGTTTCTCTCTGAGTAGGGCTCTGTGCCATCTCTCCTCCTCCTCCTGTTTCTTGGCTTTTTTCTAGCTGCCTGCCTTTTCCCTGGCCCACTTCTATCTCTCTAATTCTTTTTCTTATACACATGTGGCACTCAGTCCTTCAGTTTATTGGGAGAAGCAGAGGGGACTGAATATTGAGAGTTTTCATTGTTTTCCTTTCTTCGGAAAACATAATAACCCAAAATACAAAAACACACCACAATTTATCCGTTCTGTGCTGACAAGCCAGTGACTGCTTGGAGACAGCTATGGGATGGGAGAGGGAATGCAGAGGGACCCTAATGGCTTTCAGTGTCATCCAAAAGTGGTGAGAACTATTGACATTTAGACCATCTCACCTTTAAGGAGTTCAGACAGCTCTGTCATTGTATTGATTATAATAAGAACCCAGACCATTTCAGAGCATGACTGTGGGGGCAAGGATTCGTCTTCCCATTTTTCAGATTGTGAAATTCTGAAACAGAAGCATTTGTCTTAGGCTGACTCCCACAGCGGAGTAGGACTCTCAGTTCAGTGTTTTCCTAGGAGAGGCTGTCCGCAGGGGAAAATGCTGGGAGAGGAAATAAAAAGGAGTAATATGTGATCTTGCAAGCGAGTGGGACGTGCCAGGCAATGGTGAGAATCCACAAACAGGTTCTTGGGGTTATGATGATGGGGATTTTGATGATGGCGAAATGATGATAACCAGTAGTGATGATGGTGGTTTGAGGGTGAAATTCAGCTTCTCCTTCTGTGCAGTATTCTGTCCAGTAGAGGGAAAATGCATCACACTGCACAATTGGGTGCAAAAATATCCGCTTTTTGGGGGCTCTCTGGAGGGAGAATCAGGTAAAGCCTGCAATTCCTGCCAGGGATATCTTTATTTGTAGGCTCAACTAGACATTCTGACTCATGGGGACTTCCAGAGAGCACACTTGGCATTAGATTCACTCAGGGCAATGTAGGACAGGAACTACAGCCTCCAGGATGGCAAGTCGGGCTTACCTCTGCAGGGAGTCCTCACCGCACTCCACCTCCTAGTTCCCGGCTATTCTCTTGGCTCCCAAACAGTAACTCAGGAGCAAGAAGATGAAACCCACAACCATGGGTATAGGGTCCACCTGGGCATCATTTCCAGGGTTCTTGCAGAAGTCATACTCAGTTCAGGTCACTGTGCTCGTGGAAGCCCAAAGCCACAGGCTCCCAGCAGGCATTCCCAGCAAAGCACCCATCAACCAGGGGTTGCCCCCAACTCAAGTGATGCTGTAACACAGCCAACACTCCACCTTCATCAAATTTCCAGAATGCCAACCCAGGGTGCAGTTTGCTTTGAGAGAAGGAGAAAATGTCCCCATCACCCCTCTCCCACCACCTCCTGCCTCCATCTATGAACCTTGACCTCTGGCCACCCAAACCAGATTTACTGAACCAATGAGAGACAGAGAAGCTAGAAGAGGGAACAGAGACCTGGCCAGGACTTCCAGAAGGAGGCACAGCGTGGTCTTCTTGCTGCACAAAGGCGGAAACAAAGGCAAGAGCCACAGGAGGCATCTGTCTTACATTTGAGGCATTTAAGAGTTTCAAAACCTGATAAGTTAGTTTGCTTCCATGAAAAAGGGGGAAGCTTCCCTTCCAGAAGTCCTAAGAGAGTGGAAGAAGATAATGTGAGTGGGAAGAGGAAGAGGAGCCTCCCTGGCAGAGAGTGGGTGGAAGGGATTTCAGCAGAGGGGCATCTTCTCAAGAAATGCTAGTTGAGGAAAACGTTGACAAAAAGCATCAATATCCATAGGCCCAAGCTCCTTGGATGGGTGGAGCAATTCAGCACCTGGGATAAAAATGTTATCATCAGGAGAAAAGAAAATGAGTCTGGCCCTGTGTTGGCTCAAAAGGCTAAGTAAGAGAAGAGGAACAAAACCATCTGCTACGATGAGTCTCTAGACTTTCTTTATATTTCAGATACCAAGGACAATTTGTTTATTCCCTAAGACTGTTAAATGGCCACAGATAGTAAAGAATATGAGTAAACATAAAATGGATGGTTTTAACAAATCGTTAACAATGTATTTACCTTTCCTTTTGGAGCGGTGTGCTGAGGGACAGCTCATGAGAGTGGGAGGGACTCCAAGGAGAACCTTCACGGAAAGCCAACAGCAGCTCTGCAGATATGCCCTGCCAGGAAGCCAGGAGGATGCGGTGTGGGACACTGCCTGCTTACTGCTCCTGGAGCCGCCTCAATCCCATTCACAGCTGTATCCATCTGACTGGCTCTTAGAGATCAATAAGAAGACTCCAGAGCAGTGACTCTCGGAGAATGGCTCAGTGCTTACCAAAGGATTTTGCCTGAAACGATTGCCAGGAAAGTCTGAGCTCCCTATTTGATGCAGCACAGCTCCAGAGTTGAGGATGATGTCTTTAGACTTCCTTATATCAGAGGGTTGTACAATTACTGATACAAGCTGCCTCAACAGACAAAGCATCTCTTAGCTTAGGGTCCTAACTTTCTAGACTAATGCATGCCACTGTGAAAGCCAAACATAAGTTGCTTTGGATGGAGCAAACTGTGACATCCCTGCAAGAACAGAGAAACCGATTAACCCCAAAAGATAAGCAAGATAAGTATTAGGATGCATATTTAACAGGTGAGGAAAGGCTTAAGCACCTGCGCTCCAAGTCACACAGCTAAGAAAATGGTGGAGCAGAGGATTGGGCCAAGAACCTCTGGCTCTAATTCCAAGGCTTTTTCTACTATCTGTTTCTTCTCTGATTGCTCTTTAACACTGCAGATGCAGAGCTTGGTTGGGGAGGCAGGTTGGGGGGAAATTAGTCCAGTAATATTTTGACCCTCACGATAACTGCTGGTAACAATCAGAAATTAAGTGAGTCCCAGCTGCTCCTGTCTTATATTCAGGGTTTGGGAGGTTAGCCATTGTTGCACCTCCTTTTTGATTGTGCTATTTTGACATCAATTGAGAGAGAGGCCTGAAAAATTGAGATGAAATTTGATGGTTTATCTCCCTATAAGACACTCTGGTGAAAGGTTCTTCAGGTGAGAGAAGCTAAATCTAGTTACCATGAACTTGGGGAACCCATTCATTGATTCATTCATTAAAAAATATTTATTCAGGCCAGACACAGTGGCTCACACCTGTAATCTCAGCACTTTGGGAGGCCAAACAATGTATTTACCTTTCCTTTTGGAGCAGTGTGCTGAAGGGCATCTCTTAAGAAAAAAAAAAAAAAAAAGCCAGGTGTGGTGGTGTGTGCCTGTAGTCCCAGAGACTTAGGAGACTTAGATAGGAGGATCACTTGAGCCCAGGAAGTCAAGGCTGCAGTGAGTTATGACGGTGGCACTGTACTCCAATCCGGGTGACACAGCAAGACCATGTCTCAGAAAAGAAAAGATATTATTCAGAGGAACCTGGGTATGTACACTCAAATGAGAGAGTCACCTGCTTTCAAGAATCTTTCTTCTTTTTGGGATGCAGACAAGGTAATCACTGAATCCCATATAATAAGAGCTGGGACTGAGGTCTGAACATAAGAATGAGCGTGAACCCAGGAAAGAGGAACTTGAGTCAGAGTGGGTCATATCCATTCCTTCAGTAGCTTTTGTTGGCTGCCTCGTTTTGTTCCCAAAACTAGAGAACATTCACAAAAAGATGAATAGGACACAGTTCCTTGCCCTCAAGGAGCTCATAGTCTACAAATAAATCACAATTCAGGATGGGCTGTACACAGTACAGAGGAAGGTAGAGCAGAGTAGAGAGCAATTGACTCTCTTGGGGGAGTCCAGGAATGCTTCTTGAAGGAAGGAATGCTATCCTTAAACTCGTTTCCAAAGACAAATCAAAGTTCATTCAGAACTGGGGGAAAGAGCATTTCAGGCAAAGGAACTAGCATTGTATGGAGGTGCAGAGACATGCATGAGCCAGGTATGCTCAGGAAATATTGGGGAGTCTTTATGGCTCAATGCAAATATTTTGGCTGGGAGGTGGGTGATGGGCAAGGGGCTTGGAGAAGTTGGCCAGGCCAAATCCCACAGAGTCGTGGGTCATGTGCTAAGGCACTCAGATTTGACCCCACTGGTGGTAGGGAGGCATTGATAAAATTTCAAATGGGGAAATATGATCAGATGTGCATTTTAAATTGAACTCTAGCAACTATGGAGAGAATGGGTCAGAGGTGGACAGAATAGGGAAGGGAAAGACTTTGTTGGAAAATGCTTGTAATAGGCTAAGCAAGAAATGAAGAGATGCAACACAGTGGCAGTGGGGAAGAAGTGTAGGGAAGACCTTGAGAGGTACTTAGGATGTAGATTTGATAGGGTTGTTTGGGTCCCTCTCAGGAGAGTGAGAGTCCCATGGTGTGGCTTGAGTGGGGAATGGGCACCGTAGTAGAGCCTGAGAACAGGATGGGCAGTGGATAGAACAAAGGACAACCAAAGGGTATGTCCTTAGCAAAGGCACCAAAACAAAAGGACTATCTTAAGTCTAAAATCCAGGTAGAGAGGCAAGAGCCTCTCTAAGCCAAGAGTTTGTAGTAGAAGAGAAACAAGACACATGGAGTACATTATGGAATACAAGGAGGAGAAGGCAGTACCAAGAAGAGGTCTCTTTGTCAGGATAGAAAGAGGGAGAGGCCTTTTATAGCACACAGGCGGTCCCCTCTTGTGACATAGAGGAAGATGTTGAGGGCACTGGTCCTGTTCTGACAAGAGTTGGTGACTGATGGGGTTGGGGCTGGTGGTAAAAGAGGGTTAAAAATCTCTGGTAGGCCAGACATGGTGGCTAACGCCTATAATCCCAGCATTTTGGGAGGCTAAGGCAGGAGGATCACTTGAAATAAAGAGTTCAAGACCAGCCTAGGCAACAGAGTGAGTCCTCATCTCTACAAAAATTTTAAAAATTAGCCCTGCATGGTGGTGCACACATGCAGTTCCAGTTACTCAAGAGGCTGAGACAGGAGGATCACTTGAGCCCAGGAGTTTGAGGTTATAGTGAGCTGATTATGCTACTGTACTCCAGCCTGGGTGACAAAGTGAAACTTGTCTCAAATAAAAAAAAAAAATTTCTGATGGATGCCTAAGTTTCTGTAGGCAGTTGGATAATGAGGCTTGAAGACGGATTTGGAAGTGAACAATAAAACGTGTTTGAAGCTGTGGGTTTTGATGAGATACTGCAGTGCTCAGAGAGTAGGTGACTGAGGACAGAGGACTAGGGGACACTAACCAAGTAAGGGATGGGTGAAGATAGAGAATGAGAAAACAATAGGAAGGACTGAGTCACAAAGGCCAGAGTGGTAGGTTTCCCAAGTGGCGGCCATACTACAGAATGGCCCAGGGCTCCGCTTCTTACTAACCTTGTGACCTTGAGGAACTGGCACTTCTCTCTGCTTCCCTTTCCTTGTCTATGAAATAGGATAATAACACCATCATCAGAGGGCGGTTCAGAGGTTTAACACTGTGGCAAATGTAAAGGAGTGTGCCCTTGTAATTATCAGGGACCAGGTAGGAAGTGCTTGATCAGAGTGGATTCCCCTCAGAGGGAACACTCAAGAAATGTTTGCCAAAACTGTTATAATCAGAAGGCAGCCACAGCCTAGATACAGAGATCGCCTGAAACTGTGTCCTCACGTAAATAAAAGTCTGCTCTTATTTGGAGCAGAGCTTTTTCTTGAAGGTTCTTGGTTCCCTCACCCGTGTCCCCTCAATGAGAAGATCTGATTACATCTAATGTCCTCGTTCCACCTGCCTCCTCTTCTGCCATCTCTAATGACGCTGTCCTCTGCTGCAGAGAAGCTGACAGAGCCTCCCAGCAAACAAATGGGGCATTCTCTGCTCCAGTGGGTCAAGTTATTAGGATTTAACAAGAGTAAATTAATTAAGGGCTTTGGCACCAAAAAATACATTTTTTTTTAACTCCACAGAAGTAAGAGATTGGACATCAAATAGTCAACTCTGCAAAAATGAGGCTCTCTTCTTCATCATGTTTGTTTTTAACTTGTGATTGAAATGGAGTCAAGGGAAGGAAGGAAAGGAATGTTCCTGAGATTATTTCCAAAGCTTTAAAACAGTAGAATATGGTAATCAGCAAAATTATAGAAAGTTTTGTGGTTTTTTTGTAAGCTTCCTCTGTGTATGGTCCCCTGAGGTTCTTTTCAGTGATTTAAAGATGCCTGGCCCCTGTCCTCTGAGATGAAGGAATTTAAATCTCATTTTATTGCAAATAGGCAGAGGGTGGGGGCAGCAGGATTGTACAAACATTTTTCTTTCAAACCTAATTTTAATCCACATTAACTACAAAAACATATATATGCTACAAAAATTCCTTCCTCTCCTCCTAGCTATAAATGACTCTACATGTAAAACCTTTTAATCTCCTGATTAGGAGACTTGGAACATTTGTTGGAAGCAGCCCAGCAGTATAAGAAACTAGAAAGCAGATCTAGGTCTGAAGACCAGAATAGCCACTGTATTAGTCCATTTTCACACTGCTATAAAGAACTTCCCTGATAGGAGGTAATTTATAAAGGAAAGAAATTTAATTGGCTCAGTTCCACATGGCTTGGGGGGCCTCAGGAAACTTACAATCATGGCAGAAGTGGAAGGAGGCACCTTCTCACAAAGCAGCAGGAGAGAGAAGAATGAAGGAGGAATTTCCAGCCACTTACAGATCTTGTGAGAATTCACTCACTATCACAAGAACAGCATGGGGGAAACTGCCTCCATGATCCAATCACCTTCCTCCCTTGACACGTGGGGATTACAGGTTCCTCTCTTGACACATGAGGATTACAATTCAAGATGAGACTTGGTGGGGACACAGAGCCAAACCGTATCAGCCACTAATCACCTCTATGGCATTGGACAAGTTACTCCCTCTCTCTCTAACTAGTTCCTCATCTATAAAATGAGAGGGGTGAACCCAACAACCTCCAGGTTTCTTCCAGGTCTGACATCCCAGGATTTTGATGTCACCTCCACACTGAGATGCCAGGGCTTGCAGAGGCTGACACTTGTGGCCATGGGCCATCCCCAGCAATGTTGGGCTGGGCCACAAAACTGACATGAGAAGCAGCAGCTGCAGAAACTGGCGAGATGATGCCCATCCACGTTCTGTTACTTGCATGTGGCTTGTCTGGTTTTCTGGATTCCGTGTTAACTCCTTGCCACCCACTGGAGCCTCCTGTGACAGCCACCTATCTCCACAGCCAAGTGACTGGATGCTTAGAGATGAAGATGACTGATTTAGAAGCAGATGTGCCAAATCAGCACTGTCCCCTTCCAAGGAGACCCCTTGAGAATCACTTCATTTATCCCAGTTGTGCTGACAAAGCTCAACATATTTTAGGAATATCTCTTGGGAACTGCCTTTGGCACAGAACAGATTCAGGAAGGGCCTGTCTGTTGGCAGTGGGTTTGTGACTAGAAATAGCCCCAATTTGATACATAAGGTGGATGCTCAGGCCAGATAATAAATTTTGGGTACAATATGAAACATGCCATCAAGCCACAAACTTCTTTTCTCATGTGGCCCCTAACCTAGAGCTATAGGTATGTTAGTTAGGGTATATTCAGCAGATATTAAAAAAAAAAGCCCCTATGTGTCCATGGTTTAACCCAATAGAAGTTCCTGAGCAGTAGGAGATTCTCTTCCACACAGCAATTTGGAGTCACAAGCTCATTCCATCTCTGGGCTCCACAGGCCCCTTGGGCTGCTGAGTCTTTTGCCCCCAGCTAATAGAAAATTAAAGAAAGCATGAATAAGTCATCTTCTGCCCCAGCCCTGCACGCATTTTCTCTCAATATCCATTTCTTTTTTCTTTGTTTTTATTTTTTATTTGTATTGGGCAAACCTCATTCTATAAAATCAAATGAAATGAGTGCTCCATAGACCCATTTCTTAAATGCTGGCCTGGCTTGTGGTCACATTCAGTACTAGTCACCTGGTCTCACCTTGGTGCAGAAAGCTAGAAAATGTAATTTCTTCTCAGTGGCAACTTTATACCAAGGAAAGGGAGCGTGGATTTTGGTGGACAGTTAGCCATCTCTGTCACAGAAGGCCAACCCCATTGAGCAATTTCCAGAAATGTTCTGAACTGGGATAACCCAACAGGAATAAATACCCTATTTCCAAAGGGCAATCCTTGGGATTTTTTTTTTTTTTTTTTTGAGACGGAGTCTCACTCTGTCACCGGGGCTGGAGTGTAGTGGCCGGATCTCAGCTCACTGCAAGCTCCGCCTCCCGGGTTCACGCCATTCTCCTGCCTCAGCCTCCCGAGTAGCTGGGACTACAGGCGCCCGCCACCTCGCCCGGCTAGTTTTTTTGTATTTTTTAGTAGAGACGGGGTTTCACAGTGTTAGCCAGGATGGTCTCGATCTCCTGACCTCGTGATCCGCCCATCTCGGCCTCCCAAAGTGCTGGGATTAGAGGCTTGAGCCACCGCGCCCGACCAATCCTTGGGATTTTAAAAGACAAAACTCTGCTTCAAGATAGAAAGGTGTTAGCATGTTTACCTAAATAAACTACTTTTGTAACTTTATGGTAACTTTATAATAAGCTTTGTAATTTTATAATAGCTCATGTGATATGCAGCCTGGCCATACCTGTGTCCAGTATAAAGCTGCACCCTGGAGAATACTGGGCACGTGGTGATGTTGTCAATCTGGCCTCTTCCAGCAGCACCCCCTGAACCCACCCAAAATAGCTGGTTATATTCATTTCTTTCAACCCTTGCCTGATATGTGCTTTGGTCCAGGTTCTTAACAGGGGTGGGCACTGGAGGAGTGGAATCTGGAAAATGGGTGGTTGGCAATGCTAGAGCTTCAGAGTGAGACACTACTAAGTCTCACCCCATAGCTGTCTGACAGTGGGGAATTCTGCGGGGAGGGAGAGTGTCTCTCTGTGGTTGGAGAGGAGGCACCAGTATGAGAATCAGTTGGTCTCTAGAGCGCTTTTTAGCTCTGGCATGTCATTCATCTATAGAAAATGACTTGACTGAGGGCTGGGGAGGAGAGCAGTCAGGAGATGACAGAGCAGGTACTTCTATTGGGGACGAGGTTGCCAATGAAGAAGGAAGAGAGATGAGTGGGCTTTTCTTGTGTCCTGTAATCTCCCCCACAATAATCAGTATGATGTGGCATTGAGAGTTACATGTGTTCCAGGCACAGTACCAGGTATTGGCATGCAGGACTCATTACTTTATTTAATCTCATAACAACCCTATGAGGAAGGATTTACGATGAGAAAACTGAGTCTCCGAGAGAGAGGAAGTCCCTTATCTAAAGACTCAAAGTGAGTAAGCGGCAAACACTCTGAAAGCTTAATATGAATACATACTCACTGGTAAGTTAACTCTCAGTTGTGGGGCTCAAAGGTCTTTGGATCTAGGAGAGGAAGTACTTATTTCTTCCATTTCTTCCCATGTTCATGTCTATGGCATCTGGAAGTAGATTACTTTTTTTTTTTTTTTTGAGACGGAGTCTCG
>NW_012123487.1:4407975-4410614 GCF_000951035.1 Colobus angolensis palliatus
GTGTTAGCCAGGATGGTCTCGATCTCCTGACCTCGTGATCCGCCCGTCTCGGTCTCCCAAAGTGCTGGGATTACAGGCTTGAGCCACCGCGCCCGGCCTACTTTTTAAAGTTACTTACAACAGTTTTCGTGATCAAAATTTAGAGCTTTCTGTGAGGGATAAAAAACATGTCCTAGCCTAGCAGTCCACACACAGGCAGCATCAGTCTTACCTGAGGTTTCTTAGGAATGCATATTCTCAGGCCTCAGCCCAGAGCTACTGAGCCAGTAGTCCTCCAGGTTTGCAGCCTGGGAATCTGTCTTAACAAGCTCTTTGGGTGATTCTGATGCACAATAGAGTGTGAAAGGCAGCTGGGTGCAGTGACTCATGCCTGTAATCCCAGCACTTTGGGAGGCTGAGGCAAGAAGATCACTTGAGTTCAGGAGTTGAGACCAGACTGCAACATGGCAAAACCCTGTCGCTGCAAAAAATACAGAAATTAGCTAGGCATGGTGGTGTGCGCCTGAAGTCCCAGCTATTTGGGAGGCTGAGGCGGGTGAATCGCTTGAACCTGGGTTGAGGCTGTAGTGAGCCCTGATTGCACCACTGCACTCCAGCCTGGGCAACAGACAGAGACCCTGTAAAAAAAAAAGAAAAAAAAGGTGTGAAAAGCACAGGTCTAGAGTTGTCAGCAACTTTTATGTCACTTAACCCAGGCCACTAGCAGGACACGGAGTGGGGGTGGGATTCTGATGACCCATGGAGCTTGCAGCTTTATGAGGAAGAGGAGCCCCGGAAGGTGGAGAGACATTGGAAAGATGAAGGAGACAATTCTTCTAGAAATGGATTTCCCACAAATACAGCCCAGGGTTGGGTACATTGTAAGTGATCACTAGAAAACCATTATATTAAGTTTTAACAAGCCAGAAAGGACTTAATCAAAACTTGTTGGATTTCTGATGTTACTATGCCCCCTCACTTTCCATTATCTCCTCCTATGACTTTTCTGTCTCTGTTCACCAGCAGCCTTTTTTCCTAGTCGAATCCAGTTTATTTCTCTATCCACTGACATTCTCCATCCCCCTTCCCTTTTTCCCACCTCTTCAACCTTGGCCATGTCACCTGCTCGTATCAGATGAGCCCCAGTCATCTTCCCCTGTTCTTTCAGTATGCTGCCACCCAAGGAATCAACAAGAAATTTGTAGAGCAAGAAGCAGAGGAAGGGCTGAGAAGAGTGGCTTTGAATGAGGTAGTCTGTGCTTTTCTCTCTTTTGCCAAACAAGCATTATCTAGAAAAACAGGTCCACCTTCCTCACCTTCAGCCAACTCTCCATTAAAATGGTTTAACTACTTCCTGAACACTAGATGGTTAAATAATTGGAAAGCAGCATTCACACCAGAAATCTAAGTCACACTCTTTAATCAGGACAAACTTGTCTGATCAAGAAGCTAATTGAGAATCAAGTGTAATGGCCCTTACTGGAAAGAGTAAATTTGGGGCTTCAGAAGATCCTGCTTCTCTCTCTCCAGACCCCATCTCTTCCACTGTACCATTACACTCCACACTCCTGGTGCTGTGTTAGCTGCTGGAGATTAACCAGACCTGGCTCTGTCCTCGAGGGGCTTACAGTCTGGAGAGAAGAGTATAGCAATGTTCAAACAAGGTTTGTGGGATAAATGGACAGATGAATGGCTTCAGGGCCAAGGGTGCATAGGTACACATTCAAAAGGTTGGCAGAGATGACGGGAGTTGGTACAACTGGGAGAGGGTGAGAGAGTGGGACAGAAAGGAAGTCTCTTTGTTCAGCATCTGTCAGGCCAGAGCAGAGGGTCCACCAGTGATCTTCAGGAGATTTAGTACAAGGTAATTTGAGTGTCTGGTTGTTTTCCCCTCCAGGGAGATGGTCCTTCTCTTCATTAGATCCTCAAAGGGGTGTGATCCAAACAAAGGGCTAGAAACCCCCCAGACTACCTCTTTTTCGATGAATCTTGAAGACTTGTTGAGTGAGGCGTGATTTCAGACACAGTTGGAACACTGCAGGAGAAAGTGACCTTGTGGGTGGCTCTGGTCTCTGAGAATTGCAGCCTGTTGGAGACTGAAGAGGCTCTGAGGTTTTGCACCAGGAGGCCAGGTTCGCTCATTGCTGTTTGCTCCAAGCCGGCTCCTCCCCTGGATCCTCAGTGGCTGTGGGATGAAGCCCGCCATGCGATCATCTCACCCACCATCACAGGGCCCAGCCCCTGGCAGCCTCACTCTCTGCACCAGCATCCCTTTCCTGCTCAGCTCATCCCTACATCTGAGCCCGTCTTCCCAGCCCTTCACTGTGCCCCACTGCACCTCATGGTCCCTCATTAGCAACCTTCTCTCTGCACATTCCCTTCATCTTTCCTACCTGAAGCATGGCTGTGTCCTGAGAACACTGTTTCCCTCACGCTGGTGGCGGCTGTTCTTTCTCCCATCTACTGTGTCCTGTGGGGTCTGGAGGTGGCATCCATGTCCTTCTTGATTTCCATCACCACTCGCAACTACTTCTCTTCCTTCATCCTTCAGAAGCCCCAGCCCCTTCAAAGTTCTTTCTTTCTTTCTTTCTTTCTTTCTTTCTTTCTTTCTTTCTTTCTTTCTTTCTTTCTTTCTTTCTTTCTTTCTTTCTTTCTTTCTT